>NC_041383.1:496441373-496446626 GCF_002162155.2 Triticum dicoccoides | reverse complement strand
GGGGGGGTTGGATGAACAGTGAGCGGTGGCGTTGCCTTTGGATGAACAGGACCCCATGGTGTGGAGGGCTGGATGAACAGTAGACGGTGGAGGGGTGGCCGTGGAGGGGTGGTTGAACAGGACCCCGTGGTGTGGAGGGCTGGATGAACAGAAGATGGTGGAGGGCTGGATGAACAGTAGACGGTGGAGGGGTGGTTGAATAGTAGCCGGTGGAGTAGCGCGCGGTGGAGGCTGGATGAACAGGAGCCCGTGGAGGCTGGAGGACGTCGACGGTGGAGATGAACAGTATCCCGTGGAGTCCCGTTTTGCGGTACGCCACACCCCTCCTGATGAACAGGGCCCCCGTTTCGACCGTAGGAGGTCTGTTTCCTCCGTTTGCGGTACGCCACACCCCTCCCGATCAACAGGACCCCCGTTTCGACCATAGGAGGTCCATTTCCTCCGTTTTGCGGTATGCCACACCCCTCCCGATCAACAGGACCCCCGTTTCGACCGTAGGAGGTCCGTTTCCTCCATTTTTTGGTACGCCACACTCCTCCCGATCAACAGGACCCTATTCCGAACGTGGCCGGTCGAACACAAGGCCGTATCCTCCATTCTGCGGTACGCCAGGCCTCGTTTCCATCGCCTGTTCCGTCCAAGCCGGTTGGCTCCCACGCGTTCCATTGCCTCCCGATGAACACGACGCATTCCGTTGCCTCCCCATGAACACAACGCATTCTGTTGCCTCCCCATGAACACGACGACGACTCTGTTTCTTCGTTCCGACCCAGCCATGTACGTATGTGCGAGTAGGCATTCGAGACCCTGCCCGTATGTACGTATGTGGCCGTATTTTCTTTCTTGCACCCTCGCCGCTGTACGTACGTGTACATGCTACGTGCGTGCCTCTACTACGACACGTGCATGCCTCTACTATGACACGTGCGCGCCTCTTCATCGACCAGTATGTACGTACACGTTCGCGACCAGAATGACAACGCTACGTACGCTTCGACCAGGTGGGTCCCGACTGTCAGGCACTTCCTTGCCTGCGAAGATGTAGCTGGTGGGTCCTAGTAGTCAGGGGGGCGAATCTTTGTTTTTTGCCCGGACGCACTTCCTTGCGTGCGAAGATGTAGCTGGTGGGTCCCAGCAGTCAGGGGGGCAAATCGTTTTTTTGCCCGGACGCACTTCCTTGCATGCGAAGATGTAGCTGGTGGGTCCCAGTAGTCACGGGGAAACGCTTTTTTCGCGAAATACGGTGGCCCATCCGGTGGGTCCCCGCTGTCAGGTGGAGGAATAATTATTTTTCACATAATAAGGAGGCACTTCCTTGCGGCCGCCATGGACCCAGCTGTCAGCCTCTCCATGCATAGTACTCTTCCGATGGAAGTCAGTCGTTGACCACATTGACCACGCCGCGCCGAGAGCACCACGGCAGTGGACGATGGTGAGGCCTAGGAAGGGGACGACGCGGAGCCAGGGAAGACGCAGCAGTGGATGCCCACGCAAAGAGGAGTACGAGGGTGAGGCTGCGTCGCCACAGAATAACAAGGTGTGTGGGTGAGTAGAGGGATGGCCTGGCCAGCGGTGGGAGTAGTAGGGGGCGGTGAGGCCTCCACGGCATCACAGCCGGCCACGGGAGGCAGGAGCACACGGCATGACCGACGCTGCTTTGGGCGGCTGGAGCACGAAGACCAGAGGTTGAAGAAGCACTACGGCCGTTGTATGGACATCGTACGGTCACTGGAGCTAGAGTCGTTCATATTGACTAAGTTGACAAAGCCCTCCGTCCCCGTAAACTTAGTAGGCCCACAAGTCAGCCTCCCACCAAGGTGAGTTCCAGCTAGCAGGGGGAGTATTCATTTTTTTGTGCGTAATAAGGAGGCATTTCCGGTGGGTCCGAGCTGACAACGGGGGGAACATTTTTTTTGCAAAATACAGAGACGCTTCTGGTGGGTCCCAGCTATCAGGTGGAGGAATCATTATTTTGCGCGTAATAAGGAGGCATTTTCCTATGTGGGCCCCTACTGTCAGCCTCTTCCGATGGCTGTTGTTTGTTGACCGTGTTGACCTCGCCGCGCCGAGAGCACAAACACGGTGGACGAGGGCGGGGCCCAGGAAGAGAACCACCCGAAGCCGGCGAAGCCACCGCAACGGATGCCCATGTTGAGGGGAGAACGAGCGCTGACTGGTCGGCTGCGGGGTGAGGCTGACGTCGCCAGAAAATAACATGATGTGTGGGTGGTTAGAGGGATGGCCTGGCGGCAGCACAGCCAGCCACGGGAGGAGGGAGCAGGCAGTCCCACCGGCGCTGGTTTTGGCATCCAACAGTCACTGCCGTGTGTTGACTAAGTTGACAAAGCCTTGCGTACACGTCAAATTTTTTTAGGACAGCGGCATCGTCAACCTAGTAGGCCCAGAAGTCAGCCTCCAAATATGTGGAAAACAACATACAACCCATTAGCCATTATTTTCAATAATTTACAGCCCATTTGCTAATTCTTAAGGATATTTGAAGCCCATATTATTTTTATTAGCATTACATACCATATATTCTGGGCACTGCTAAAAAATTCAACGAAATTTTGCATATTTCGGTGGGGTCTAAACTCTTTTAATCACGAAATTTTGAGTCACGTTAAAAATAGTTTTAAAAAAATTCTATCGAAATAAAATTCAGAAAACAATTCTCCGAAAAAAATGAATGAAATTTAGAATCTTAACTAGCAAGATGCCCGTTCGTTGCACGGAACATGAAGATGCATTTGTATGAGTAGTTTGTCTTGTGGGTGAAAAGATGATATTTTAATGTAATTGTAGTTGGCTTTGGTTTTTATAAGAGTAGAGAGTAGAGAAATCCTGAAAAAAAGATATTTTAATGCAATTGCCGGTCGGCTTTGGTTTAAAAATTTACAGCCCATTTCTTACAACTTATATCCCGTTTTCTGGGGAAGCCCATTTCTTATGCCTCCTCGTCTTGAAAGATTTGGAGCCCAGCAGGGGTGAGAAAAGCAAGTAGGCCTCGGTTTTGGTATTCTCCAAAAAAAAAGAACCGTGCTAGCCAATTTCAGAAAGAAAAAAATATCAACTGGGCTCGTCATGTGCTTAATAAAAGCGTAAGCATGGGCTAGACGGGCCACAGCCCCCGCACAGCGCGCAGTTGAGCTTCGTCTCTGAAACTGAAAAACAACTGGGCGAGCTGCTGGGTCCCTGGTGTTATCCGCTCGTTGTGTGATTTCTCGTTTACTGACTACATTGACAATGGCGTGGAACCTAGTTGTCAAACAATTAGGAGGAAGTATTGTTTTGGCTTGTAATAACGAGACACCTGCTTGCGAAATGCAATGACCCTGGTGGGTCTCTACTATCAGCCTCTCCATGTACAATCATCTCCTGATTCCTCTTGGTTGTTGACCATGTTAACAACACCAGACGACGGCGAGCACAGCGAGCTAACCAAGGCGGAGAACGACGACAAGGCCTCGGACGGGAATGAACAACAGCCATGGAAGATGCGGCAGTGTAGTGGCAGGTGGAGGGGAGTACGAGGGCAACAACATGCAAGTCAAGCATACAAATGGTACAAAAAGCCCAAGGATTAATTGTTCATCAAATTTTTAGACAAAACCCAGATAGAACATGAAAGTAACATCTAACCCAACCACTCTTTTTTGCAGTCACAAACAAATGGATCGGTCTGATCCATAAAATCAACATCCTGTGCAAAAATTTTTATTTCAGGATGTCTACAACTTGTTGTAAATAGAAGACGAGCATGTTTAGAAGCCCATTTGTCCACCTGAAACTTCTTTTTTTGCTGTTCAACATGTTCGTCCATGAGAAATCTCTTGCTGTAAAAATTAAGCCTCATGGACAATAGTAACCTCGCATTCAACAGGAAGAATGTGACAAAGCTTCTGTTTGCCTGGTTGGATGCATATCGTCCCATCATTATTGTCCTCAAACGAATGTCATGAGAACTGAGAAAATCCTTGTGCTTATTACGCCAACGATTGGTTATATGTTTTTCTCCATGTGGTTCTGCCTAAGTAGACATGAAGATTGAAAATAGTTAAGGTCTGAAAAAAGAGTATGTCGAAAGAATGACAGCTGAACAGTTAATTCTAGTACAATATATACAGGCTTTCAATGTGCATGAAATCATCACTTCTATGTATAAATTCTCCAGAGATCGAAAGCATCGCAGCAAGCCAATAGTTATGTCCAGATCAAAACTATACATTCTGATATATATGATCTTGACAGAATCCAGCAACATTGATAGGCTATCAATGGACGAACTCTTCATTGAGCATATAACATAATATTAGTACCTAAAGTGTACTCCAAGATGATATAAAACTTATGCGCACAAATGAAAAATGCAGCATATGATTACAAATGTGTAGATGATAATATACGGTACCTGAAAAGGTGAGGAGCCAAACACCAACTCCTTGTGATTATTAAACGGGTCACGAATTACACCCAAGGTCTCCAGCTTGGGCGCAGAGACGACAATTGTTTCTGAAGGTGTATAACAATTATCAAGGAGCAACCTTTCAAGTGAAGGGGCATCTTCGATGATGAGCTGCTGTCCTTCAAAACAAATTCCAATGCTTTTAAGGTGAGGCGACTTTATTTGGAGACAACTAATACCGATTTCTATTCCCAAAACAATCAGCAAGCGCTCCAGGGCAGGGCAACTGGAGTGGATGATACTGTGCAGTGAGGCCTCAGACAGATAAACCACCACAAGCTAAAGTTTTTTTAGCAGTGGGAGTCGAAGCATTTGTACCAGATCGTCTGGTAGATGGCACCGGGCGAAGGTGGCGGTGTGGAGAGAGGAGGAAAACCGCGAGATGGACAATGGTGGTGTGGGCACGAATTCTTGGTATGTTCGTGGTATGAAACTTTCGTGGTAATGGTAGAACTCAAACTGCTGGAGTTTTCCGAATTCAGGGGATGTCAGCCAAGCGTCCACCTTGCCGGGTATGGACAGCAGGTAGCTTGTCGGGATGCAGAGGCATTGAACGGGGCCCTGCTGGTGAGAAGAGACGATGGCTCTGATGAGATCAAATTCAGGAAGGACAGATATCTAACGACAGTCGAGATTGAGGGGTGCGGTGCGCCATAGAGGGAGCCACCGAGTTGAGAGGACTTGTGTGCGGCAGCAATCCTTGGTGGGGAGAAGCGAGATGATCTCCTCAAGGATGATGTCCGGGAGATTGCTGATGCGGTCCACTCGAGATTCTACCGGTTCGTCAG
>NC_041383.1:496436276-496441084 GCF_002162155.2 Triticum dicoccoides | reverse complement strand
GCCGCTTCTCCCCGCGCTACCGGGTGCGGGATCTACAACCGGCGTCGCCGCTGGCGGGAGCCTCATCTTCTTGGCGTTGGGGCCAGCCGACTCCATTTTCCTTGTGGGCGTCGCGCCGAGCTCATGGGTTTGAGCAGAGTAGCCAGAGACGAGCCTAGTGGCAGTGCGAGTGGGGAAGAAGGTGGGCTGGGGATTTCTGTAGGAGTGGAAGAAGAGGAGCAGGCGTTTTCTATACGAGTGAGGAAGAAGGTGAGCGGGGTTTTCTGGACGAGTGAGGAAGATTGGAGAGCCGGGGGAATTGGGTGGGGAGACGGAAGCGGGAGAGTGAGCTGTTCGTGTTTCTAAGGCCCGCTGCACTAACTACTCGTTTTTTCCCAGGAACCGCTCTCTTCTTTTGCGTTGCTGCATGACTGGCCATGCATGCAGGATGCATGTGCCCGCCGGCCACTACATGCGCCTGGTTTTGTTACTAGGCCTATTTAATAGGGTGGTTATGGAGTAAATTAAGGAGATTTATTTTCTCTGTGTGCATCCACCAAATTAGAGGATGCTGTACTGGATGCAGACACTCACATTAAACTAACATTCAGAAGAACAAAAGTTCAGCATGTCTATGCATCTCAATGATTCACCATACTATAACCAATATACAAAACTATGAGAAGGTGTGGAAATAAAGAAAATCGGTCGATGCTTCTCTCAGCAAAGGGCCTCCTTGCGCACGCATTAATTTCCTGGGCATGCTTGTTTATTCTCAATGTTGCGAGCACTTTGAGCATGTTGGCAACTCCACAGCTAGCTAGCTGCCTCATCTTGCAATTGATGCTGACACATTTGCAGCAAACACATGAGGCAATAGAGATGACTCAACATGGGTCCATATTGTGCAGTTCCCCTGATATCATATTCATTGTCCTGAATCTAAAAAGATAGGAAAACAGTAGCTATACTTAAACGGTGTTGCAAAACAGTAGCACATATCAATAGCTCAGCATGACAAAACACGATCATCTGGACGAAGGGGATACTGACCTGCCTGAGGAAGATTACATATAATTTCATAAGTCCTTGGTTGATTTCCACCTTCGGCTGCACTGCTTGTTTGCTCCTCCACACATGACAGGATCGTTCCACACTGCATTCAGCAAGTCAACATACAATAAGCTAATTTCATCTTGCGGTGGTCATTGTACCTAGTTACGAATGTAGGAATACCTGGAGCACCATGAGGTTACCTGGCAGCAGGTAGATGCAGCCATATAAATTTTGTGCGGTGCTACCAAAATTGAGGTTTGTATCCCTTCCCGTTATGAGAATTCTTCTTGAAGTTGGTAGAATGTGACGGCTTGTTCTTTGCATCAAACTTACCTTTCCCCTGAGATTTGTTCTTGTTGTTTTGGGGCTGGTTGGTCTGGAAGTTCTTCTCGTGTACCATGTGGGCACTAGAAGCTCCCTCGGTGACCCGAGCACCTGTGTCTTTTGCTCTCGCCTTCTCCTCAAAAGCAAGAGTGCTAATGAGATCCAAAACAGAAAAATCATGTCTCTTGTTTTTCAGAGAAGTAGCAAAATCGTTCCATGAAGGTGGAAGCTTGGCAATGATGGTCCCAACAACAAATTTGTCCGGCAACACACACTTAAAGTACTCAGGTTCCTTAGAGAGTGACTGTATCTCATGAGTCTGCTGAACAACAGAGCGCTCATCAGTCATCTTGTAGTCACAGAATTGCTCCATGACGTACAACTCGTTGCCAGCGCCTGAGGGCCCAAACGTGGCTTCGAGCGCAGCCCACATGTCTTTGCCGCTGTCAAACAACATATACGAATCCACAATGGAATCGTCAAGAACACTCAGCAGGGCGGCTTTGAAGAGGGTATCCATGTTCTGAAAAGCTTCCTGCTGTGTAGGATTAAGATTGCCCTCAGGCTTACCCTTAGTGGCGTCATAGCAGTACAGGATCTGGAACCAATATACTGCTCTTGTGCGCCACCTTTTATATTGCACCCCCTTAAAAGTAGGCGGCTTCAAAAGCGCAACAAAACCACTCGGAGTAAATTGCCTGTGATCAGGTTTTTGGATTGGATTGTTGAATATATGAGCAATTTAGTATGAGATTTAATCCGAATCAGCAGTAAATAGATCATGACGACAATTGCAAACATCAAAGTAATGATGAGGACTAAACCAGGAGGACAGAATCACATACTGTACAGCGGGAGAAGAACCGATGTGGTTGATGTTGTCACTCATGTCGTTGATGAAGAGGTTACCGAGGTCAGGGAAGAAGGCTGTCGTTGAGGAAGTCGTCGCTGGCAGCAGTCACAGGAGTGTGCTCCCCAAAAACCTGGTTGCCCCTCTCCCGTACAGGATCACGAAAGGCGGGGTTCGGAGGACTGTTGTCCCTTCTCGCGGTGCACGCTAGAAGGAGGGCTGGAGAAGAATTGCGTGGCGGCGCTAAGATCTGGAATGGTGCGAAACCATATGATACAGCGGCGGCTAGGGTAGAGCATGTCAGGTCGGAGTATAATAGTAGGCCTTTGGCCCCCAAACCCCACGTCCAAGTCAATAATAGCTCCAAAAAAGTCAATAATAGCCCCACCAAGGTTTGTCTCAAAAAAAAACCCGGAGTAATTAAGGCGTCTGTTAGTCCCTTTAGTATAAATACAATATCATTAATAATGGCCCCACCTTTTGTCTCACAAAGTAGAGTATGTTGGAGTACAACCGGCTACACGTTTACAATCTGCTTCTCTTCTCTCTCCTTCAACTAATCACAAATACTATATTAAATCCTTATAGCCTGCTTATATCATCTAATTATAGTACTTTCTCTAAAAGTTACTAACCATTGTGTAGTTTCAAATGCCGGGCGTGCAGCGGGCGATGCCCTCGGTCGGCGCGCCGCTTCAATGGCGGAAGCAGTGAGAGGTCGCGTCGCCCTGACTTGCCATCAATGTGGAGCGGCGGGCTCAGCTAGCACCGGGCGGGAAGCGTGCGCGGGAGGGGGGAGGGTTTTTTGTTGGGCCAAGAAGGTGAGAAGCCAACTTGGGATCGGTCCGGACGGGGAAATATCATGTGCTCCCATACTCTGCATATGACACTAGTCTATGTTACTACTCCCTCCTTTCCGGTTTATAGAGATGTTTAGAGTAACATAGTAATATGTTACAGTACAAGTTACTCCCCACTATGACCAGCCTTGGCCTCTCCCAATGCTCCACCATGTATAGCTGCTAAGCCTGCCACATAGGCATAAAATATGATGTGGCACCAATAAACTAAGCACCTATGCATTGAACACTTGAGTTACTAAGCCATTTAATGCACTTAGCACCTCATCTAAAGAGCATTAATAGTATAGCCAGATGCTGGCTATAAGCCTACAACCCATCTTGGCACCTCATCTAAAGAGCATTAATAGTAAGTCAACATGTACAAAGTGCCTAGGAGAACGTGCTAGAGCTGGCTCTTCACGAAGAGCCCGCTTACCTTCTCTCTCCTCTTCTCTTTCCTCCAACTAAGCAGAAATATACTAGTTTATTCCTTATAGCCCGCTAACTCAGCTCTATTATACTTGCTCTAAGCACATCTAAGCACTTACTAGCACCCCCTTGACCGTGGACCTTGACGGTGTACGTCACCTTGTGTCTCATAATTTTCCTTGTCATCATCTGAGTCCTAGAAGATCTCACCCACATCATCATTAGCATGCAGCCCCCTTGATAGACAACGTGCGCAGAAGGAGTAGAGGCGACTGGGGATGCACCACCACCACGTCGTGGGAACTCCGTATGTGCTCGTGTGCGTGCAGCGTGCGTGTTTTTCCATCGGTGCTAGCTCTAAGCCTCTAAGGCCGAGGCTGCGATCGTCTTTGTCTCTGACTAGTAGTTGAGCAACGACGGCAAAGAGGTGATGCAAGAGATGCGTATGCGCCGTTGCATGTGAGCTTCGCCGTAGCACGACGAACCGGACGTCGCCGTGGATGGCGCACGCCTCCATGCAGCCGAGTGTGTGCGCATGCATGTGTTATTCACGTGCATTCTGCGGCCGAGCGTGTGTGCATGCATGTCTTGTGTACGTGCGTTGTGTGCTCCTTGTTGTGCGCATATGTGCATGAGTTGGATTGGATGGAGTTAGTGCGTTGGCTTGTGTACATATTTTAGAGTGTAGATTCACTCATTTTGTTTCGTATGTAGTCCCTTATTGAAATATCTAAAAAGACTTATATTTGGGAACGGAGGGAGTATAAAACAGCTTCAACTTAGCATCGTGATGTACCGTTTCTAGTGGTTGGCGAAAAGTTCATGTTTTTTTAGTTGTTTATAGGTGGGAAGGCGGCAAAAAACAGGGGAAAACACGCTAGGTTCCTTGCAGACGCTCCACCGCGAGGTTCCTTGCTCCTCCTCGGTCGTCGGGAATCTATGCTCTTCAACTCTTTTCTTTTACGTGAGCTTTGTTCATCCTTTTCCCAACACGCGAGACATCTAGCATCAAGGTGCACGTGTCATGCGAGAAAATGGAGATAATCAGATAAGACTAGCCAGAATGGAGAGTAACATACACTAGTAACATACACATATCCGTAGACTATGTTACTACCTCAATAGTGGGTAGTAACATAAGTGTGGTAACATGCAAAACTTCATTTATTAGATTATAGACTCATATTGTATTGGGACATGTGATGTTACAGTAGCTAGCTAAGTTACTAGTACAACATCTCTCCTCATTAACTCAATGCCACGTAAGCAAATTTGTTGAGTTGGACTCGATGTTACTACCGAAGTTACTCTCACTGTGGCTAGTCTAA
>NC_041383.1:496429748-496436142 GCF_002162155.2 Triticum dicoccoides | reverse complement strand
TGCACTTCGATGGCACCTATGCAATATTTTTTCTCCTCGATGGCACGTGAATGGCACGTGAATAGTGCACGTACTCAACGACGGAGCACGCGATGGTAGCAATGACATGGTCAGCCCTTTTTTGGAGAGAGTACGTACTACTAGTAAATAACTTTGATGTGTCCCGTCAACTCGCAGAATGACGAGAAGCTTGATTACGCCTTCTCCCTCGCCAATGCGTGTGCGGTGGCTCGCAGCACGAGGAGAAACTTTTGCTTACAAGTGGTGGACGTGCAACAGTTCATTTGGTGTCAGATTGGCAGAAGCACTACTGTAGAACCATCGACTTCCGGAAGAGGCGAAGAGCCAAGCGCAAGGTCACCTACTAACCTTAGGCTAGGAGTAGTGGGAGTAACATAAGTAGAGGTACCTCCTTTTTTTATTCTAGAAACAACCACACACGAATATCAAGGTGATGGTTACGTAGAACAAATTTCCTGCAGTCCGTGCTCAGCCCTCCTCTATCTCTCTTCTCAGCCAGCCAGCGGACGCGCGGAGCCCATCGTCTGTTTGCTCACATGCGGCCCCACATGTCAGTGAAAACGCAAGAGGACCCACTGAACCTGCACATCTTTCATCTCGACGTGCTGGTGATGAAAAAAAAATCCAAGAAAGATCTTTGGTGGCCGCTTTTGGAGTTACTCAAGAGTAGTAAGATTCTATTTACAGTTTAACCCAAGATGCACATCTCGTGGCTTCAACTACCACTCTATTTTCTTTCATGACACGACCTGGATGCTGGATGTCCCACGTGTCGGCAAAAGGAGGAAGAACCCTACCAAATCTTCGGTTGTGCTCTCGGATTAGACTAGTTGTGCTAACTTAAAATTTTTTATTGTGTACTCCCTCCGTTCCAAAATACTTGACTTCCATTTGTCCAAAAATGGATGTACCTATATACTAAAACATGTCTAGATACATATATATTTTGACAAATAGAAGGCATGTATTGTGCAATGGAGGGAGTAGAATGGATGCAAGTGTTTGTATTGGGAAGAAGAGTACATCCATATATTGATAGAGCGCAATTTAGTAGATGTTCTATCACTTTTAGCTAGCACAGAGGCTATAGATGAGATTAGTGCACTTGTTGATACTCCTACTTGGTATGCATGTTGCTGCTTAAACGCAGAGAAAAACGGACCGGAGGGAGTACTAGAATAGAGGCTAGACATGAGACTAGATGCGAGCAAGCAACGTCTACTTCTTTACACTCGAAGAAGAAAGAAGCACGCAAGATCGAGCCTCCGCAGATCAACAATGAATGCATCGAGAAGGCACTAATCCAACTTACAGGAGTAGTAAAACGTATTCTTGTGGTTCTTGTTTTCTTTGGTCTTGCTTTTCTAGTCAAAATTATCGTTGGAGTTCGTGCAAAACGGAGGTCCATTTGGGGTCGTGCGTTGCAGTTGGCCTTACAAGTGGGACCGCAGTTAAGGAAACCGACTATCGGCAAACCCCCACCTCGCTCGCCGCGCGATGGCTGAGTTAGAGAAACGATGAGGTTGAAGAGATTGCTCTAGCACGGACTCCAAGAAATATGGTGTCAGATGGAAGTCGTGCTGGTGGCGTGTGCCGTACTCCTGGACGTGAATGCTTTTTCTGTCCCATGCCACCCTACTACTCCTACTACTTACTATATAGTAGTAGTACTACTAGATCGAGGATTCGAGGTGCTGGTTACGTAGTAGAGTACAATATGGCTACAGTAAAAACACCCGCACAACACGCGAAGCATGTGAAGCTAGTACTCCCTCCGCTCCTTTTTGGTTTGCGCCTAAGAAAATTCAGGTTTTCCCTCAAAGCTCTGCGCCTTAGCTTCTTTACCCCGCTCTTTCCACTGGTACCCCTCCCATCTATTCCACTTTGACTGCATGTGCAGCCACAGTAACTCCCAACTCTCTCTCCCATACTAATCGCCCCTTCCCAAAGGCGTGCGCATGCAGATAGAGTGACACACATGCATGCATGGAAGAGTGAGACGCATGCAGACTTGAAAGAGAGAGAGAGATGCATGCAGCGCGAGAATTCCGGTGTGGGGCAGGCTCAACCAATGGTATGCATGCCTAGAAAAACTAACCCCAGCCTCTCTCGGTAGCACATCAGGGATAGAACTGTCCAATTTCAAACGAAACAATCGCTCCTTGGTATCCTGGCTTCACCTTAGACGCAAACAAAAGAGGACCGACGGGAGTACAAATAGTGTACTACTATTGTTGATTGGCCTCATCCGATAACCTGTTGCAATGCACGTATGATTATGTATTTGGAAAATATTTTTTTGCCTCGTCGCACCACTCACTCACAGAAGCGACTCGAAAGCCATTCATAAATTTTGTAAGTTTATCACAGACATATCATTTTATTACATACAACAGGTCATCAACCCACATCAACAACAAGGATACATTATAAATACTAAAGTTTTCACCACACAACAAATAACAAGCAATGAAATGAACTTCAAATCAACCATTCCTCGGCATTGGAAACGCTAGCTTTGAACCACAAGTGATTCTCTGGGACGGGCCATCCATTGTCGATCTGGAGACCAATGCATGACTGATCATCCAGGCTGAAGCAGCCTACTATATCAGTACCAGGGTAGGGAACCACCCAAATGTCCAAGGTATAGACACAGTTGCTTCTCATAAATGGTAGTAACATTGTGTCAACAGCAGTTGGATCGCCTTTCACCATCATTGGATAGTTTTGTCCAAGGAAGAGCGAGTTTTCTCCAAGACTATCAATTCTGTACCAGGGAGAAGGAGTTGGCGCTAGCACACTAGTATCCATCCCGAATACCATGCAACGGGTGTTGGAATAGGTCTGGAGAGTGCGACCATGGGAGACTACACCTGCTTCCTTAGCAGTAACATCATCAGCGGGCTGTATACACACGAGAAGAGGTGATCCATTGGAATTAGTTGCCAGGCGCCAAATAGTATATGGGTGCTGCTCATCCTCATGCTCGTGATCATCACCATCGTCATCTCCCCCTTGGTTATAAAAATCTTCAAGTATAGGTGGTGGAATGTTCGCAGGACCTTGGAAACACAAGAAGAAGGTTAATTAGTAAAGGGAAACTTTCTACCCACATGCATGTGGATGAAACAATTATAATTACGGCGGAAGACAAACGTACCGAAACAACGACTCCATGCAAAAACAGTGCCACGAGTGGTGGCAGCAAACACAAGGCCCTCGTATTCAATTGCATCACAGTACTCATCCATGTAGAGGAACTGATTTTTGAGCAATATCCATGGAGTCAAACCAGCAAGGACGGCAACAAGCTTGTCTAAGATAGCAACAACTTCATAGTTGTTGTAATTCCAAGAGCGGTTGGGAACTCGAGAAATTTCTATCTTCCATAGAAGACAGTCACCATGATTGTATTTGAACGTGCATACAATACCGGCGTGCTCAATCTCTGGGCAGTCTGTTGAGATTTTTGGAAGTGGAACCCGATCACGAGTGTACACATTCACAAGTTCCCACTCGCAGTTGGACCCAATGTAAACAACCCAATCTCCATTTGCGCCTGCCCAAGCCTTGCCCTCAAGCGATGGCATCTTAACATCATACGTATCATTATCAAGCGGCATCAACTTGCACAGGGCGAGGCCTCCGTCGTACGGGGCTAGTCATCAGGGTCACGGTGAAGAAGATAGGGGATATCAAACCGCTCCTTGACTCTTGGGTTCCTTGTAATGATGTTATTAGTTGAGTCAAGAATGGGCTTGAACGAACCTGCCGTGCTAGCCAAGGTGATGACGTCACACCGATCAATGAGTTCCTCCACCACATCATCTTTCAGATCGGGGCAAGAATAACGGGGTCGTTTCCGTCCTGTTCCCTCCATGGAGAAGATGATCGAACAATGGCAGAAGAAAGGGTGAAGGGCTGAAGGAAAATGGAGGAGGGAGAGGAAGAGTGTGCGACAGCAGTTCCAAATCAAGAGGGAAAGGCGAAGAGTCAGTGGGCGGTTGCCAGTTTGCCACGGTTCACGAAGGGGCGCCCCGGCCTACATGTTGGTTTAGAAATACTCCTACTACTCGCCGTCGTCTCACTGATGTGTTGGAACGGGACCACATGTCAACGAAACATGGTGTGTAATTTCTCGTGCAAAATGCGATCTGGACACGTTGGCCCGAGGTGCCGCATTAGTTTTTTTGTGAAAGTTTGCCGCATTAGTTATCGACCTTTATTTTTTTAACATGCAATCTGAATGGATAGCTCCTGTGGTCATCACAAGTGAGCGGATATAGTGATGGTTGATTCGCCTGAGCAACTTATTACTGTGATAATATGGGAGTACCAGCGGATTCAAGGAACAGAGAAATGATGGTTGCTTCGTCCAAGCAACTTACTGTGGTGAAGGTGGGGCTCTATGGTTTGACTGCTCACTAGTCATTACTACTGCGGTGCAACGACCGGGGTGAATCTTTCCCTGAAGTTGTGTTGTGCATTCAATATTGCTGCATGGCAGGTGGAGCCGGATGAAGGATGTCCAACATGTCGGCGAAACGAAGTTGAATTGTTTCTGGCATTGCTACCAATCCTTCAGGATTTGTTTATATGTACTCATAATTTTGATGAAATTGTACTGTGATGCTATGAAGGTTTCAACTCTGGTTCCCGCAGGAAAAAAAGGTTTCAACTTAGGATTCATGTGTCTTGCCTCGAGATTATCTCGTTACAACATTCCATCAAATACAAATGAAACTACCATGGCTAATGCATCTCAATGGTTCGCAGATCAGCGCCAATATTCACATCACAATTGAAGACAAAGTTGTGAGAAGGTGTACAAATAAAGAACAAAATATAATTGATCGATGTTGTTCGTAGGCATGGCTCCATTTCCTTGGCACAGTGTTCATTGCTTGGCAGCTAGTTTCACCCAGCTCTGTAGCCAAAAAAGAGGTGTATGAAGGACACCACAATCCGATCATTTTGTGCAGCTCCACTAAAATCGGGCGGACCATCCCTGTTTGCAAAGATATCCAGTCAGTGTGATTACAATAATAGTGGAACTAGATGATGAAACATAACACACATAAATAGAAGCCGGTCACCTCTACGATCTCTCTTTAGGACTAACTTCTTGTTGGAGAAGATTAGGCACGGAGTTGGATGAGGAGGATAGCAAACCCAATCTCCCTTTCCGTAGTCTCACAGAAATGTAAAAACGTTGCCCGTGTGACATTTTGGCAGAACTGCACAAAACACTCTTCAGAAAAGTGATTTGTGCAGTTCACCAAAAGGTCGCAATAGCAACGAGGTGAAAATGGATAGCCCGGTTTGCAAAAGGAGGTCGAAAGGAAACAATTACTGCCCAATAACACGAGTTGAAGACACATGCGCCGACAAAAAAGAAGCATGTTCCATGTAAAAAGGGAAAGATAGCACATGGTGGTTTATCAAAAATGGTTTGAGGACGAGATTGCAAGACGGAAAGTACGTCGGCCGAGATACGATTTAAGCAAACAACTAAAGAAGACCCACATGCAGCAAGGTGGGAAGATGGGCAGTGGAGCAAGGCCGGAGGAAGCTGTACCTGAGGGTCGTCAGGATGTTACTAGGGGCGCCGGCGGCCGGGATCTGCCCATACTGCGGCAGCGAGCAAGTGGCGAAGGCCCTACCACGCTGGAGCTTGGTCAGAGAGAACGGCGGGTACCGCAGATCGGGATGAGCTGCCTCAACACCGTCGAATGGAGAGACGATGCACATCCTCCCTTTCCGCTGGCGGACAAGATGCGGCCGGATCATTGACCAACACTGAGAGAGAGAGAGAGAGGCCACGGCGGCCTTGTGTGAGATTGTGTGACGAGACTCACGAGAGACAAACCCATTTTTCCATTTTCCCTCACGACAATCGTTTTATATTCTAGGCGTGGTACCCGACCCTCCTTCGAGTAAACAACCATACACGCGTCAAATTATCACGTGGGCTGCCTTTTCGTACAGAAACGAACTCCACCATGTACCCGCGCGGGTGTGGCTGGGAACGAGACGTGAGTATGTGCGTCCTGCGTGCACTTCTTCTTTAGGTGCAGGTACGTACGTGGGTGGGTGTGAGAGGGATGGTTTGTGCGAAACAGAGGCAATGTGTTGATGATATCTCAATCAGAAAAACGTAACATATGCAATGTGTGTGAAACGGAGTCATGGACGTGAGATATCGATAGAATTGAAAACAGGGATGAAGTATGTGGCTGCGTGATCGATAAAGAGTGCCATCGAATTTGTGTTTGCCCACGTCAAAGATACAGGGCGACTGGCCTACTAGAATTTGAGAGGGCAGAGGTGTAGTTCTTCTCCGTGGCATGGATACCTACCTACAACGGTC
>NC_041383.1:496427112-496429565 GCF_002162155.2 Triticum dicoccoides | reverse complement strand
TCGACTAGTATATGTGTGGGGAAGGAGATAGACCTAGCTATGTATCGAGGGAGATCGATCAACATCCATGGCTATGTGTAGCAGAGGAATAAGGTTGGGAAAAAGACAAAGGTAGAGCGTTAGAGGGTTGGTGGTGGAGTGGCGTCTCACAAATGGTGGGAGAGGCCTGCTAGACAAACGGAGGGTATGTGTGCAATATCAATAATAGAGGGCGGGGGATGTCTGTATGTCTATGCATGTGCGTGTGAGAGACAGGTCGGGAGGTATTCAAGGATGATGAGGGGAGAAGATATGGTTGTGGTAAGCATGCGTAACTACATAGGAAGATCAACCGTCGTGTGTCTGAGAAAAGGAGAGACATAACTAGCGAGGTAAGTGTATCGGTGCTTGGTGAAAACGAATTATAGTCGACCTGGCTATATGTAGGGAGATCTGTTCATATACAAGCCTGCATGTGTTAGAAGCAAATAAGGTCCGGAGAGGCAGACAGGGGGAGAGGGTGTGGCTAGGAGGTGGTGCGAGAGGCCTACCATGTCGAGGGGGAGGAGTGTGCGAGCATGTGATTAATGAAAAGAGGGGCGGGAGTGTGCACCTGCGTGGAATTGTATTGGACATATGGGGGCATGGACGGTGAGAAGAGAAGAGGGGAAGTATATATGTGTTTGTTGTAGGCACACTTGGCTAGAGAGGTATATCGACTGATGTGTGCCAGAAAGAAGGAGCCGGGGGCCTACACACACCGCTGGTGGACGACCTAAAGAGAAATAATGAATGTGCGCGATGGAGGGGATGCTAAGGGTGTGTGAGGGGGGCGGGCTGTGCATGCACGATAGAAAGTTAGCGCTAGCTAGCTACAAATAGAAGAGGATCGTGAAGGTGTAAAATACGAACAAAGATCATAATTCATTATAAAAAGGTGGATACGGATACTTGAAGAAGATATCATAATGTAGAACATTGATTATAATTTGGGCTAATGTGTGGCTTTTGCAACTTAGGTCTAAATACTTGTCATAATGTAGGGGGCGGGGCACTATACTTTGTGTGATAAACACGGTGTACGTATGGAACATGGTTTAGATTATGAATATATAGTTAGTACATCAAATGTACTATTATTTGGAATCAACATCAAGTGTATTCAAAAAATAGAATTCGAGTTCATGTAGTACACATAGTTCATATCTATCTCTATAGTAATCATGTGGTGTGTTATTAAGGTAATACACGAATGATGGTTGAAGTTGGCAACAATCATGATTGTAGATTCTTATTGAAATAGAGAAATAAATTCAAATTTAGTTCGAATTGCAGCGGTAGTATAGACATTTGGAATGCACTAAAATGTTGGTATGAGTAGCTTTGAATAGCATTTGTATAGTAAAACGGGGCAAGACTCTCTCTTTGTGTGGTGTGAATAGTTTTATTTTTTCTTTTTCTTTTTGGTTGAGGGAAGTGCGAATTGATTTGGTACGTACAAGTACAATATTACTACATGTTAGGCTTGTCCATAAAATTCAACCCACGTCTTGTTATATCCCGAAAATTCAGATATCGTGCTCCCAAAACTGACGCCTTCACAACCCACGCCTTGCTATCCCGAAATTACAACGCGCGCGAAAAATCCCTCCAACTGCCAAATCCCGACACACAAAATCCCCTTCTAACCCTGAGCCGAAAGGGCCGCTAGTTCAAATCCGTGGGGGGTACTTTTGTAACACACCCTACATTTTGGACAAGTGCGTCACTAAGTCATGCTTCACCCCCTCCCATCGCCCCCTTTTCGCCATTCGAAATCCTAGGCCGCCATAACCTCTCCGCTCCAACCGCGAAACCCCACCCCCCTCCGTCCGCCACGTCACCGCTGCCCAGCCGGAGCCTCTTCCCCGATGACGTCGTCCACCGCAACAGCTCGACATCCCTCGTCCACCTCCCCGGATGAGGATCCGTCGTCCATCTCGCCGTCCAGCCCGTTCAGCCGCCCCGTCCTCCACCTCCAAGGAGCTGCTTCAACGATCACCTCGTCTATTGTGGCTGCTCCATCCCCATAGCGCCGCCTTAACCTGCTCCACCGGAACCGCATCATCCTCACCGACTCCTCGGACGAAGCCGAGGCCTACTCGGCGCCACTAAAGAGGTTGTACACTCATAGCATCACACCTTCTTGTTAACTCGACCCCCCGGCGCCGACGGTGCTCCATCCCGCACCCCCATGGAGCGCTACCTTGAAGCCGGTGCCGCGGGCGACATCTCCACAGCGGCTCTCCCCTAGTGCGAGGCCCCTTCGGCGGCGGCGTCCATACCAACCGGATCTGCTGCTACTGCTCCGGCTCTCGCTCGATCGCTTGCTCGCCCAGCTGTTGCTGCTGCTCTACCCCTCGCTCGTGCTGCTGCTCTGCTCCGATTAAGCCACACTTCAGTCGACTGAATCGACTTTTGGGTCAGTCGATTTT
>NC_041383.1:496393536-496426935 GCF_002162155.2 Triticum dicoccoides | reverse complement strand
CACTATCTATCTTAGGGTTCAGGGTGGGGGGGGGGCGGGGGGCCTAGAGGGCTGGCCGGGGCGGTGGTGGCGAGTTGTTTCGGGGCGGCGAGGCGGCGTTGGGGCCGGCAGTTCGGCCGGTGGTGGCTAGCGGCTCAGGGGGGGTGCAGGTTGAAGATGAACTGCAGGCCCTCCCTAAACTACATGTCAAGTGCCTCTCTGCTACCATTGCGTTCAGTTTCGGCAGTAGCATTCAGATTCCATAGTAAATTTCAGTTTCGACAGTTAAGTTCAGAGTCAACAGTTTTTACCTCATCTGTTGTAGTCAGGTGGTTTTTGGTGATGTTAATTTTACATCCATTTTACATCATCTATTGGAGATGCTATTAGAATCCCACTTGAGATTGATGATGTTTGTCTTGTGCTGCTTCAGCCTTGACGTCTTACGGCTCACCGGAGCTGCTCCAACGACAGAATGATCCATCACAATAGAGCAGTGCCCAGGACGCCATCTACAGATTCCTCAGATCTTCCTCCACACCTCCGACATCCACCTCTACCTCAACTGCTTCAGCGACCAACTCAATGATGCTGAGGTCGACATGGCTACGACAAAGAGGTTGTACACTTGTTGCATCACTTATTACTATACATCCCCGTCGATCCATTAGGGCTATTTTGGTTCAACGGAAAAATATAGCAATAGGGAATTTTCCAATGGCACTCTACTATTCAATTATTCATGCATTTTGTTGAAAGGAATGAAGCAAAACATCTACCTGGACCTACTTTTCAAAATCCTATGCATGAAAACAAGAACAAGTGCATTAGTGCCAGAATAACATTCTAACTGTACACGCTTTCATATGGTTTCTCTTTATTTTGGCCATGTTTCTTTGCATTCCTCTGCTCTTCCAATTCCTGTAAACCAAACACCCAAGTTGACAGAAATCCTATGTTTACAAATGCTCTGTTTACCATGTGTATTTTCCTATCCTATTCTGGTGTTTTTCCTATCCATGCGTTTTAAGAATCATGCAAGCCAAATGAGCCCTTACAGAATTACTTTAGTTACAGGTACGTGTCGAAGGGAACTTTGTGTGGTTTGTCCTGCTCCTGCCGCGACGTCGTCCACCTCACCTGAGCTGCTCCATTGACAGAAGCATCCACCAAACCAGACATCATGACTCCTGACCGTCTTTCGCCGCCTCAGATCTCCTTCCCTGCCGCCGGCACCCACCCCAACCGCATCACCATCATCGTCTCAGTAGATGAACCTGATGAGTACATGGGTCCACAAGAGAGGTCGCACTCTTTTGTTTCTTCTTATGTTATGCATTGCTTAAACTTACTTGCTACTTTATCGTCCTGTTTTAGCTCTTGAACTCCCAACTCAGGTCCAAATTAATGTTTAAACTTGAGTTCTAAATTAGTTGTGGGGTACATATCGAGGCAACAATGAATAGTATGTTTGTCTATATCTGGTTCACCTAGGGTATGCCTATGTTGTTCATCTTGGGTGGGAAACAAATAGTAAAGCAATCATCATCTGTCTTTTTATTAATTTAAAGCAATCATCAGCCTGCTATCATTGTTTTTGGATCCATCCACTAGTTGTTACCATCACTCTAAATTTCTGCATGCTCTCCTTACATAATCTCACCATATTTTTCGTATGCATGTCAGATATTGTACACAGTCATGCTGAACATGTAGAGAAAAAGAGAAGAGTTTTGCGCGGCAATACAATGTCATGCAGACATCGCTCCATGGTGGGTTCAATGGCAAACCCTCCCCACCCCTCTCCAGATTGTAACCCAGAGGAAGATATTTGTTCTGAGGCGGATTCAGACGCCGCTGAACACTCCTATTTACCCCCAAGGTGTTTGCTCTACCTTGGCATGATGATGTTAGTCATATCATGCATATGTTGCCTTGCAGTGCCTACTTTTGACATCATATATGTCATCTGGTTAGTTTAGACATGTTCTGTAATGCCACCTGTTTAGTTTCTATATCATATATGGGAATTATGCAGTCTCATGTCTTTTAGCCAGCCATAATATATGTGAAATGTGCAATGCCATCCTATTTAACCAGGCATCATATATTTGAATGATATCTTGCCCATCCTTTTCTTCATTACATTTCCATTTGTCAACAATGTTTGTACATTAAACTACTCTTCCTGTGAATCAGCCATTTGGGTGCGAGATGGAAAAATCTGGAGTGAAAACAAGGCCTTCAGAGCAGACAATGCTACCTGTCGCGAAGCAGATCTCTTGTTGGGTCCCGATAGCTCCTCAAAGATGGATTCAGAGACAGATGACCAGTCCTATTCCCCTACTGAGGTGTATGCTCTAACTTGGCACGGTTATACTGCTCATATCATGCATACGGTGTCTTGCATTGCATAGTTTAGACATCATATACACAATATTCAACACCATGTTCTTAGTTCAGACATCATATCGAATGCCCTCTGTTTAGCATATAAATCACATATGTGAATTAAATGATACGATCCTGATTACTTAGATAACATGTAGGTGAATTATGTCATGCGATCCTGTTTAGTTATTCATCATATCTTTGAATTATGTTATGCTATGCTATCCAGTTTAGATAGACATCATATATGTGAAATTATGTCATGCTATCCGTTTTAGTTAAACAATATACATGTCAACTATTTCATGCCCTCTTTTTTCCACACTATCTATTGCATCTGTCTCTCATACAATGTCAGTACATTCAACTATGTTTCCTGTTTATCAGCCATTTCAATTGGAGCGGGTGATGCCAGTATCTAGCGGAATAAAAACACGGTCTTCAAATAAAACAGTGCTACCTCTTGGTGGAGATAGCACCCCGGTTGTACATGCACAAGAACCATCCCTACCACACATAACCCAAACTCTCGCAGATTGTACTCCTACTGCGATGGACAGAGAACCAGCTTCACCCAATCTAACCCCAATCCCAACCGATAGTAACCCAGTTTCTGTTGACACAGCACCATCTCCACCATAGAGCTCCCAAAAAAGAGCAGTTAGTAAGGCAACTCCAGTTCCCAAAGGGCCAGTACTATCACATCGAACCCCAAATCCACCAGTTAGTACGCCTATTCCTGTGGAGGAAGCACAACCAGCCAGTCATAGTTTAGCATCTATCGCATTTGATGTTGTTAAATCATATGTGCGTATCTTCCCATCTTGGAAATATTATACTGAAGACGAAGGAAAATGCCAGTTGCAGGTGTTTGTCCAGGAGTTATCTGCAAGTAATGTTATTCATGGCAATTACTTTGCTTCATCCCATACATCCTACCTCCATGATGGTTATAATACAGCAAATTTTCCAGTTTTTCTCTATAGAGAAGGACCAATTTGGAAACTAAGGATGAGGTAACCTGTGCTAATACCTCTGCTATCTTCAAGAATGCTTGGTGGCAATATCGGAATTACCTGAAGAAAACATACTTCGCCGGCAAAGAAACTCATCAAATTCCCTGACGTTCTCCTGAGACACATTTACTGGATGATGACTGGGAACGCCTTGTTCTGTACTGGTCCCGAACCAAGAATGTGGTAAGGTCTATGAGCTCATTTTCTATTTTTAAGTATTATATTCTTGCGTCTTACTGTACTCTGTTCATGTAGAACAAGTGCCTAAACCTGAAGAACAACTGTTCTAATTTAAGATTTCATTGCTACAAAATTTAAAAAAGCGCTAGCGTTAATTGTGCGTTTTGCCACCGACTTGCACTTTACCGACCAAAGTGCATGCTTATGCGCAGTTATGCACAGATTAAGTGTAGTTATGCGCAATGCGTTTTGCCAACGCCTAGAGCCTAGGCGCGCTTAAGCGCTCGCTTAGGCGCGCCTTTTTTTAACTATGATTGCTTTGCTCTTGTATCACTGTATTTACTGATACAAACTTATTTTTAAATTGAAGGATCCAATCGAAACTCCAATGGCATAGTAGGTATGTTCACGCATGTTTCTTTAACATGTTTGCTCTTATCAATAGCTCTTTTAATTTCAATTTCAATTGTGTATACAGTTGACTTTCATATCATGCACATTACTAGCATCACAACAGAGCCAATAGTGTTGTTGTACATGTAGACCCGTGTACCCATCTGAAATCTTGTTGTGCAGTGTAGTTTCCCACGCTTTGTATTCTTTCACTGCTGCTTTGTCTTGAACTGATATGATTTGAACCGTGTCTCTATTTTGATTTGGCAAGACAATGCAGTGACCATTGGACATAGATATATGTTTGTTTGATGCTTTTATTATGTACTAGTACTTGGCAATAGAAGACTTGGTAGTTTAATCTTGTCCACCTTACTAATGAACTGGTTCACCGAAATGAGTTTCATATACTAGTACATGCTAAACTTGTTATGTGTCTGCTTGTTTCTTCTTTTAGAATGCTGACAGAATATTGGGGAAGAGTGCCTTATTAAGCAATGGTAAAGGAATCAATGCAGATAAGGTTCAGGATAGTGACACATCCTTGTTGGTCTCCAACAAAGCTGATAAAACAGCTAAGGAAGACTATCTTGAAGACAGCGAGACAACCCCAAAGTCCTGTCTTGGTTTAGTGTTCGAGTTACTGGCCACTACCGCTTGCACAAGCTATTCAAACTCACTGTCTGAATTAGTTCGGTTTCTTGAGTCTCAACTACAAGCTGGAAGACATCGATCAGCTGTGCTGCGACAAGAAGCGGAAGGACCGCGGAAGTCCCTGGAGCATTCAGATGCATACTTTCTGGTGCAACAGTAAGCGTTGGAGGATTTTAGCGCCAAACAGGACAAAGCTAATCAGCTTGCTAAGCTTATTGCCAGCATGGTGGATACCCAGGATAATGTTTCTTGAGCTCTTCTGAAGTTGTTTCAGTTATGCTCTTGTTTTGCTGCCGCATTTATTTGCACTGGTGGCCAATTTTGATGGCCAGTGTATGTAATATGCTACTTTGTTCCCTATATTTGCACTGGTGGCGAACTTTGATGCCCAGTGGATGTAATATGTGTAATAGCGGTAATAGGCTAGCCTTAATTGCTTGCTTATTTATTTCCTTATTGTCTTGTTTAGTTGTTTGCTTGTAGTCACTGCAGTTCTTTTTCTGTGTTTTTATAGTGGCCACAATAGCCTATTTTTGGTAACTAGGCCAAAATAATCATGGTAACACACGGACTGTTGTAACCATGGGCCTCCTGCAGGCCATATGATCCATGGGCCTTCGTTCGGCCGTAGGACCATTGGCCTTCTATACGGGCCGTAGGATCCATCGGCCTTCTATACGGGCCTTAGGGATCAATGGGCCTTCTATGGGCTGTAGGGTCCATGGTCCTTCTACGGGCCGTACGATCCATGGGCCTTCTACGGGCCGTACTATCCATGGGCCTCATACGGGCCGTAGGATCCATGGGCCTTCTACGGGGCGTATCATCATTTCGCCAATCATGGGTCGTACTATTCGTGGACCATAACGAGCCATTAATAGGACGTATTTGATAACTCTATGAAAACAGCCCAACGGGTTTTTTTTGACATGAAAACGGCCCAACGTATTAACGGTCCGCTAACGGGCCGACTGTAACGACGTGCTGAATTTGGCCCACAAGCAGAAAATGACAGTAACGGGCCGTATGTAACCGAATGCTGCAAGGGAGCCCAAGAATCAATGGGCCCTGAGAAGGTCGAAAGATAACTTGGGCTGGAAACGGCCCAATGGAATAACGGGCCGTTAATGGGTATAAAGTGATACACTGTTCATTACGGGCCAGTTTCACCACGGGCCATTAATGGGCCAAGAGTTACAAAGGTCCTCATATGGGCCGAAAGAAGTCATGGGCACACATGGGCTAGAAGTTAAAACAGGCTAAATCATATTGGACGGCCCAGATAACGCTACTGGGCCTAATTCGGATAGGGCATAACGGGCCCTGGGTTAGCGGGCTATAAATGGGCTATATGCGAACAGGTCGTTAACAGGCTTTCCATGGGCCGGCCCGCCACCTTTTGACCAAGTCAAACGGGCCAGCCTTTTCATAGGAATGGGCCTCTGTTGGGCCGTGCCACGTGTCACCGTATCATAGGCGCCTTCGGTCCAATGAGCGGATGAGATCTATCCCAACGGTGAGCCGACATGTGTTTTCTCCAGCCAATCATGATTTTACACGTGGAAAATCCCCATTGGTCGGGGCTGTTAACGGGTTATCGGATCCAAAACCCGACCCGATAGCTTAACAGCGTTCCGTTACAGTGGATGCCACGTGTCGGTCACCCTTGACGAAAGCACTTCTGTGACGCGCGATTTATCGTCATGGAAGTGGACACTTCCGTGATGATAATTTTGGCAATGTCATGGAACACTTCTACGACAACACATGTATGACTATCTTGATTCTGTCATAAAATCGTCATGGATGTACATGCATGACAAAAAACGCGACCTACTGTGACAAACATGTATCATCACGGAAGTGTATTTTTTTTGTAGTGATACCTACCTATGGATTGAGTAAGATCCTTCAAGTAAGTTGTCATCGATGCAAGCAATAAAAATTGCTCTCTAAATATGTATGACTTATTAGTGCAGAGAAAATAAGCTTTGTACGAACTTGTTGTGGAAGTAATAAAAGCAACGAATTGCATAACAAAGGTCCACATACAAGGGGCAATATAAAGTGACGTTCTTTTGCATTAAGATTTCGTGCATGAACCCTAAGATCATGATACATATATCCAATTGGATGTAAGTTGGCATAGGCTATTATTGTTGACATCACCTAAAGGTGAATACGTTGGGAGGCAACACAATAAGCCCCTATCTTTCTCAGTGTCCGGCTGAAACTCTATAACCACAAGTATTTCATGAGTGTTAGCAATTATGGGAGACTACGAGATAGTTGAGTATGTGATCTTGTTGAAAAGCTCTATTATTGACTCTTTCTGATGTTACGATAAATTGCAATTGCTTCAATGACTGAGATTATAGTTTGTTAGTTCCCAATGAAGTTTATGAACCATACTTGACATTGTGAATTGCTTAATTACTTGAGCATAGGAAATCATATGACAAAATCTATATGTTACTGTTAATAGAATGATCATGATGCCCTCATGTCCGTATTTTATTTTTATCGACACCTCTATCTCTAAACATGTGGACATATTTTTCGATTTCGGCTTCCGCTTGAGGACAAGCGAGGTCTGAGCTTGGGGGAGTTGATACGTCCATTTTGCATCATGCTTATATATCAATATTTATTGCATTATGGGCTGTCATTACACATTATATCTCAATACTTATGGCTATTCTCTCTTATTTTACAAGGTTTACCACAAAGAGGGGGAATGCCAGTAGCTGGAATTATGGCTGGAAAAGAAGCAAACGTTGGAAACCTATTCTGCACAACTCCAAAAGTCCTGAAACTCCACGAAACAACTTTTTGGATTTATTAAGAATTTATGAGCGAAAGAAATAGGCCAGGGGGCCCACACCCTGTCCAGGAGACAGGGGGCGCCCCCTATAGGGCGCGGCACCCTATCTCCTGGGCCCCCTGGCGGGCCTCCGGCGTCCATCTTCTGCTATATCATCACTTTTACCCTGGAAAAAATTGTGGGCAAGCTTACAGGACGAAACTCGCCGCCACGAGGCGGAACCTTGGTGGAATCAATCTAGGGCTCTGGCGAGGCTGTTCTGCCGGGGACACTTCCCTCCGGGAGGGGGAAATCATCACCAACGTCATCACCAATGATCCTCTCATCGGGAGGGGGTCAATCTCCATCAACATCTTCACCATCACCATCTCCTCTCAAAACGCTAGTTCATCTCTTGTATCCAATCTTGTATCAAAACCACAAATTGGTACCTGTGGGTTGCTAGTAGTGTTGATTACTCCTTGTAGTTGATGCTAATTGGTTTACTTGGTGGAAGATCATATGTTCAGATCCTTTATGCATATTATTACTCCTCTGATTATGAACATGAATATGCTTTGTGAGTAGTTACGTTTGTTCCTGAGGACATGGGTGAAGTCTTGCTATTAGTAGTCATGTGAATTTGGTATTCGTTCGATATTTTGATGAGATGTATGTTGTCTTTCCTCTAGTGGTGTTATGTGAACGTCAACTACATGACACTTCACCATTATTTGGGCCTAGAGGAAGGCATAGGGAAGTAATAAGTAGATGATGGGTTGCTAGAGTGACAGAAGCTTAAACCCCAGTTTATGCATTGCTTCGTTAGGGGTTGATATGGACCCATATGTTTAATGATGTGGTTAGGTTTACCTTAATACTCCTTTTTGTAGTTGCGGATGCTTGCAATAGGGGTTAATCATAAGTGGGACGCTTGTCCAAGTTAGGGTAGTACCCAAGTGCCGGTCCACCCATATATCAAATTATCAAAGTACCGAACGCGAATGTTACGAACGTGATGAAAACTAGCTTGACAATAAATCCCAATGTGTCCTCGGGAGCTCCTTCTTCATTATTAGAATTTTTCCAGGCTTATCCTTTGCTACATAAAGGATTGGGCCACCTTGCTGCACTTTATTTACTTTATTTACTTTTTGCTCGTTATTATTTATCTTATCACGAAACTATCTATCACCTACTATTTCAGTGCTTGCAGAGAAAACCTTACTGAAAACCGCTTATCATTTCCTTCTGCTCCTCGTTGGGTTCGACACTCTTACTTATCGAAAGGACTACGATAGATCCCCTACACTTGTGGGTCATCAGCATCCCACCTTTCTTCATCAACAATTATAGGTTAGTATCGGTTGAACCTAAGTTTTTGCTTCTTCACATGAGTTGTGCTATTCTTAGAATGTCATTTTATTTTCATTTTGCTTGCTGTTTTATTAAAATACTTAGACTTGAAAGTTTTTAAGTAAAATAGAGTCCTCAAATAGGAGTCTAGGTAAGCGGCATTCACATCTCGTCAATGAAGCTTTTTTCTATGGAATTGCTCTAGTGCTTCACTTATATCCTATGAGTAAATTGTTGAATGAATTAAATATCATGAAGTTGAAATCACATGTTCATATCATGCCTAGTAGTGGCTTCACATTGGGTTTAGAAAGTGAAAGCTTTTGGAGCTTGACAATCACAATATTGGTCATACAAGCATTTTACGAATAATTAGTATAAGGAAGAGAACTTTCACTTGCAAATACACTATCTTGGAAATCTTTTGTGATTGTGAGCCCCCATCAAAATATTATATGCAAAAATTGTTGACGTTCGACAAGGAAGACAACATAATGATTTTATGTTTGTTCATATTCACATAGAAGTTATATTGTCATAGATCCTTCAACATGTGGTGCTTGCCCCTATCTTTGCTAGCCAAAAATTCCGCACCAAGTAGAGATACTACTTGTGCATCCAAAAACCCTTAAAGCCAAATCTTATTTTCGAGAGTCCACCATACCTACCTATGGATTGAGCAAGATCCTTCAAGTAAGTTGTCATCAGTGCAATAAGGCAAAAAAATTGCTTCTAAAAGTGTTAGATCATTTACTATAAGAGAAAATTGAGCGTTGTACGAACTTGTGATGGCAAAGAATAAAAGCGACCGACTTCATAATAAAGGTTGCCATCATAAGGGGCAATATAACATGACATTCTTTTGCACTAAGGGGTTGAGCATACAAACAAATAAGCGCATGGCAACCTCTGCTTCCCTCTGTGAAGGGCCTATCTTTTACTTTATGTATTTACTTTTACGCATAGAGTCAAAGTTTTTCTTTCTATTCCTTTTTATTTTTCCTCCTTTGGCAAGAATCATGTGGTGAGGAAAGATCTAGGCACATATGTCCAGCTGAATATGGGTAGCATGAGTTATTATTGTTGACATCACCCAAAGGTGAATATGTTGGGAGGCGAAATTATAAGCACCTATCTTTCTATGTGTCTGGTTGAAACATTTTTCTCATGTGTATGCAGTGAGTGTTAGCAATGATAGAAGACTATATGATGGTTGAGTATGTGGAGCTTTTACTTAGACTCTATTGAATAAGTTGAATTGCAATTGCTTGGTGACTGAGAAAATACGTTGTTGAGTTTCAAGAGAATTCATTGTGTGGACCTTAACATGTGAATTGGTTGCTACTATAACATGAGAAGTTTTATAAGAAAGAATTGTTGTTATGATGCTAGGAAAAGTGATTGAAATTATCATTGATTAAACTTATGCACTTTTCTAGAATTCACACTTCATAAATTATTTGGTTTATCATTTACCTACTCGAGGACAAGTAGGAATTAAACTTGGGGATGCTGATACGTCTCCAACATATCCATAATTTATGAAGTATTCATGCCATTATATTATCATTCTTGGATGTTTTACAATCATTTTATAGCAACTTTATATCATTTTTGGGACTAACCTATTGACCCACTGCCCAGTGCCAGTTGCTGTTTTTTGCTTGTTTATTACATCGCAGGAAATCAATATCAAACGGAGTCCAAATGCAATGAAACCCCTAGAGAATATTTTTGGGCCAAAAGAAAGCCAGTGGGCCAAGGAAGCACCTGGGGGGCTGCTCGAGGGGAGCAGCATCCACCAGGGCATGCCAGGAAGGCGCGCCCTGGTGGGTGCTGCCCACCTCGGGTGCCCCCGGACCGCCTCTTTACCCTATAAAATCCCAAATATTCCAAAACCCTTCGTGGTAGCCCTAGATCGGAAGTTCCACCGCCGCAAGCCTCTGTAGCCACCGAAAACCAATCTAGACTCCGTTCCGGCACCCTACCGGAGGGGGGAATCATCATCGGTGGCCATCTTCGTCATCCCGGCGGCCACCACGATGAGGAGGAAGTAGTCCACCCTCGGGGCTGAGGGTTTGTACCATTAGCTATATGTTTAATCTCTCTCTCTCTCTCTCGTGTTCTTGAGATGTCACGATCTTGATGTATCGCGGGCTTTGTTAATATAATCGGATCATATGGTGTTTCCCCCTCTCTATCTTGTTGTGATGAATTGATTTTTTTCCTTTGAGATTTCATTGTTATCGGATTGAATACTTTTATGGATTTGAGAACACTTGACAAATGTCTTGCAATTGAATACTCATGGTGACAATGGGGTGTCGTATTGATTCACTTGATATATGTTTTGGCACTCAACTCGTGGATTCCCGTGGTGACATTGGGGTAATCTATGCATAGGGGTTGATGCAAGTTCTCGTCCTTTGTTTCTCCGGTAGAAATCTTGGGGCACTCTTTGAAGTTCTTTCTGTTGGATTGAGTATTATGAATATGAATTTGCTTTGGTGTTATTTTAGTATGAACTCTAGGATAGATCAAACAGAAAGAATAGCTTTGTGTTATTTTAGTACGAACTCTTGAATAGATTGAGCGGAAATAATAGCTTTGAGGTGGTTTCGTACACTACAAACAATTTATTCTTATGTTCTCCGCTAGATAGAAACTTTGGAGTGATTCTTCATCGCACTATGAGGGATAATCATATGATCCAACTATGTTAGCATTGTTGAGAGATTGCACTAGTGAAAGTATGCACCCTAGGCCTCATTTTCCATTATTGCAATGCCGTTTGTGCACCGTTTTACTATTTACTACCTTGCTGTTTTTTTATTGTTCGCATTACAAAAACGCATATCTTCTATCCATACTACAGTTTTATCATCATCTCTTTGCCGAACTAGTGCACCTATACAATTTTCCATTGTATTGGGTGTGTTGGGGACACAAGAGATTTCTTGTATTTGATTGCAGGGTTGCTTGAGAGCGACTATCTTCATCCTATGCCTCCCACTGATTGATAAGCCTTAGGTCACCCACTTGAGGGAAAATTGCTATTGTCCTACAAAATTCTGCGCTTGGAGGCCCAACACGTGTCTACAAGAATAAAGTTGCGTAGTAAACATCAGTCAACAATTATAGTCGGACATTATTGATATTGCATATTGCGTGATGGTTGAATCTGACAAAGAGTGGTGGCTAGGTCAGGCATATATGGGTGTCGTTGTTTCCGAGCTTGAGAGGTTAGATCAAAGTCTACGTAAATCAGTATGCTTCCTTTGGCCATTTAATCCATTGGTGTATGTTTTTTCCAGTTTGTACAGATAGTTGTGGTTCTGGCGAGACAAATTCAAGCTTAAGTTGCTGAACTGAATCAATTTGGTGTATAATACATCTTGATATAATGCAATGTAACTAAACTTAGAAAACTATGTCGCCCTGAAATGAATTTTTATTATTGAAAATATTTTACCAACATATAAGCATGAAATTACCTACTCCTGAGGGCATAAGTTATGTCACCATTATGGGAACATACCATATGATTCATGAGCCTACATTGATATGTTGGAAGGTGTCACATCATTTTCTGAACTCTACTCCGTAGCTGTACATCTATAATTTTAGTGATCTATATTCTTCTCATATCTTCTTCTTTAGCAAGAAAAGTAATCTATATTTGTGTACTTGAATGAGATAAAAAGTTATGACCTTCTCCTGGCAGGCTGGGATGCATTTTTGTCATCTTGCTATGTTCCAAGAGGTACCATGTCTCGATCAAATTATATATTTGATATGTTATCTAATTACTAAGATTTTTAAAGTCATATACACAAATGATGCCATCTTCCTAGCCATCTCGCAAAATCACGTGATAATAAGATTCTTCCTTTAGTTGTTCTTTTTGTCATAACTTTTGTTGATTTCAGTAATTTATTCTGTGGTGTGCTTCTTAGGTGGTTCTCAGTACAATGTATGAGTGTGCGGGTTAGTTCGTTAGCAAAGTTAAGGAGTCAGAATGACCATTGATGTGTGCTCCATCTTTGTGAATTATTCTTTCGTTACACATAGTACATTTCGTATGCTTCCTCACATTGAAGATCATAACAATTAAGGGCCCTTAATAAGCAATTACATTATTTGCTTTGCATTTTGTGTTTTTTAATTTGCATTTTAGAAGGAAAAGGGAAAATAGTTCTATTTTTCTAGCCCGTCGTGCATTGTTCAATTCGATCTAATCAAATTGTTTTACTTTAGCCAAGAGACCACATGGTTAACAAGTATACCCAAATCATTTATAATTCATTTGAATAATCTATCTAATTTTTCTTACTACAATTCCTGCAACAATGCGCGGGGTATCATCTAGTTCCATTATATTCTACTTATAATTGAGATCACATTCATTTTGGAGGAGGCTCTCTCCTCCCCGAGTAGTGCAAATCCGTGGCGTCGATGTCCTAGTGGCGTCCTCTAGTGGGTCGGTGCTCCCCCTCTACATTGGCCAAGCAGCAGCTCTGGTGTCGTTTGATAGGAGGTGTAGTGGCGAGCTAGATCTGGCAGGTGAGGCGAGGTGGTTGCCGCCTTCCATGTCTATGAGACATGCACGCTAGTGCCACTTGTAGCTGCATAGAGGTAGATGTGGGCCAGATTAGGCGGATGATGAGTGAGTTTTATATGCATTTTTACCCTCATTTTAACTGCATTTTATCATATATTGTTGAGTTTATCACTTCAACTTGTTTGCTAATCAGTAATAGTTTAAAGATTGGGAAGTCTCCTTGTTTATTCTATCCCATGCATATAAGGACATATTTAGGTGGAAATCAAAGCATAAATGGAATGTACCCAAGGAGATGAATGATTCCATACAAAATTGGGCGTTAACAAAGTTGGCAGAATAAAAGACAGTCAACAGTAGCACCGCCGCGTCTTCGACATGAGTAGAAGGTAATAAGGTCTCTGAAACCCTATCCTACCCATCTACACATTGTAAACGATAAGGACTCTCATAAGCCTTCTCTCACCTCCACCATTAGCAGATGTCATATTCAAGTTCACCGCTGCCATAGCCACCATCTCCATATTCCATTAGATTCTACTTACAATTGAGATCACATTGCAGTCAGCAACATTCTAAGGCTATCAAGCATGCATCTTCAAGTAAACCTTTATACAATGTCTTATGCTTGTGATTCAATTGAAATTTAGAGTAATCCCCTTGGGATAAGGATCGAGGTGTAGCTTTGCAACCCTGTATACTCACACTTAAGGGACCAATGGTACTATTTTCCTTTATGTGTTTGCACAACGATGTGTTTCTTCTCTTCTTCTTGGTCCTAGGATCCGTCGGTACCCGAGGCACCAAAGAATGGCACAAGGAGAGGTAACATGCAAGGAAGACTGGCAGATTATGCCAAACACCGGTGATAATAAGGCTAGTACGGTAGCCGAAACTAATTCCTTGGGGGAGAACGATGCAGTCATTAAACATTATTGCATTAGTCTGGTATTTCCTTAATAACCAGGATAACCCCGCGAGATGGATTAAAGCCAAGGTTGGAACATTCAATTCTCGATTCGGAGGGAGTTGATCATGATGTCACAAGGAAACTTCACCCACTTACTGATATGTCTCCAATATATCTATAATTTTTTTTGTTCCATGCTATTATATTATCCACCTTGGATGTTTTATATGCATTTTGGTGCTATTTTATATCATTTTTGGCACTAACTTATTAACCAAGTGGAAAGTGCCAGTTGCTATTTTTTCCTTATTTTTGTCTTTTACTAAAATCCAATACCAAACGGAACTAAATTTTTTAAGGATTTTTCTTAGACCAGAAGACAACCATGAAGCTTCGGGAGGAGGCCAGAAGAGCCACGAGGTGGCCACAAGCCTGGAGGCCGCGCCCCAGGGGGGCGCGCCCTTAGGGCTTGTGGGCCCCTTGAGACTCTTCTAACCCTAGTTCCAGCTCTATTAATACCTAAATATTCCCCCAACACGAGAGGGCACACCAAAGATACTTTTCCGCCGCCGCAAGCCTCTATGCTCATGAGATCCCATCTTGGGGCCTTTTGTGGCACTCTGCCGGAGGGAGGTTCGATCATGGGGGGCCTCTACATCAACCTTGCTGCCCTTTCGATGATGTGTGAGTAGTTTACCATAGACCTACGGGTGCATAGCTAGTAGCTAGATGGCTTCTTCTCTCTCTTTGATCTTCAATACAATGTTCTCCTCGATGTTCTTAGAGTTCTATTAGATGTAGTACTCTATTGCGATGCGTTTCTTGAGATCCGATGAATTGAGGATTTATGATCAGATTATCTATGAATATTATCTGAGTCTTCTTCGAACTCTTTTATGCATGATTAAGATAACTTTGTATTTCTCTCTGAATTATTGACTTGGTTTGGCCAACTAGATTGATCTTTCTTGCAATGGGAGAGGTGCTTTGTGATGGGTTCAATCTTGCGGTGTCCTCACCCAGTGACAGTAGGGGTAGCGAGGCACATATTTGTATTGTTGTCATTCAGGATAAAAAGATGGGGTTCATACCATATTGCTTGGATCTATCCCTCTACATCATGTCATCTTGCTTAAGGCGTTACTCCGTTCTTGTTAACTTAATACACTAGATGCATGCTATATAGCGGTCGATGTGTGGAGTAATAGTAGTAGATGCAGGTAGGAGTCGGTCTACTTGTCACGGATGTGATGCCTACATCCATGATCATTGCCTTAGATATCGTCATAACTATGCACTTTTCTATCAATTGCTCAACAGTAATTTGTATACCCATCATATGCGTTCTTTCAAGAGAGAAGCCTCTTGTGAAACCTATGGCCCCCGGGTCTATTTACCGTCATATTATTTTCAAATCTATAAAACCAAAAATACCTTGCTGCAATTTATCTATCTTTACTTTATTTTGCAGTTTTCATTATCTTTTATACATATCTCTATCAGATCTCATCCTTACAATTAACCGTGAAGGAATTGACAACCCCTCTTATCGCATTGGGTGCAAGTATTAGTTTCTTTGTGTAGGTGCAATTATTGGAGACTTGGGGGTTCCTCCTACTGAATTGATACATTGGTTCTTAAACCGATTCAAATACTTATCTCTACTTTGCTGCATCACTCTTTCCTCTTAAAGGAAAAAACCAACGCAAACTGAAGAAGTAGCACTTATCTATATACAAAGTATTTATTTATTATTCATACTGATGTAAACTTTCTATTTTTTATCCCAAGCAAGTGTACACAACTACCGATGAAACTTTTGCTCTGCCCTATTTTTCATATTATTTAGAACCGCTCAATTTACGTTCGTGTTTAGTCCTTGGACTATGATGTTACGGGATAACAAAGGCTTGATTATACAAACCTTACCTAGATTTATCACTTCTTAGATGTGATAAATCCTAGGAATCTGGAGAAAAAAAAGCTATTACTACAATCCAAATCGATTAGAACATAATCAACAATGCCCAGTTCTGGATCACCCACGATGCTCGTTGGCATTGTGCCAACGAGGTTGCAAAGGTGATTTTTGCATGGTGGCAGCGAGATTGATACGGGAAGAGGGGGTGTGGAACTATGGAGGTTCGGACTGGCGTTGGCCGACAACGTGAGGGTGATTGTCAAGATGCTATACGCGAAAGCCTCCCTTGCTCTTGCCGACTAGTAGTGGTTGCGCTTATGGGCACCATTGTCCTCTTGGAGCCGCCACCGTGGAGTATATTCAACCGTTCTATCTTGGGATACGGCTCTCGTATGAAAACCTAAGACACATTTGGGTTGGGCGACAGCGTCGTACGCACGATGTTTTTCCCCTTTGCAACATTGCCTTGAAAATCACTCACACTTTTGAGGGATGGACGCTCACATAATTGCGGTCGGTAGGTGATCGGGCGATAATGTGGGTGCGACTGCCTCGTATCTAGTGGTGTTGCGACTCATGTGGTAGCAATGGTGATGACTGGCGAAGTGGGGTCATGAAATGTCCTTCATTGTCGACCATTAGGTGTGTCCTTGAAATTTAAATCGGAATTGTAGCAGCCCGGGGTAAAAACATTAGCAATGTCATGCGATGGATAGGTTGGGCTCTATTGGTGTCAGGGTCGCTACATTCTACTACAAGTATCATTACTGAGGTCAGAGTTGCCTAGATCTTGTTGTTGCAGAAACTGGCCTGCCGAGCGCGAGAGAGATGAGGAGGAAGATCGGATCGCGAGGAGGAAGAGGAACGAGTCTGACAGAGGTATTTTGTGCTGCACACTCAACTGCAGCTTTTCTCTGCTTTTCTGTTATTATCAGGCTAGCTCCAACGGCTGCCGAATTACAAGGGAAAAGACCACGTCTCTAGCTGGCCTACTGGTCGTGCCATCCCACGACGCCTAGCTAGGATCGGGCGACTACTTTGCCCGCACGAACCACGGCGATCATGCCATCCCATGACCTGGTAAGGCGAGCAAAATCAGCTAACAGACTAACTGAAAACTACTGACAGAAATAAAGCCTAACTGAAACTTCTGAAACCGTACGTGCACATACACACGCTGACGGTCTGTGTTTATTCAGAACGCTGTAACCTGAAACCTGAATGTGTGTGTGAGCAGATTATCTAACAAATCACCCCCTAATCTGCCACACACTGGATCACCCCTAACTTGTGCCGTAGCTCAGAGAACCGGCTCCTTCCAAGGGATTTTGTGAAAATGTCTGCAACTTGGTCTCCGGTTCTGACATGGACGACATCCACTCGCCCCAGCTCAACACACTCTCTGATATAGTGATACCTGAGATCAATGTGTTTACTCCTCTCATGATGCACCGGGTTTTTGCTCAATTCAATTGCAGATCTGTTGTCAACACGCAGCTTGACCTTCTGAACTGTTGTACCCAGCATTTCAGCAAGCAACCTGCTCAGCCACACAGCCTGACTTGCTGCTGTTGCTGCTGCTATGTACTCGGCCTCGCATGAAGATTTTGCAACCACCTTCTGCTTCTGGGAGGACCAAGTAATAGCACCCGATCCGAGGAAGAACACAGTACCCGTGGTACTTTTCCTGTCATCAAGATCTCCTGCGTGGTCACTGTCACTGAAACCAGCGAGAACAGTTTCCCCTTCTGCTCTGTAGATACACCCAAGATTCAGGGTGCCCTTGATGTACCTCAGAACTTGCTTGATTGCAATCCAATGCTCCTTTCCTGGTGCTTCCATGAAACGGCTTAGAAGCCCCATTGCATATGCAATATCCGGTCGTGTGTTTACCAAGTACCGCAGGCTCCCAATGAGGCTTCGATATTCAGATGCATCCACTGCTCCTCCCTGGTTCTTCCTCAATTTCAGACGATTTTCCAGTGGTGTATGACTGGCATTGCACTGATCCATACCAGCATGTTCCAGGATCTTCTTAGCATAGCTGGACTGGCAAACACTGATTCCATCCTTGTCCTGCTTCACTTCTAAACCCAGATAGTAAGTCAGGAGACCAAGATCGCTCATCTGAAACATGTCCTGCATCTGCTGCTTGAACTGCTTGATAGCATCTTTAGACGACCCAGAGATGATCAGATCGTCAACGTACACCCCAACTAGCAGATGATCTGTTCCTCTGCCACGCTTGTATAGGGCATGATCCAACTGACACTTCTCAAAACCAAGGGAAACCAGCGTAGTGTCCAGCTTGGTATTCCATGCTCGGGGTGCCTGATGGAGCCCATACAGAGCCTTCTGCAGCTTCAGAACCTTGTTGGGATTGCAGTTGTCGATGAAACCTACAGGCTGATGCACATATACTTCTTCCTGCAGTTCTCCATTCAGAAAGGCAGATCGCACATCCATGTGATGCACTGACCATCGCCGTTGCGCTGCTACTGCAAGCAACAGTCTCACTGTTTCCAGACGAGCTACGGGAGCGAACACTTCGTCAAAGTCCACCCCCTGCCTCTGTGCATATCCCTTTGCCACCAGACGAGCTTTGTGTTTCACAATGTTTCCATCTGGATCGCGCTTCACCTTGAACACCCACTTTAGTCCAATGGCGCGATGTCCGGCGGGCAGGGAGGCAAGAGACCAGGTGCCGTTGGAGCGGATCGAGTCCATCTCCGCCTCCATTGCGCTGCGCCAGGCAGGCTCATCCAGTGCATCTTCGACAGACGCAGGTTCCTCTGCTGCGGAGAGACAGAGCCCACTGTACTCCAGAGTGCATGCCGGAGCGTGGTCGATGATGTACTCCATGGATTTCCAGCGGACTGGCACCCCCTCGGCGTCGAAATCCTCGCCGGTGGGCGGCGTCACCCACCCATCATCAGAGTTGTAAGGAGTAACTGGTGTGGACGGGCTTGAGTCCGCCCATGCCTGCGTGCTCGACGCGCTCGGCGTGTCCACGGCGGATCCGCTAGACGTGGGCGTCCGCGGCGTGCTTGGAGCAAGCGGTGAGCCTGGCGCAGTTGGTGTTGTCAATGTGCCAGGTGGCATCACCGGGGCTGGTGACACGGAGTAGGTCGTGGTTGTGGGCACGCCCGTGTCGGAGTACACGACCGTGAACTGGTTGGCGCGCTCCGAGTCGCTACCATCCTTGCTCCAGTCCCAGCGCCGATCCTCCTCGAAACGCACATCGCGTGTGATGTACAAGCGCTTGCCAATCGGGTCGTACACCCAATAGCCCTTTGTGCCCGCCTCATAGCCCAGAAATATGCCCGGCCGTGTCCTGTCCGCCAGCTTAGTCACGCCAGGGCCGACGAGCTTGACGTGCGCGACGCAGCCAAAAGTGCGGAAGTAATCGACCGTCGGCTTCTTCTTGCGCCACGCCTCATAGGGTGTCATGCCCTGCAGACTCCTCGTCGGTGAGCGGTTGAGGATGTGCACCGCCGTGCGCACTGCCTCGCCCCAAAACGTGCTCGGCACGCCCATGCTTTTCATCAGGCTGCGAGCCATCTCGACCACGGACTGGTTGCGGCGTTCGACGACTCCGTTTTGTTGAGGAGAGTACGGAGTCGTCGTGTTCCTTAGGATGCCGTGCTCTTCGCAGTACGCGGTGAACTCGCTCGAGTTGAACTCCCCGCCGCGGTCGGTGCGGAACGCTCTGAGCTTTGCACCGCACTGTGTCTCCGCAGCCGCCTTGATCTTTCGAAAGAATTTGAACGCCTCATCCTTGCTCCTGAGCACTTCCAACCACATGTATCTACTGTGATCATCAACGATGAGCAGAAAGTACTTGTTACCGGACGTGGTCGCCGGTGTGATGGGCCCGCAGAGGTCGCCGTGGACGAGATCAAGCCCCTGCTCCGCGCGGTACGGTGACGCGCGTGGGAATGGCGTACGGTGCATCTTCCCGAGTGTGCAGCCCTCGCAGAACTGTTCGACATGCTGAATCGCCGGCATGCCACGCACCATCCCCTTCGCGCCAAGATCGTGCAGTGCCCGGAAGTGGAGGTGGCCGAAACGTCCATGCCAACGCCACGCTTCGTCGCCGCCGTGCGCCAGGAGGCACACGGGCGCAGCCAAGTTCAGAGCCACGGCGTAGAGCCGGTTGCTCGTCCGCTGCACCCGTGCCAGAAGCACGCGCTGCCTGTCGTAGAGACAGAGCACGCCGCCCTCGATCACGGACTTGCACCCGTGCTCGTCGAGCTGTCCGAGGCTCACGATGCTCGTCCGCAGTTGGGGGATGTAGTAGACGTCCGAGAGTGCGCGGTGCTCGCCGTTCTTACAGGAGAACATCACCACTCCGCGTCCGCAAATCTGCACGACAGAGCCGTCACCAAAACGTACAGTACCTCGTACCGTCTCGTCGAGCTCCGAGAGCATGTCGCGGCGCCCCGTCATGTGATTGCTAGCGCCGGTGTCGAGATACCATCTGTCGTCGTCCGTCGCCACGGGCACGACCCGTGCTTCGTTGAGGAAGATCTCCGCGCCCGGTTCACGTGCGCCGCTGTTCGCGCTCTCGCCGCTCACTGCCGCGCAGGTGGCCAGCAGCAAGCCCGGCTGCTCGACGTCGACCTGGGCGACGTTCGCCTGTTGGTCCGTCTGCTCCTGCTGCTCCCTTTCCTTCTTGCGGCATTCCTTGGCCCAGTGACCTGGGATGCCGCAGTAGCGGCAGTTGCCCTTCCGTTTGGGCGTCGCCGGACCACCATTGCCGCGGCCACCGCCCTGGCCACGGCCACCCCCTCCGTGGAAGTTCTTTGCCTTGCCGTTCCCGCGTCCCCGCCCTGCTCCAGAGCCTGAGGACGCGCCGCTTTGGTCCAGCTGCTTCTCGTGCGCCCGCCACTGATCGATGGTGTACAGCAGCTGCGTGCCGGTCGCCGGAGTCTCCTCGCGCTCTCGCTCCTCGACGACAAGGAGCCGGCCACAGAGTTCCTCCAGGGAGAGTTGTTTGGTGTCGACCAGCGACTCGATCGCCACGGCCATCTCGCGGTACGGGCGTGGCACGGTGCGGAGCACCTTGAGGACGGCCTTGTGCTCGTCCACTGGATCGCCGAGCCCCTGCAGCTCGTCGATGATCGTCCTGAGCCGCATCACGTACGACTCGATTCCCTCGCCGTCCTTGTACCGGAGCGCCTCGTACTCTGAGCGACGAGTTTGAGCCTTGGCCTCGCGCACGCGCTCAACGCCGATCCGCATGGTCTTCAGAGTGTCCCATGCCTCCTTGGCAGTGGCCTTTGCGCCCAGGATCCGCATGAGCTCCGGCGGTACCCCCTTGAGGAGAGCAATCATGGCGCGCCGGTCGTCGCGGTCCGTCCCTTGGCCTGTTTCCACCACATGCCACAGCTCATCAGCCTGCAACTGAAGTTTGGTGATCATGGCCCAATCAGAGTAGTTAGTGCGGGTGAGCATCATCGGAGGCGCGCCGCCGCCGCCGTGCACGATGCGCTCCACGACACGCACCCCCGACCCCTCCTTGGTGGAGAGACGGGCCAGGGATTTTCCAAGTGCCGAGGCCTCTGCCTTGGCCTCTTCTTCCTCTTCCTTCTTCTTCGCCTTCTCTTTATCGCTGCCGGCCATCTCTCCGACGGATCAAACACCGCCGGCGCCCTGGATGGATCGAACACCACCGAGGCTCTGATACCACTTGTTGTTGCAGAAACTGGCCTGCCGAGCGCGAGAGAGATGAGGAGGAAGATCGGATCGCGAGGAGGAAGAGGAACGAGTCTGACAGAGGTATTTTGTGCTGCGCACTCAACTGCAGCTTTTCTCTGCTTTTCTGTTATTATCAGGCTAGCTCCAACGGCTGCCGAATTACAAGGGAAAAGACCACGTCTCTAGCTGGCCTACTGGTCGTGCCATCCCACGACGCCTAGCTAGGATCGGGCGACTACTTTGCCCGCACGAACCACGGCGATCATGCCATCCCATGACCTGGTAAGGCGAGCAAAATCAGCTAACAGACTAACTGAAAACTACTGACAGAAATAAAGCCTAACTGAAACTTCTGAAACCGTACGTGCACATACACACGCTGACGGTCTGTGTTTATTCAGAGCGCTGTAACCTGAAACCTGAATGTGTGTGTGAGCAGATTATCTAACAGATCTCAACATATTCGATTGGTTGTTTCGCTCAGGGTGGACATGGATCAGGTGCGTCATACGAGGTGGGGGATCTTGGTTGCCTGAGTTGTTTTATCGGAGAGAAGGGATGGCGAGGACAGTTGGTAGACAACCTCGATGTTGTTACTCTTCTCAATGACACGTGCGTTTTTAGATAGCCAAGTCGTCCGGGGTGCCATGTTTCATGGGTGTGATGTAATAGCTTTTGTTTTTTGAGCTTGCGGGCCATTAAGAATCTACTTAGCAGGTCTGCCACCTATTGGTAGTTTAAGGTCAGAGATAACAAAACTATCACTAACACGCCTCCTATCAGGTCCACTGGTCGTGCATACGACCTACCAACAACATCAGCCACAATACTTTAGCTACCCCAACGCCCTCTGGTTGCTTCGGCACCTTGTCAACATCACTATCTTGAATCTACAGCTCACATCTTCGTTCTTCAACTTACTAAAATATGAACTAGTTCCTTGTGAGCATTCCATTGTAACATAAAATTATATATGAGATCGTGGAGTGCGTGTATAAGAAAAGGTCCTATCACAAGCAATCAAAATAGAAGAGCAAGCTTGGACCAAGTGAAAATATTTCATAATAAATTGGACATACATGTTGATGTTTTGGAAGTAATACAGTACAATAGTAAATACATCTACTTACATGTATTCCTTAGGAAATGTGTCAACAACGATAAAAGATCAACGAGATTTAGATTTGCATAACCTTCACACATATAGAAATATGCAAGATTAAGTATAATCCAATACAACATTTAGTTTATCAATTTATCAGTAGATTAATTAAAACAAATAGTTTCCTCACAACCATACATTCAAGAAATTCGCAACACAACAAAGTTGTGTAGTGTACACAAAATGTGCACTTTGGTAAGATGGAGCAATGTAATTGTAGCAAAAATAATGAGAAAAATACTAAGTTGCCATAGCAAGATGATTAATTTTGAGCAAGGTTACAACAAAATATGGCAATTAAAGTATGCTAATTCTAGCATTTTGAACTAAGCTACTTGAATTGCACATTGATTGTTTCATGCCATTTCAGTGCATAAGATTCATATAACAAGAAGTAAAATATACCTAATCTCATTGACACACAAACATGCAAAACAAAAGGGTACTAAATTCCAACTTACTGGGCATGAAATTCAAATGTTTCTATTGTTGCCATCATTGTTTTACCGTATGGCTATAGACAACAAACATACCATTTGGGTACACTAAGTTCCTAGTAATCATGTAATCTACTAGCTAACCATTTGAATTGGATACTTGACCATTGTTGCTTAGAGATTGTACAACTATTCACATGTGTGTGTAGCCATATATATAATTTCAAATAGACAACACTTTGTGATAATTTTGTAGATTTGTACATTAGAGGATGTGTAAGTTGTGAACAAAGTTACGCACATGTACATCACTACAGAAAGAGGAGCTTAGAGTGATACACTAGAGGAGAAGGACGAGAGGCCACGGTCTCATGGGAACCAAAGCAAAGCAGGGAGTAGTTGGTCAACCACCATCACATGGGGCGAGGCATGCATTCCATCGCTTGGAGAAAGGATCACACTACATGGATCATCATAGATAGTTTCATGTACAAGACATTTCCCTGAATTTTCACTGACATTCCATCATGGATCACCAAGTTTTTGGTAGTTGGTGGGATTTCACCGCATGCCCATCCATGGTGAAACTCATTGTTGATTTCTGGCTAGCCTCAGAATAATTTCCACTTAAAGTCTTGTTGCCAATCAAAGCTGAGCAATCCCCCGCCAAACATGTCGCTCCCCCATCAGTGGTGTGTAAGTCACTACTGACGGTAAGTTACTGACAGGTCCTGATACCCATCGTTGGAGCGGTTTAAGGGCCTGTCACTGAAAACTTTTCCTAGAGTACTGTAATTTTATTGGAGGAACTATGGTTTTCTAGAATTCATCAAAGCAGAGTTTTGCATCCACATAAAAAACTCCAAAAATAAATTGTATAATATCAATCATCACAAGAATGTATATGGCTTTGGATAATTACACGCCGAATAAAAACATCATGTGAACATGTTGTTGCCAAAGCACCGACCACTATCTATGAAGATAATGCAGCTTGTGTTGTGCAACTTCAAACTAGCTATGTGAATACTACACTCATGAAGCATACACGTTCTTGTGCTCATGAATTGCAAAGATGAACAAGGTAAATATACAACATACTAAGCCATGTGATAATCTAGCAGATATATTTACAGCTCCAAGCATCCACACTAGAGAAACTTGTGGAAGGAATTGTAACGATGAGGCTTAGAGAAGTCCAGAATTTAGGGGACGAAACAAAGTGTTGGGATTTAGAAAAAAAAGAGTGTTAGGATTCAGATCTCCCCCTAAAGAGTTTCCCTCTCTAAAAGAAGGGCCTGTGGAATTCTACTTGCATACGCATGGTAAATTGTACACACTCAATCTCATTATGAGATCTGGACAACAAAGAAGAAAGCTCTATTCGTACATATATGACTACTTTTCATGTATGTTTCGGTATAGCCATGGTAGAAACTATGCTTGTGTCCCCTGTATTTTCTAACATAGAACGTGGACATAGGTAAACAATGGACTCAAAATCGGGGTGTGCAAGCCTGCATGCATCGATATGGCTTACCATCCAATGAGAAGATGATCCTATATTTATTTGTTAACTTCTACTATTAGTAACTGTTACTTTTATTTCTTATCCCATTCATCTCGATCCCTTCTTCATGCCCTTCCCCATGAAAGTATCCACTGCAGCATCCACCTCCTTTTCTATCTCTTCAACCTGGTTTGAACCAAGCAGAAAGTTAGAATAGAATCAGTGATATATGTTAGCAAACATCTTTGCATAGTAACCACCTCACGCTTTAGAGTGAATTTCAAATTTTACCTTTTACATTGACATTTTTATACGATAATTACCTCATGTAATAGTTTTTCATTTGAATTTTCCTATTTAACAAGTGGTTTCCAATCTTTTCCCCATTTAGTGAAAGTTTTACCATTTTTTACTCCATTAATTATTTTGGAGTGATCTGGTAGGTGGGTCCCGGCCATCGGGTATACATGGTGTGCTACCTTTTGCATTTTTCTACCCCTAAACCAGTTCTCGTCTCTGAGTTAGACCCACCTCATGAACCGCGTGCAACTATTTAGTTGGCTAGTTGCATAATGTAGTGTGTATGTACACCCGATGACCGTGAAAAAACCCGGTCTGACTAAGCCTTTCTATGTGCACATGGAAGAAAAGGTAGGAGGAAATACCTGCTAGATCATTCTAAAAAATTTAGAAGGAGTAAAAGTGGGCAAACTTTTGCTAAGTGGGGTAATCTAGGAATAGGGCTATTAATGTAAAAAATGTTTAAGTAGAGGATAAAACTAGAGTTCAGTCCACATTTTACTCAATGTACACTCTTAGTGATATTAATTAGTTGACATCTAATGCCATTGAGCTTAAGATGATATTTATTTTACCCTTTTTTGCTGGAAAGTTATTGTTCTACTCTTTATTAGATGGGTTTATTCATTTTGATATTTACATGTGCTCTATGCATGTCTCGCAGTCCCGGGCAAGAGTAGGCTACATTCTCAGAAATCAACACGTGTCTCTAACTAATGAATTTAGCAAGGAACTACACTAGGTAGTGATTTTCACCACCATACCATGATTTAGTTAAGCAACAATAAATATAGTACAATCAATTTTGCGAGCAAAGACAACGACTACAACAAACAGGTAACTTGTGCGCGGTTGCACCGCTACCACCACACCATGAGCTAGGTACTCCTTAGATTAAGAAGGAGGGACACAGCTTCCCCAACTTGGTGCACCCTGCCATTGGGTGGTTGACATACGGGTCCACATGTCAGCCACCCAACGGCAAGGTGCCATACGTTTGAGGATTGAGTGTAGATTTTTTTACCGCATACCAGTGTATCATCTACTTAGACAATTTAGTTTGCGTCAAGGTTCGTGCTATCCTTATATAGAATTTTCTTTTTTTATTTCTTCCAAACAAGAGAACATTTGACCTTGAAACTTTGTAGATCAACTTTACACAAGTGTCACTCTTTATATAAAATGTCTCTGATTTTTTATGAAACATAAATTTGTCAAATTTTAAATTTCAAATGAATTGTATCATTTTTTGAAAATTTATGTTGCGCCAAAAAATCCGAAAGCTTTTCTGCAGCACTTGTGTGATGTTGATCTGCAAAGTTTCGAGTTCAAATGTTCTTTTGTGTGGGATAACAAAAAAAGAGAAGTTTTATTGCGTGAACTTTGATGCAAAAATGAACGGTGAGGATATAGGGTACACTGGTATGGAGGTACAACCAAAACTTTCCCTAGAGGATTTCGGTCATTGGATTAAGGGTATATTTAGTTCAATTCAAAAAAGGTAAGGATAGAAGATAAAAAACGATAATAAGAAAGAAATATATGCAAAACAGAAGATTTGAAAACACATGAATGAATTACATGAAGACAAAAGAAAATGAAAATCCTGATAAACACAGTCAAATAAAAACCAAGCCACGTGAAAATATATAATTAGAATTTTCTCATGGCACTAAAAACCCATCCTCCTATTTTTTTGAAAAGGGGATAACACCGGCCTCTGCATCTTAGGATGCAAATGGCCAATCATCCTCATACTTCGTGATTCAAAAAAAGGTCCAAATGAATGTTAAATTCCTGCAATTTTCATTGAGGATCTATTTGGTTCATAAGTAAAATGGAGGAAAATAGTAGTAACATCAATTTTTCATTCAATGATGCACATTATGTTTAAACAAATTAAGCAAAGGAAAAAACAAATAGAATTTCCCTTTGATCTCAACTTTAATAGAAAATAAAGGAAATTTTCAAATGCACTTGGACCACCTTTTGGAAATCCTATACGTGAATTACGAGACCAAGGTTTGTAGTGGCATAATATCCTTCTAATTATACATTCTCAAGTGGTTCAACCTTGATCTGAATGTGCTTATTAGGATTCTCCTATTCATGTGAACCAAACATGCATGTTTATAAAATTCTTGTATTTTTCAATCCTATGGTTTGCACATATCATATTTCCTTATATTTTATGTTCTTGTGTTTTTAGAAAGCGGCAAACCAAAGAGGCCCTGAAGAGCAAAATGAAAAAAGAACCATGTATTTTCATTCGACCCATTCATTGAACCAAACACGTAATTAAGCAGTGTCATCCAAGAAAATTTTCCTATAACTTTGCTTTTTCTCACTTTTCCTACAAATCAAAGATGCACTTGACGCAACTAAAAAAATACACTTAACGAAAAGACAAATAGGGAAGTAAGACGTTCATAGGCAGTTAACCTAACCTTGTGGATTAGGGCCTCGGCTTCCTCTGCATCCTTCTCTATCTCTCCCGCGATGGCTTTGATCCTGAAGGCTGCCTTCTTAAGGTTTTCATTACCAGGAAATGCTATGACTTCGTCAGCAAGTTTGTCAACCACATCCGCCGCTTTCTCGATAGTCTCGATTGCTACCTCTGCTGTCTTCTCCACATTCTCTATTGTATGTTATTTATGCGCAAAGAGAAAAGTTGAAGTAAGAATGCACACTAAGATCCAAATAATAAAAACGTCAAGTGGTGATATATATTGAACTTTTTTACCTTCCATTGCTCTCATCTGTCCGTAAAAGGATACTGCTCCAAAGACGCCACCAACGACCACCGTTACCCTGAGAAGCTCATATAGCTTGTGAATGTGAGAAGGAATTTGATCAAGCAAATTCCATCATATGGGACAAGAAATGCTCATTACTTTTCTGTACTCACAATGAAGATTTGTTGGGCGGCGGGGATTTTCCTGGTAATTCCCCAGGGTCAGAACTAATTGCGGCCTCTTTGTTGGGTATTGGTGATTTTTCTTCTAGCAATTCTCCAGGAGCGGAACCAACTGCAGTAATTCTGAACAAAACAGGTGAAAGTTTATGGAATGACCTTGCATAGTAGGATGAAAAGTTTATTTATACTTTTCATACATGCTAGTGTACGCAAATGTTTTTGTTTTTAGATAATTATACATACAAGCTAATAAGATGCTTGTTCGCCAACAAACGACTTATCTATCTATCTATGTGGACAAAAATACTTTATTTATTTATCTATTCTTGTAGTTATCTATTTATTTTTTCACATATAATTCATGAACATTTATTAAGAGTAGTGAATGTTTATAAAAAAACTATGATCGTTTTTTTAGAATTCATGAATATTTTTTGGATTCATCAAATTATTTTAAGTCCGTGAAATTTTTTAGAGTTGACAAATATTTATAAATTTGCGAACCTTATTCAATATCACAAACATTATTTGAAATCCATGAATACTTTTAAAAATAATGATTAAAAAAGAGTTTTTAATTCACAACATTTTAAAAAACCATTTAAAAAAATATGTAAACTTCTTTTCATTTAATGAACTTCTTTAAATAAAAAATAGGATAGCCCACCTTTTATAAGTTAGCAGTGGAGCGAGAGAAAAACTAAGCGGGCGAGCAGAGTGGGAAGCTGAGGTGAACAAGCGAAAACTTCATGACTGCCATGTGAGTGTTATAGCAACAATTTCACGGTTTTAACGTGGAATAAGAGCTCCCTGTGGGCTCACAACTACCAGTTGACATAGAGACCAAAATGTGTATGGACACCACAATCACACACCTAACAACTCCACTCTCCTCTTCTCAGAATAAATATCATCTCAAACAACAACCCAACATGATATACAAATAAAAAAGTACCACCAGAACATAATTAGAAACTAAACCAACATAGATAAAACCAAAAGGAAACAACTGGCAACAATAACCTGCTACACAAAAATAATTTAATCTCGTGGCGAAGCGGATTTTAGCCTCTAGTCACATGCATTTTTCACGGTAATTAAAATATGTGTAGTGCCCGCCTTACTAGAAACTCACACATATATTACTTACTCTTTTCATCTAAAAACATGTTCCTATTTATTTACTATATCATGTTTTGGTTTCATTCAAATAGGGCGAACAACATTTTCTCCTATTGTCACATAGTATGATGTAGATACATCTTAATAAATCCACAAGATCTTAAATCTCACTCAATCATATCGAACTTGCTTATATGCTATAGGTTAGATGTGATGCATTGCCAAAAAAAGTTGTAAAATTTCCCATAAAAAAGTCATAATCATGCCGGCAAAAGTTAACATTTCTCTAGTTCACTGCAACTGTTACTAGTCTGGCATTACGAGAACTGTGATAATCCAGTTCACCTAATTCAGTTTTGCCTAGATCGCGATTGCTTGATACAAATGCTAGCTGATGCATCATGAAAAAGAAGCTTAGAGGGAGAAAACATACGAACATACCGTGTTGCTCCTCTTATCCGCATCGGCGGAACAGTACAGCTGGTGCCCCAAGACTTCATGGTTAAGCCGATTCGGATCTGCCGGCGATGAGCTGATACCCAAATACATGTGTCCCGTTGTTGCCGAGAAACCTCTGGTGTGCATGGCGCCAACGTTTTGGAAGTAACGCATGACATGAGGGTCGCCATGAGATTTAAAAGGAGTCAGCTAACTTCTTCAACGTTGAAGCTAAGCTATATCTTCAACGTTGCTTTGTGGCAATCTTCTCGCTTCTCTTTCTTCTGCAGGGTTCTGCTCAACTTATATCCAACAGTCTGTGCCAACCGTATGAAACGACAATGCAGCAAGAAACACGAGGTCATGTACGTACACATGCACGATAGAGATAAGGGGTCCACACACACACTGGTGGCCATGCGTACAGCTTGCATTTTCCAGCTCCTTTCCTTTGCCTATGTATGGAAGTTCCCGTGGCTACTCGCGTGTAACACGACGGTATGCCGCCAAAGGGGCGTTCTCACAACATCAATAATTATGTTATACCACAAAACGAAAATGAAACATTAATTGTGTGAAGTGCTAGAATTGGTCTAACAAGGACAGCACTCTCATCTCCGTCTCCAAGGACACCACGAGCTTCTCAACGCCCACCTTCTCCGTGTTCGACGCCATGCATTGGCAGAACCAATAGAGCCGGCAGGGCCAGCCCAAAGAATTGCTATTCATACCTACGGATTCTACAAAAAAAAGTTACGTAGTAGTTTTTCATTTTTGAGAGTCCGCCAATGGCGTATTGTTGGAGATATAGCTCCCAGGCATGACCCGCCCAGCAGGGGCCGGGCCATACCATTGACGACTTAAGATGAGGAGGCCCAATGAGGTCCAGGAATCCAGATGACGGTTCATAGCGCAAGCTTATTGAAGGCCCAAGACCCGGAGAAGGCTCGAGGCCCAAAGGCGTGAGCCGTCATATGTTAAACCTGTTCTGTGAGGTAGGTTTAGTTAGAAATCGAGCCGGTCGCGTTTGTGTGAGCCGGCCGGGACTCTGTAAGCCACCAAGGACATCAACCTGTATATAAAGGGGTGACCCGGCGGCGGGTTAAGGCAAGAAACAAGCAATCAAAAGCAAGGTCAAGCGTATTCGCTACCTGGTAATCGAAACTCAAGCAATACAACCTAAAGCAGGAGTAGCCTTTTACCTCCACCGTGAGGGGCCGAACCTAGGTAACTCTTTGTGTCCTTTGTCCCGTTCAACCCCTTCAAGCTAACCTAGGTGCGATGGCTCCACACCTAAGTCCTTTCACTAAGACATCTGCCGTGACAAAACCACGAGAGTTGGCGCCCACCGTGGGGCCAGAGCACGGTGGTTTCGAGTTCTTGAAGGGCAGCTTCTCAGGGATCAAGGGATATGCCGTGGGCTGGATGACCAAGAGCCGTCGCGGCAAGATCTACATCGACGACTCTGGATGGGGTCCCGAGGCCGATTCAATCGAGTATGGATATCGGGTCCCCTTCGGCGGAATTCAAGTCTTCATCAGCAAGATCGGTGAATCGGACTCTGAGCCGGTCGCCTGCTCCGACGCCGTTGAGACGGCCCGGTGTGCGAGACCCGCCAAGTTCCAACCCGCCCGGAAACGCGCTTTCATTGGTTTCATCCATGGGGCGGATTTTGAGGAAAACTCCGTGTCTGGTGGAGAGACGGCCATCAATTCTGATGATGAGTCTTCAACCGGCGAGACAGGCTCAATTTATCAACTGCAAGACGACAGGCTTGGGGGTTGTTCCGATGGTGAAAGTATTCCGGACTCCTATGAGCTGCCGAGCAGGGTAGCTATCTTCATGGCTGGTACGCAACAGGTTTTGAATTCATCAACCGTCGCAGGTATGACCTCTGGTGCAACAGTCCATGCGACAGCCGGGGCAAGTGGCCCTGTGCGCTCGCCGGCTCAGGTTCTATCGGAGCTCTTAGAGGATTTAGCAACTTTGTTAACAGTGGAAGTAACCTCAGCGACTCAGGCACAACATAAGGTGGACGTTGCAAAACTACGGGATGAGATAGCTTAGTCCAAGGAGGAGCTTAATGCTAAGAATGCTAGGATGGCAACAGAGCGGGCTGCCTTGGATGCGGAATCACAACGGATTCAAGCTGAAACTTTCCGCTTAAGCTTGGATCAGAATGCATCAAACGCAGTTCTTCACAAGAGGAACCAGAGTCATCTGCCTCTGGAGTTTGATGCAAGGAATATTTTCAATACGCCAGGGGCAGGTCCAAGTAACCCGCCCAGCGTGACCCGGGCCCCTGATGCGCCCAAGACTGGAGTGGCGGCTCATCCCCACGCAGTAGTCCTAAAAGGAAATATGCCCTAGAGGCAATAATAATGTTGTTATTTTATATTTCCTTATTCATGATAAATGTTTATTATTCATGCTAGAATTGTATTAACCGGAAACTTGATACATGTGTGAATACATAGACAATACACCGTGTCCCTAGTATGCCTCTACTAGACTATCTCGTTGATCAAAGATGGTTAAGTTTCCTATCCATGGACATGTGTTGTCATTTGATGAACGGGATCACATCATTAGGAGAATGATGTGATGGACAAGACCCATCTGTTAGCTTAGCATAATGATCGTTCAGTTTTATTGCTACTGCTTTCTTCATGTCAAATAGATATTCCTCAAACAATGAGATTATGCAACTCCCGGACACCGGAGGAATGCCTTATGTGCTATCAAACGTCACAACATAACTGGGTGATTATAAAGATGCTCTACAGGTATCTCCGAAGGTGTTTGTTGGGTTGGCATAGATCGAGATTAGGATTTGTCACTCCGAGTATCGGAGAGGTATCTTTGGGCCCTCTCAGCAATGCACATCATATGAAGCCTTGCAAGCAATGTGACTAATGAGTTAGTTGCGGGATGATGCATTACAGAATGAGTAAAGAGACTTGCCGGTAATGAGATTGAACTAGTTATGAAGATACCGACGATCGAATCTCGGGCAAGTAACATACCGATGACAAAGGGAATAATGTATGTTGACATAGCGGTTCACCGATAAAGATATTCGTAGAATATGTGGGAACCAATATGAGCATCTAGGTTCCGCTATTGGTTATTGACTGGGGAGGTGTCTCGGTTATGTCGACATAGTTCTCGAACCCGTAGGGTACGCACGCTTAACGTTCGATGACGATATGTATTATATGATTTATGTGTTTTTGTGACCGAAGGTTGTCCGGAGTCCCAGATGAGATTACAAACATGACGAGGAGTCTTGAAATGGTTTAGAGGTAAAGATTGATATATTGGAAGGTAGTATTCGGACACCGGAAGTGTTCCGGAATGTATCGGGTACATATCGGAGTACCGGAGGGGTTACCGGAACCCCCCGGGGAAAGATATGGGCCATAGGAGGGAGGCACACTAGCCCACAAAGGGGTGGCACGCCCCCACTAGGTAGGAGTCTGGATTGGACAAGGGGTGGGGGCAGCGCCCCCGTTTCCTTCTCCCCCTCTCTCTCCTTTCCTCTTTCCCCCTCGGGTAAAAGGAAGGGGGGCCGAATCCTACTAGGACCCCAAGCAGGACTCCTCCTACTTGGGGACGTGCCTAGGGCCGGCCTCCTCTCCCTCCCTCC
>NC_041383.1:496378214-496393055 GCF_002162155.2 Triticum dicoccoides | reverse complement strand
CTAGAACACACATCAATTGTTCCAAGCCGTGTGTGGCGCCCCCCTCCAAAGTTTAAGCCTCCGGTCATATTCTCGCAATGCTTAGGCGAAGCCCTGCGCGGATCACATCACCATCACTATCACCATGCCGTCATGCTGACGGAACTCATCTACTTCCTCGACTGTCTGCTAGATCAAGAGCTCGAGGGTTGTCATCGTGCTGAACATGTGCAGAACTCGGAGGTGACGTACGTTTGGTACTCGATCAGTCGGAACGAGAAGACGTTCGACTACATCAACCGCGTTACGCAAACGCTTCCGCTTTCGGTCTACGAGGGTACGTGGACACACTCTCCCCCTCTCGTTGCCATGCATCTCCTAGATAGATCTTGCGCGAGCGTAGGATTTTTTTTTGAAATTGCATCTACTTTTCCCAACAGTGGCATCCGAGCCAGGTCTATGCCTAGATGATATGTATGAGTAGAACACAAAGAGTTGTGGGTGGTGATCATCATACTGCTTACCACCAATGCTTATTTTTATTCGGCGGTATTGTTGGATGAAGCGGCCCGGACCAACCTTACATGACCACGTTCATGAGACCGGTTCCACCGACAGACATGAAACTAGTTTTGCATAAAGGTGGTTGGCGGGTGTCTGTTTCTCCAACTTTAGTTGAATCGAATTCGACTGCGGCTGGTCCTTGTGAAGTTTAAAACAGCAAACTTGATAAATCACCATTGTGGTTTTGTGCCGTAGGTAAGAACGGTTCTTGTTAGAAGCCCATAGCAGCCATGTAAAACTTGCAACAACAAAGTAGAGGTCATCTAACTTGTTTTTGCAGGGCATGTTGTGATGTGATATGGTCAAGACATGATGTGATATACATTGTTGTATGAGATGATCATGTTTTGTAAAAGTTATCGGCAACTAGCAGGAACCTTATGGTTGTCGCTTTATTATATGAAATACAAACGCTATGTAATTGCTTTACTTTATCACTAAGCGGTAGCGATAGTCGTAGAAGCAATAGTTGGCGAGACGACCACGACACTATGATGGAGATCAAGTTGTCAAGCCGGTGATGATGGAGATCATGACGTTGCTTTGGTGATGGAGATCAAAAGCACAAGATGATGATGGCCATATCATGTCACATATTTTGATTGCATGTGATGTTTATCTTTCTGCATCTTTTTTTGCTTAGTACGGCGGTAGCATTATAAGATGATCCCTTAACTAAATATCAAGGTATAAGTGTTCTCCCTTAGTATGCACCATTGTGAAAGTTCTTCGTGCTTAGACACGATGTGATGATTGGGTGTAATAAGCTCTATGTTCAAATACAACAGGTACAAGCCAGTTTTTCACATGCGGAATACTCGGGTTAAACTTGACGAGCCTAGCATGTACAGACATGGCCTCAGAATACTGGAGACTGAAAGGTCGAACGTGAATCATATAGTGGATATGGTCAACATAGAGATGTTCACCATTGATGACTACTCCATCTCACGTGATGATCGGACATGGTTTAGTTGATTTGGATCACGTATCATTTAGATGACTTGAGGGATGTCTATCTAAGTGGGAGTTCTTAAGTAATATGATTAATTGAACTTAATTTATCATGAACTTAGTCCTGATAGTTTTTGCATATCTATGTTGTAGATCAATGGCCCGTGTTGTTGTTCCCTTGAATTTTAATGCGTTCCTAGAGAAAGCTAAGTTGAAAGATGATGGTAGCAACTACATGGACTGGGTCCGCAACTTGAGGATTATCCTCATTGCTGCACAGAAGAATTATGTCCTTGATGCACGGCTAGGTGTGCCACCCCCCTCCCCAGCAACTGCAGACATTGTGAATGCCTGGCAGTCACGTGTTGATGACTACTCGTTAGTTCAGTGTGACATGCTTTACGGCTTAGAATCGGGACTTCAAAGACGTTTTGAACGTCATGGACCATATGAGATGTTCCAAGAGTTGAAGTTAATATTTCAAGCAAATGCCTAAGTTGAGAAATATGAAGTCTCCAACAAGTTCTATAGATGCAAAATGGAGGAGAACTGTTCTGTTAGTGAGCACATACTCATAATGTCTAGGTACCATAATCACTTGACTCAGCTGGGAGTTAATCTTCCAGATGATTGTATCATTGACAGAGTTCTTTAATCACTGCCACCAAGCCACAAAGGCTTCATGATGAACTACAATATGCAAGGGATGGAAAAGACTATTCCTGAGCTCTTTGCAATGCTCAAGGCTGCGGAGGTAGAAATCAAGAGGATCATCAAGTGCTGATGGTTAACAAGACCACTGGTTTTAAGAAAAAGGGAAAGGGTAAGAAGGGGAACTTCAAGAAGAATGGCAATAAAGTTGTCACTCCCGAGAAGAAACCCAAAGATGGACCCAAGGTTGAAACTGAGTGCTTCTACTACAAAGGGACTTGTCACTGGAAGCGGAACTGCCCCAAGTATTTAGCGGATAAGAAGGATGGCAAAGTGAACAAAGGTATATTTGATATAAATGTTATTGATGAGTACCTTACTAATTCACATAGTAGTTCTTGGGTATTTGATACCGGTTCTGTTGCTCATATTTGTAACTCGAAACAGGGACTACAGATTAAACGAAGATTGGCTAAGGACAAGGTGAGGATGCGCGTCGGGAATGGTTCCAAGGTCGATGTGATCGCCGTCGACACGCTACCTCTACATCTACCTTCGGGATTAGTTTTAGACCTGAATAATTGTTATTTGGTGCCAGCGTTGAGCATGAACATTATATCTGGATCTTGTTTAGTGTGAGATGGTTATTCATTTAAATCAGAGAATAATGGTTGTTCTATTTACATGAGTAATATCTTTTATGGTCATGCACCCTTGAAGAGTGGTCTATTTCTGTTCAATCTCGATCGTGGTGATACACATATTCATAATATTAATGCCAAAAGATGCAGATTTGATAATGATAGTGCAACTTATTTGTGGCACTGCTGTTTAGGTCATATCGGTGTAAAGCGCATGAAGAAACTCCATGCAGATGGACTTTTGGAATCACTTGATTATGAATCATTTGATACTTGCGAACCGTGCCTTATGGGCAAGATGACTAAAACTATATTCTCCGGAACAATGGAACGAGCTAATGACTTATTGGAAATAATACATACTGATGTATGCGGTCCGATGAGTGTTGAGGCTCGTGGCGGGTATCATTATTTTCTGACGTTCACAGATGATTTGAGCAGATATGGGTATATCTACTTAATGAAACACAAGTCTGAAACATTTGAAAAGTTCAAAGAATTTCAGAGTGAAGTGGAGAATCATCGTAACAAGAAAATAAAATTTCTACGATCTAGTCGTGGAGATGAATATTTGAGTTACGAGTTTGGCCTTCATTTAGAACAATGTGGAATAGTTTCACAACTCATGCCACCTAGAACACCACAGCGTAATGGTATGTCTGAACATCTTAACCACACTTTATTAGATATGGTGCCATCTATGATGTCTCTTACCGATTTTCCACTATCGTTTTGGGGTTATGCAATAGAGACAGCTGCATTAACGTTAAACATGCGCCGTCAAAATCCGTTGAGACAACACCGTATGAATTGTGGTTTGTCAATAAACCTAAGCTGTCATTTCTTAAAGTTTGGGGATGCGATGCTTATGTCAAAAGGCTTCAGCCTGATAAGCTCGAACCCAAATCGGAAAAGTGTGTCTTCATAGGATACCCTAAGGAAACAATTGGGTACACCTTCTACCACAGATCCGAAGGCAAGATCTTTGTTGCCAAGAATGGAACCTTTCTAGAGAAGGAGTTTCTCTCGAAAGAAGTGAGTGGGAGGAATGTAGAACTTGATGAGGTAATTGTACCTTATCTCAATTTGGAAAATAGCTCATCCGAGAAATCCATTCCCGTGATGCCTACACCAACTGGAGAGGAAGCTAATGATAATGATCATGAAACTTTAGATCAAGTTGCTACAGAACCTCGTAGGTCAACCAGAGCACGATCTGCACCTTAGTGGTATGGTAATCCTGTTCTGGAAGTCATGTTACTTGACCATGACGAACCTACGAACTATGAAGAAGCTATGATGAGCCCAGATTCCGATAAATGGCTTGACGCCATGAAATCTGAGATAGGATCCATGTATGAGAACAAAGTGTGGACTTTGGTGGATTTGCCTGATGATCGGCGACCCATAAATGGATCTTCAAGAAGAAGACTGACGCTGATGGTAATGTTACCGTCTATAAAGCTCGACTTGTCGCAAAAGGTTTTCGACAAGTTCAAGGAGTTGACTACGATGAGACTTTCTCACCCGTAGTGATGCTTAAGTCTGTCCGAATCATGTTAGCAATTGCCGCATTTTATGATTATGAAATCTGGCAAATGGATGTCAAAACTACATTCCTTAATGGATTTCTCAAAGAAGAGTTGTATATGATGCAACCAGAAGGTTTTGTCGATCCTAAAGGTGCTAACGAAGTGTGTAAGCTCCAGTGATCCATTTATGGACTGGTGCAAGCATCTCGGAGTTGGAATATACGCTTTGATGAGGTGATCAAAGCATATGGTTTTATACAGACTTTTGGAGAAGCCTGTATTTACAAGAAAGTGAGTGGGAGATCTATAGCATTTTTGATATTATATGTGGATGACATATTGTTGATTGGAAATGATGTAGAATTTCTGGATAGCATAAAAGGATAGTTGAATAGAAGTTTTTCAATGAAAGACCTCGGTGAAGCTGCTTATATATTAGGCATCAAGATCTATAAAGATAGGTCAAGACGCTTGATAGGACTTTCACAAAGCACATACCTTGATAACGTTTTGAAGAAGTTCAAAATCGATTAGTCAAAGAAAGGGATCTTGCATGTATTACAAGGTGTGAAGTTGAGTCAGACTCAATGCCCCGACCATTACAGAAGATAGAGAGAAAATGAAAGTCATTCCCTATGCTTCAACCATAGGTTCTATCATGTATGCTATGCTGTGTACCAGACCTAATGTGTGCCTTGCTATAAGATTAGCAGGGAGGTACCAAAGTAATCCAGGAGTGGATCACTGGACAATGGTAAAGAACATCCTGAAGTACCTGAAAAGGATTAGGGATATGTTTCTCATTTATGGAGATGATAAAGAGCTTGTCGTAAGAGGTTATGTCGACGCTAGCTTTGACACTGATCCGGATGACTCTAAGTCACAAACCGGATACATATTTTTATTGAATGGTGGAGCTGTCAGTTGGTGCAGTTCCAAGGACATCATCGTGGCGGGATCTGATAACCCACAAGTATAGGGGACCGCAACAGTTTTTGAGGATAGAGTATTCAACCCAAATTTATTGATCCAACATAAGGGGAGCCAAAGAATATTCTCAAGTATTAGCAGCTGAGTTGTCAATTCAACCACACCTGAAAGACTTAATATCTGCAATAAAGTATTTAGTAGCAAAGTAGTATGGAGGTAACGGTAATGGTGGCAAAAGTAACAGTAGTAGTTTTGTAGCAATCATAACAATGGTAACGGAGAAGTAACTAAGCAAAGATCAATATGTGAAAAGCTTGTAGGCAATGGATCAGTGATGGATAATTATATCAGATGTGATTCCTCATCCAACAGTTATAACATAGGGTGACACGGAACTAGCTCCAGTTCATCAATGTAATGTAGGCATGTATTTCTAATATAGTCATATGTGCTTATGGAAAAGAACTTGCATGACATCTTTTGTCCTACCCTCCCGTGGCAGTGGGGTCCTATTGGAAAGTAAGGGATATTAAGGCCTCCTTTTAATAGAGTACCGGACCAAAGCATTAACACTTGGTGAATACATGAACTCCTCAAACTATGGTCATCACCGGGAGTGGTCCCGATTGTTGTCACCTCAGGGTTGTCGGATCATAACACATAGTAGGTGACTATTGACTTGCAAGATAGGATCAAGAACTCACATATATTCATCAAAATATAATAGGTTCAGATCTGGAATCATGGCACTTGGGCCCTAGAGACAAGAATTAAGCATAGCAAAGTCATAGCAACATCAATCTCAGAACATAAGGGATACTAGGGATCAAACCCTAACAAAACTAACTCAATTACATGGTAAATCTCATCCAACCCATCACCGTCCAGCAAGCCTACGATGGGATTACTCACGCACGACGGTGAGCATCAGAAATTGGTGATGGAGGATGGTTGATGATGACGATGGCAACAAATTCCCCTCTTCGGAGCCACGAACGGACTCTAGATTAGCCCTCCCGAGGAAGATTAGGGCTTGGCGGTGGCTCCGTATCGTAAAATGTGATGAATCCGTCTCTCTGGTTTTTTCTCCCGGAAAGTGAATATATGGAGTTGGGGTTGAGGTCGGTGGAGTCCCAGGGGGCCCACAAGGAAGGGGGGCATGCCCTGCACCCTCGTGGACAGGGTGTGGTCCCCCTGACGTTGATTCTTTCGCCAATATTTTTTATTAATGCCAAAACGTGTCTCCGTGGATTTTCAGGTCATTCCAAGAACTTTTATTTCTGCACAAAAATAACCCCATGATAGTTCTGCTGAAAACAGCGTCAGTGCGGGTTAGTTCCATTCAAATCATGCAAGTTAGAGTCCAAAACAAGGGCAAAAGTGTTTGGAAAAGTAGATACTTTGGAGACGTATCAACTCCCCCAAGCTTAAACATTTGCTTGTCCTCAAGCAATTCAGTTGACAAACTTAAAGTGATAAAGAAAAACTTCTACAAACTCTGTTTGATCTTGTTGTTGCAAATATGTAAAGCCAGCATTCAAGTTTTCAGCAAAGATTATGAACTAACCACATTTCACAATAACATTTAGGTCCCACATTTACTCATATCAATGGCATAACTAACTAGCGAGCAATAATAATAAATCTCAGATGACAACACTTTCTCAAAACAATCATAATATGATATCGCTAGCCCTTTCTGAGACCGCAAAACATAAATGCAGAGCACCCCTGAAGATCAAGAACTGACTAGACATTGTAATTCATGGTAAAAGAGATCCAGTCACAGTCATACTCAATGTAAATTAATAGCAATGCATGCAAATGACAGCGGTGCTCTCCAACTGGTGCTTTTTTAATAAGAGGATGATGACTCAACATAAAAGTAAATAGATAGGCCCTTCGCAGAGGGAAGCAGGGATTTGCAAAGGTGCCAGAGCTCGAGTTTTGAAATAGAGATAAATAATATTTTGAGTGGCATACTTTCATTGTCAACATAACAACCAAGAGATCTCGATATCTTCCATGCTACATACATTATAGGCGGTTCCCAAACAGAATGGTAAAGTTTATACTCCCCCACCACCAACAAACATCAATCCATGGCTTGTCCGAAACAACGGGTGTCATCCAACTAACAACAATCCTGGGGGAGTTTTGTTTGCATTTATTTTGATTTGATTTGAGCATGGGACTAGGCATCCTGGTTACCGGCCATTTTCTCATGAATTATGAGCGGAGACCACTCATCATGAGAATAACCCACCTAGCATGGAAGATATAGACAGCCCTAGTTGATACATGAGCTATTCGAGCATACAAAACAGAATTTCATTTGAAGGTTTAGAGTTTGGCACATACAAATTTACTTGGAACAGCAGGTAGATACCACAAATAGGAAGGTATGGTGGACCCATATGGAATAACTTTGGGGTTTATGGAAGTGGATGCACAAGCAGTATTCCCGCTTAGGACAAGTGAAGGCTAGAAAGAGACTGGGAAGCGACCAACTAGAGAGTGACAATAGTCATGAACATGCATTAAGATTAAATAAACAACGGGTAACAAGCATGAGTAGGATATAAATCACCATGAACATAAATATCGTGGAGGCTATGTTGATTTTGTTTCAACTACATGCATGAACATGTGCCAAGTCAAACCACTCGAATCATTCAAAGGAGGATACCACCCTATCATACCACATCACAACCATTTTAATAGCATGTGGACACGCAAGGTAAACCATTATAAACTCCTAGCTATTTAAGCATGGCATGAGCAACTATAATCTCTATTTTTCATTGCAAACATGTTTCATCCATAATTGGCTGAATCAGGAATGGTGGACTAATCATATTTACAAAAACAAGATAGGTCGAGTTCATACCAGCTTCTCTCATCTCAATCAGTCCATCATATATCGACATTATTGCCTTTCACTCGCACGACCGAACGGTATTGATAATAATAATAGTGCACATGCATTGGACTAAGCTAGAATCTGCAAGCATTTAATAAAAAGGAGAAGACAAGGTAATATGGGTTCTTGGTTAGATCAACAATAATGCATATGAGAGCCACTCAACATTTTCATCATGGTCTTCTCCTCTCGGCCCCCAAAGAAACGAAAAGAAATAAACTATTTACACGGGAAAGCTCCCAACAAGCAAAAGAAGAACGAGAAATATTTTTGGGTTTTCTTTTAATATTACTACTACAAGAATGGAAGGTAAACTAGCTAAAGGCTACAACTATTTGTTTTTGTTTTTCTTAAGATTTTTCAAACACACAAGAAGAAAGCAATGAAAGAACATGAACTAGCATTGATAGTACAATGGAAAAGTATGAGCACCGACAACTAGCATGAGTGTGTGAACATGAATGTAATGTCGGTGAGAGATACATACTCCCCCAAGCTTAGGCTTTTGGCCTAAGTTGGTCAATGGCCACTACTCCCCTGGCGGATATCCAAAGTCGTATTCGGGATTGTACTGAGATGCAGCAAATATTGCCTCAAGAGCTGCAGCTTGGAGGCGGGCTGCCTCCGTCCTCCTCTCATATTCATTCGCCTCCTCCCTGGTTATAACATATCTCCTTTTTCCCTGAAAGTTAAAGAAAGTAGGAGCAGGGAGGGCAACATGGACAGTACACTGTCTATCAAAGATTAGTCGGTACTGCAGGAACTGTTCGTTCCTCTCAAGAAACTGATGGCGAACCATAGCACTATAATCTAGGTAAGCAGGTGGAAACTCCATATCATTGCCGTGTATGGGTACACCAAGATAATTAGCTACACGAGTTGCATAAATTCCACCAAACAAATCTCCATTTTTACCATTAAGGTGCAGCCTTCGTGCAACAATGGCCCCCAAGTTATATTGTTTGTCACCTAATACCGCACTCTTGAGGACACTAAGATCTGGAACACACATGTGACAAACCTCATCTTTATTGTTAATGCATCTACCTATAAAGAGAGCAAAATAATGTATGAAAGGGAAATGAATGCTCCCTATGGTAGCTTGTGCGATTTCTCTAGTTTCCCCCACAGTAATACTAGCAAGAAAGTCTTTATATTCAGATTTGCGAGGTTCACTAACAGTGCCCCACTGCGGGAGTTTACAAGCAGTATTAAAGTCTTCTAGGTCCATGGTGTATGATTTATCATAAAGATCAAATGAAACAGTGTGAGAATTGCGCGAGGATGAAAATTTAAACCTCCTCACAAAGGAATCAGTGAGGTAGTCGTACTGTCGGCACTTATCTGACACGAAGTCCTCAAGATCAGCAATACACACATACGCGTCAAATTCATCCTTGAAACCGGCTTGGACCATAAACTCTTCTGACGGCCATTCACAAGGCCGCACTTGAGCTTCCCTCGGTGGTTCATCGTCCGTTTCACGTATCGCGCGCCTTGGTCCTTGCTTCCTTGAGGAACCACCTTGGTGCATTTTCCTATGCATTTTTCTTTCTCTAAAATATTTCTGAAATTTTTAGTGACTCAAAATAAAAGTGAACCAAACTCAACAAGATTGATAGCAACTACTCCCACAAGTGCCTAGAGGCTATATCATGCATTAAAACTACTTTTGACCATATAAATTTGACATGCAAGCTCAAGAATAGGGTCACCTTAGCAGCAAAAATTTGCAATAATTAAAGCACTAGAACAAAAACTAATTGGACCATTGGAGGAGTCACATACCGAAGAACAATCTCCCAAAACAGTTTTGTGAATGGAGCTTTGAGAAAGGAGATCGAAAATGGCAGCAAGATGAGCTAGAACACGGGTTTGAGCTATGGGAGGATTTTTTCTGGAGGAAGACGAAGTGAGTGGGTGCTGGAATAAGTGGAGGGGGTCCACGTGGGGCCCACGAGGCAGGGGGCGCGCCCCAGGGGAGGTGGGTGCATGATACGTCTCCGTCGTAACTATAATTTTTGATTGTTCCATGCCAATATTCTACAACTCTTACATACTTTTGGCAACTTTTTATACTATTGTTGGGACTAACTTATTGATCAAGTGCCCAGTGCCAGTTCCTGTTTGTTGCATGTTTTTTATTTCACAGAAAGTCCATATCAAACGGAGTCCAAACGGGATAAAAACTGACGCAGATTATTTTTGGATATTTATGAATTTTGGGAAGTGGAATTAACGCGAGACGATGCTCGAGGGGCCCACAAGGCAGGTGGCGCGCCTCTGACCCTCGTGGACACCCCGTAAGGCGGTTGTTGCCCTTCTTTCACTGCAAGAAAGCTAATATACGAAAAAAACGTGTTCAGAGTTTCAATCCAACAGGAGTTACGGATCTCCGCGAATATAAGAAACAGTGAAAGGGCAGAATCAGGAGCGCAGAAACAGAGAGAGACAGAGAGACAGATCCAATCTTGGAGGGGCTCCCACGCCATGGATACCATGGACCAGAGGGTAAACCCTTCTCCCATCTAGGGAGAAGGTCAAGGAAGAAGAAGAAGAAGGGGGGCTCTCTCCCCCTCGCTTTCGATGGCGCTAGAACACCGCCGGGGCCATCATCATCAACGCAATCTACACCAACACCTCCGTCATCTTCACCAACATCTCCATCACCTTCCCCCATCTATATTCAGCAGTCCACTCTCCCGCAACCTGTTGTACCCTCTACTTGAACATGGTGCTTTATGCTTCATATTATTATCCAATGATGTGTTGCCATCCTATGATGTCCGAGTGGATTTTCATTGTCCTATCGGTAATTGGTGAATTGCAATGATTGGTTTAATTTGCTTGTGGTTATGTTGCTGTCCTTTGGTGCCCATTATATGAGCGCACACGTGGATCACACCATATGGTTAGTTGTATGTTGATAGGACTATGTATTGGAGGGCAAGAGTGACAGAAGCTTCAACCTAGCATAGAAATTGATGCATATGGGATTGAAGGGGGACCAATATATCTTAATGCTATGGTTGGGTTTTACCTTAATGAACATTCGTAGTTGTGGATGCTTGATAATAGTTCCAATCATAAGTGCATGGAATTCCAAGTCAGGGATGATATGCTAGCAGTGGCCTCTCCCACATAAAACTTGCTATCGGTCTAGTAAAGTAGTCAATTGCTTAGGGACAATTTCACAACTCCTACCATCACTTTTCCACACTCGCTATACTAACTTTATTGTGTACTTATCTAAACAGCCCCTAGTTTTTATTTATGTGCTCTTTATATTCTTGCAAACCTATCCAACAACACCTGCAAAGTCCTTCTAGTTTCATTCTTGTTTTAGGTAAAGCGAACGTTAAGCGTGCGTAGAGTTGTATCGGTGGTTGATAGAACTTGAGGGAATATTTGTTCTACCTTTAGCTCCTCGTTGGGTTCGACACTCTTACTTATCGAAAGAGGCTACAATTGATCCCCTATACTTATGGGTTATCAAGACCTTTTTCTGGCGCCGTTGCCGGGGAGTCATAGCGTGGGGTGAATATTCTCGTGTGTGCTTGTTTGCTTTATCACTAAGTAATTTTTATTTACTGTTCTAAGTTGTTCTCTATCTTTAGTTATGGATATGGAACACGAAATACCAAAAAAATTTGGTGTACTTGCTACTCATGGAGATGGGGAACCTCCTAAAACCCTCAATGCTCATTATGTGAAAGATATTATGTACTACTTTGATAATCCCGAGAGAAGTCCATTCAACTTTATAATGGGAGTAACGTTGGATCAATGTGAATACTTTTGAGATTATCGCTTGACTCAAAAAGGGAAACTATTATGGGATCAAATTCATATGTTGCATTGGTATGCTCGGGAACTGTGCTTGAGATATGATTATACTTGTTGCTCTAGGATGAAGGCTCCAAACCTTCCCTTTTCATGTGAATTTAGTGATAATAAAACCTTATCTTCTTACGCTAATGGTATATATGATTACTATGATGTGGAACAAATAGAAGAATTCATTGCTTTTATGGGTGCTTATGAAATTGAATCTTTGTTTAAAGTGTGTGAAAATCTTTATGATGCTGCTTACAGACCTGAAAATTTAGCTATCCTTAAATATTGCTATGAGAATTATAAATACAATTATGATATTGATGAATTTATTGAGAAAGTCTCCGCTGTCCAAGAAGAGACTAATATTTTGCAGGAATCTCTGGACGAAAAAATTGATGAAACTATGAGCTCATTGGATGAAAAAGATGAGGAGGACAGCGAAGAAAAAAAAGGAGGAAGAGCGGATTGATCACCCGTGCCCACCTTCTAATGAGCATAACTCTTCAACTCATACATTGTTTAATTTCCCTTCGTGCTTACCGAAGGATGATTTCTATGATGATTGTTATGATCCCGTTGATTCCCTTGAAATACCCCTCTTTGATGATGCTTGCTATGCTTGTGACCATGATGCCAATATGAATGATGCTTATGAAGATGAACTTGCTATAGTTCCTTATGTTAAACATGAAATTGTTGCTATTGCACCCACACATGATATTCCTATTATCTTTTTGAATTCTCCAAACTACACTATATCGGAGAAGTTTGTTCTTATTAAGGATTATGTTGATGGGTTTTATTTTACCGTTGCACATGATGATTTTGATAGATATAATATGCATGTGCTTGCTGCTCCAACTTGCAATTATTATGAGAGAGGAACTATATCTCCACCTCTCTAGGTCTCCCACATGATGAAATTGCAAGAAATTGTTTATACTATGCATTGGCCTTTATTTGGTGTGCATGAATTGTTATTTTATGACATGCCGATGCATAGGAAGAGAGTTAGACTTTGTTCTTGCATGATATATGTTACTTTGTGCTCACTACTAAATTACAAATCATTGTTAATTAAAATTGGCTTTGATATATGCTACCTCTTGAGCATGCATTGGTTTTTCCCTTGAAGAGGAAAGGGTGATGCAGCAAAGTAGCGTAAGTATTTCCCTCAGTTTTTGAGAACCAAGGTATCAATCCAGTAGGAGGCTCCATGCAAGTCCCTCGTACCTACACAAACAAACAAGAACCTCACAGCCAACGCGATAAAGGGGGTGTCAATCCCTTCACGGCCACTTGCAAAAGTGAGATCTGATAGAGATAATAAGATAAGATAAATATTTTTGGTATTTTTATGATATAGATAGAAGAGTAAAGATTGCAAAATAAAGTAGATCAGAAACTTATATGATGGAAAATAGACCCGCGGCCATAGGTTTCACTAGTGGCTTCTCTCAAGATAGCATAAGTATTACGGTGGGTGAACAAATTACTGTCGAGCAATTGATAGAAAAGTGCATAGTTATGAGAATATCTAGGCATGATCATGTATATAGGCATCCGCAACAAGTAGACTGACTCCTGCCTGCATGTACTACTATTACTCCACACATCGACCGCTATCCGGCATGCATCTAGAGTATTAAGTTCATAAGAACAGAGTGACACATTAAGCAAGATGACATGATGTAGAGGGATAAACTCAAGCAATATGATATAAACCCCATATTTTTATCCTCGATGGCAACAATATAATACGTGCCTTGCTGCCCCTGCTGTCACTGGGAAAGGACACCGCAAGATTGAACCCAAAGCTAAGCACTTCTCCCATTGCAAGAAAGATCAATCTAGTAGGCCAAGCCAAACTGATAATTCAAAGAGACTTGCAAAGATAACCAATCATACATAAAAGAATTCAGAGGAGATTCAAACATTTCTCATAGATAAACTTGATCATAAACCCACAATTCATCGGATCTCGACAAACACACCGCAAAAAGATTTACAGCGAATAGATATCCAAGAAGATCAAGGAGAACTTTGTATTGAGATTCAAAGAGAGAGAGAAGAAGCCATCTAGCTAATAACTATGGACCTAAAGGTATGTGGTCAACCACTCACAACTCATCGAAGAGGCCTTGGCGATGATGTAGAAGCCCTCCGTGATCGATTCCCCCTCCGGCAGAGCGCCGGAAAAGGCTCCAAGATGGGATCTCACGGGTACAGAAGGTTGCGGCGGTGGAAAAAGTGTTTCATGGTGCTCCTAGATGTTTTCCGGGTACGTAGATATATATAGGCGAAGGAAGTCAGTTAGGGGAGCCACGAGGGGCCCACGAGGCAGGGGGCGCCCCCCCTAGGGCGCGCCGGCCACCCTCCACTACTAGGGAAAACCTTATACACAACATCTTAGCAATAGCCCTGGACAAAACAGGGCGCTACTGCTACTTAGTAGTAGCGAGTTTAAATAAACCACGCTACTGCTACTACTTTAGTAGTAGCGCGTTCTGCTAAAGAATGCTGCTGCTATACTTGTACTGGGCGCAATTGGCTAGACACACTTAGCAGTAGCGCGTGTTCCCCACCAGCGCTACTACTACATCTCTTAGTAGTAGCGCTTTTCTCTGAAATGCGCTACCACTTCCTTACCTTATCCTAGAGCGGTGCAGTTCCCTCTCACTCACTCTCTCCCTCTCACTCACTCTCGCCCGGCCGCGCCGAACCCGTCGTCCGCCGCCGCCGCGCTGCTCCTCGCCGAGGTACTCCCTCCCCCCTCCTCCTCCGGCCGCCCTCCTCCCATCGCCCCTCCCTCCTCCTTCTCTGGCCGCCC
>NC_041383.1:496365850-496377825 GCF_002162155.2 Triticum dicoccoides | reverse complement strand
GATCCCAACGGCCTCCTCCCCCTCCTCCTCTCTCCTTCTTCCTCCTCCCTCCATCTTTTTTTCTATTTTTACTATTGTATAATGTAGTTTTTTTACTATTTTTAGTAAGTGTTAAAAATAGTTAGTAAGTAAATTAATAAACTAGTTGAACTAGTTTGGTTTTAGTAAGAACTAGTTGAATTAATAGAACTAATGTATTTTTAGTAAGAAAATTAATATAACTAGTTGAACTAGTTTATTTTTAGAAAGAACTAGTTTATTTCTATTTATACTAAGTTTATTTTTATTAAGAACTAGTTGAATTAATAGAACTAGTTGAACATGTCACATTTGTTGTTATTTTTTTAGTTTAAGCAATTAGTGATGTTATATGTATGATCCTATTGGGGATGTATTAGTGATAACTTATAGGGTTTTTGTTTTTGTAGAAATCAAGGAGCCCCTCCATCATCCCCGCCGTCGTCCCCGTCATCGACCCCCTCCGACCTCGAGGTGAGACCAGCCAAATCTCCATGTCAATATGAGTACTATAAGATATGATGTAGATAAAAACATGTATATCTTGTGTTGCTTAAATAGGATATGTGGTTGCCCAAGTGGCCGGTCATGTTTGCAGGTTACACCTCCGAGTGGCCTATGTTTTGCCGGAGTGTTGATTAATTTCCGTTCCGGCAAATTTCAGGCGCTTGATATGTCCTGTTTTAGCAAAGGTCATGCCGGAATTTTCCGTGAATTTTGGCATGACTTGTGCTAGAATATGTAGGAAATATCGAGTGGCTTGGATTTTCTAGAAAGATAATTAAACAATATTTTGGGTTAACTTTAAGACTGTCGAGGCCGAAGAATCCCGACTGTTGTCGTGGGGGTCGTTTCTCCTTCTTCTCCGGGTGCTAGACCTTTGTTATGCACTAGGGGAAGGAGGAGTAACGACCATCACCGACAGTCGCAAATGTCAAAGAGGAATCAGTGAGGGAGAGTATCCACCATATATGAGAGGAAGAAGAATCCCGACTGTTGTCGTGGGGTAGCTTCTCCTTTGTTCCCATGTGCTAGACAATTTGGTGTAATGCACTCGGGAACGAAAGGAGGAGCTACCATCACCGACGGTCGAATATATACACCACATGAGCTGAGAGTTTTCAAGAAAAGACTCGACAGACCCATAGTCAACCCGTGATGAATAATAATGATCTAATTTAGTTTTTGTAGTACATATATTTAATTGTACAAGTTTAATCTTTGAATTATGAACATAGAAAATGTCGTCGGACAAAGAAGGTCCCGGGGAGTGCTCCTGGTGCGGTGACAACCGGGGTTTCTGCGATAGGCCTCACCTGGATGACGATCGGCGCTTCAGCATTAAGCTCGAGGAGGTCTTAAATTGTGAAACAGTACGGTATGATGCTAAGTGTTTTTTTCGTAATTAAGCTCGGCTTCTACTACTTCAACATGTAATTTTACTCTTTTGCAATTCGACTAGCTTATCCCATGCCATGCAAGACGCTATGTCTTGGAGAGGATGGGTTTTGAAGATCATGAGAGGAATGAAACAAAGAAAATTAACCTAAGGACCCATCATGGTATGGATTTTGAGGTAAATCTATACAATTCTGAGAGCGTATCCAATTTTGGTTCCCCGGGTTGGGAAGCACTTTGCAAGATGTACGATTTTCAAGAGGGTATGTTTGTCACCATGGATCTTGGTGATCCTGACATCGACCAAGATAATTTGGACATTTGGGTTTTTGTTGATACGTTTCCAATTCTACCGCTATGTGAGTTCCTCAATCATAGTTATTAAGTAATTTAAATTGTTTATTTCAAAATAGTTGACACTTATTTCCATTGATAGCTTATTTTCATGCTTCAAAGAGTGTGTGGAAGATGGTAGACAGAACCAACTACACCGATGGCTCTGAGTTAACTTATCAAGAGAAAAATCATCTGGTCGCATATTGTACTGACATTGAGAATTACAATGCCTTTTATCGAACTCCTCCAAATTATGGTGAATATGTGCCACTAGTGCACGTGTTGAACAATGATAACTTCCATGGAGATTTCTTGGTAAGATTTTTTTACTATTATGACATCCATGCATCTTTTGCATACTTTTAAACTGAACTACATTGCTAACCACGAAGTTATTACTATGTTTTTTGACAGAAAATCCCAATGGATTGTGTGCCTCATTTGATGTATCAGAATGGTCGCTTGGATGTTTTGAACATACAGCCAGGTCGTCCTATGAATCACATCTGTGCATACCGGGTTTCTAAAAAGGTGAACACTTGATCATCAAAGAATGGAAGAAATGTATGGACATTCGTAAGGAGGTTCTTGGAAGCAACATTGCGCAAAAGGCAAGAATTGGAGACAGGATAATCTCCATTCTCCATAACGGAGAGTCAAGGGCTATCTTGTTTTATGCTATTTTACCCAAGAAAATATAGTAGGTCCTAAGAGAATGTAGTAGGTATGAGGTACAATATGTTTATGAGAGTTGATGATGATGAGTAGTTGTGATTATGTCTAATGACCAACTTGTATGTGATGTCTCATTGATGAAAACGATGATCATGAGGAGGTGTTATATGACAATGACGTATTATGATGATAAGTTGTTAATAATAATAATAATAATAATATGATGATGATATTTATTATATCATTGGGTGAAAGAACCGTGGATTAGTTTCAAGTGGATGTCCATCCACTTAAAACTAGTCCATAGTTCTTTCTCCCACTGATGTAATAACTGATTATGATGTAAAATCATTCTCTAAATTGATGCGGTATGAAAACTTGTATAAAGGTGCATGAATACAACATGAAATAAAAAAGAAATACGGAATAATAGTAGTAGCGCGTGCTAGTAGAAGCGCTACCACTAATTACCAGTAGCGCCCATCTTAGAAAGCGCTGCTACTAAGTCGATGTAGTAGTAGCGCGGTCCAGCCCACGCTACTACTAACCTTTAGCTGTAGCGCCTTACTAGTAGCGCTGTATCCCGCGCTACTGATAGGCTTCAAACACGTGCTGCTGCTAGGGTTTTCCCTAGTAGTGCTCGTGGCCTCCTTGGTAAAAAAATATAGATACGTTTGAGACGTATCAAGCATCCCCAAGCTTAATTCCTGCTCGTCCTCGAGTAGGTAAATGATAAAAACAGAATTTTTGATGTGGAATGCTACCTAGCATATTTCTTAATGTAATTTTATTTATTGTGGCATGAATCTTCAGATCCAAATGATTCAAAATAATAGTTCATATTGACATAAGAATAGTAATACTTCGAGCATACTAACAAGTAATCATGTCTTATCAAAATAACATAGCCAAAGAAAGCTTATCCCTACAAAATCATATAGTTAGGCTATGCTTCATTTTCATCACACAAAATACTCCTATCATACACAACCCTGGTTTCAGCCAAGCAATTGGTTCATACTTTGTAACGCGCTTCAGCTTTTTTAACTCTCACGCAATACATGAGTGTAAGCCATGGATATAACACTATGGGTGGAATAGAATATAATGATGGAGATTGTGTGGAGAAGATAAAAAAGGAGAAAGTCTCACATTTACGAGGCTAATCAACGGGCTATGGAGATGCCCATCAATTGATGTCAACATGATGAGTAGCTATTGCCATGCAACGGATGCACTAGAGCTATAAATGTATGAAAGCTCAACAAAGGAAACTAAGTGGGTGTGCATCCAACTTGCTTGCTCATGAAGACCTAGGGTATTTTGAGGAAGCCCATCATTGGAATATACAAGCCAAGTTCTATAATGAAAAATTCCCACCAGTATATGAAAGTGACAACATAAGAGACTTTCTATCGTGAAGATCATGGTGCTACTTTGAAGCACAAGTGTGGAAAAAGGATAGTAACATTGTCCCTTCTCTCTTTTTCTCTCATTTTTTTATTTTGGTGGGCTTCTTTGGCCTCTTTTATTTTTATTTGGGCTTCTTTGGCCTCTTTTATTTTTCATAAAGTCCGAAGTCTCATCCCAACTTGTGGGGGAATCATAGTCTCCATCATCCTTTCCTCACTTGGGACAATGCTCTAATAATGAAGATCATCACACTTTTATTGATTTACAACTCAACAATTACAACTCAATACTTAGAACAAAATATGACTCTATGTGAATGCCTCCGGCGGTGTACCGGGATATGCAATGAATCAAGAGTGACATGTATGAAAAAATTATGAAGGTGGCCTTGCCACAAATATGATGTCAACTACATGATCATGCAAAAGCAATATGACAATGATGGAGTGTGTCATAATAAACGGAACGGTGGAAAGTTGCATAGCAACATATCTCGGAATGGCTATGGAAATGCCATAACAGGTAGGTATGGTGGCTGTTTTGAGGAAGATATAAGGAGGTTTATGTGTGATAGAGAGTATCATATCACGGGGTTTGTATGCACCGGCGAAGTTTGCACCAACTCTCAAGGTGAGAAAGGGCAATGCACGGTACCATAGATGATGAGGATACCGACCTGGGGTAGGGTTATAGGCCTGACCTACACGTCCTACCCAAGGTCACTACCCCAGAAGATAAAAAGACCAAGAGTCAACAGGAGAACACCAGTCGAGTATGTCGAGTGCAATCCACTCGACGATCATATCACTCGACGGTTACCCCCTACCGTCACTCGATTATATGGGGAGTCACTCGACTGTATCGAAGACCGGGAGTCGGAAGAGCGCGCAATGGCCGGATGTTCACTCCTTAGTCTTTATGAGCATTAAGAATACTTAAGACTGGCGTTACCAGTAACGCCCCTTACTTTATGTACATTAAGCCCCTTGTAATGGAGGAAGGCAGGGGTCCTGGCACACTCTATATAAGCCGCCCCCCTCCTATGGGACAAGGGTTCGCACCCCGTGTAATACAACACACATAATCTAATCGACTGGCTCCGGGCACCGAGACGTAGGGTTGTTACTTCCTCCGAGAAGGGCCTGAACTCGTAAATCTCGTGTGTACACCTTCATCATAGCTAAGATCTTGCCTCTCCATACCAACCCCCCTTTCTACTGTCAGTCTTAGTACCATGACAATTGGCGCCCACCATGGGGCAGGTGTCTTAGCGACTTGTTGGTGAAGTTGCAAGTTTTATCGATCATCATCATCATGGTTTCCGGCGGCGGATTGGCTAAGGGCCACGGGATCCATCTCAGCGCGCTCGTTTCCGTCGCCGACGACTCCACTTGGCTTCAAGAAGCTCCCTAGACACTGAGGCGCTCCCCGACTGAGGGGCGACGCACTTCCGTGCGTGCGTTCGTGGCGTCCTTCTCCGGCAGCCGTCGACTCAGTATCAGTCGGCTCCGAAGGTGTTTTCCCTCCCCGATGTTCGCCGCCGCAAGCGGTCCGGTCAATCGCGGCTTCAGCAGTGGGTGAAACACGCGTTGGCTCGGCATTCGACCACCCATCAAGTTGCGGCAATCGAGCCCGACAGAACTCTCCACGGCCTGTTCAATCTGTCGACTGGCTCCGCGGAGACCGCATCTGAGTGCGATAGCAGCGATCCTGTGGCCGAAGTCTTGATGGTCGATGGGCCTCACAGCCCGCCTGGTGTCCTCCGCGAGGGCGGCGGGGACGGAGGCGGCGATCCATCGTGCGTCCATGAGGAATACCGACCCGAGCCCCTCTCTTTGCAGCAGAGGGAAGAACTTCATCGCCGCAACATGGATGCACTCCACACGCCCATCGTTGGAGAAACCCCCGAGGCTCAGGCCTTGGAGGAGGTGCGCCTAGCTAACTTGGCTGAGCGCACTCGACTGGATAACCTTAAGCATGCTCTCGACGAGTGCGCCCAGGAGAGGATCCATGAGTCCAGTCAATGACGGCTTTTTCCGCCTCCACCTAAGGTATACCGCACTCTGATTCAGAATCTTACAGCTGCGGCCCAAATAGCAGAGTTGAACCAACCTTCCCAGTCAGAAGCCGGCAGAGGGTTGATGCAGATCTGGGTCCTGCTCAGGGCAGCAAGAGAGCAGAATACAACAGTATCTCAGTCGCGGAATAGGATTCACAGCAGATCCGTTGCAGCGGACACGGTTCAGTCGGCTCACAGCCCAAGATCGCCTCCGCGGTGCGAAGGCCGTGGGCAGTATGATCATCCACTCGACCGTGACAATCTTTGTCGAGGACCCACGCCTCCTCCGAGGAGTGCGTCGTATGTGCCTCCGCGGAACAATGACAGGCGCCGTCACAGTGGTGAGCGCAGGGCTCAGTCGACCCAAGGGAACCGGGCTTCAATGCGAGGTCTATCCTCGTTCAAGGCCTGGTCGACCAGAACAGAGCACATAGAGAAGACCCTGGCAGAGGTCGTCCAAGTGGCAGCCGAGTGCATGTTTCTGGTCCCGAGTGTTTTAGCAAGGCCATCAGGGCAGAAGTGATACCTCCCAACTTCAGGTTGGCGTCCGGGGTCAGTAAGTTCACCGGTGAATCCATGCCTGAAACTTGGCTTGAAGATTACCGAGTGGCTGTGCAGATTGGAGGCGGTAACGACGAGATAGCGATGAAGCATCTCCCTCTTATGTTGGAAGGGTCGGCCCGAGCGTGGCTGACTCAGTTGACTTCGGGCAGTATTCACAGTTGGGAAGAGCTATCTCAAGTGTTCGTGAGAACTTTTGAGGGCACGTGCAAGCGACCAGCAGGATTGCCCGAGTTGCAACATTGTGTGCAGAAGCCGAATGAGACTTTGAGGGAGTTCATCCAGAGATGGTCCACTTTGCATCACACCATCAAGAATGTTTCAGAGCATCAAGTTGTATGTGCTTTCAAGGAAGGCGTCAAATATAGGGAGTTGGTCTTGAAATTCGGTCAAACTGGGGATATGACTCTGACTCGAATGATGGAGATAGCCACCCGGTACGCTAACAGGGAAGAAGAGGATCGACTCCATAGCGGGAAGAGCAAACCAGTCGGCCAAGAGGCCGGTGGAGGTAACTCCAGTCGGAAACAGAAGCGTAAGGCCGAGCCAGTGGCACCTGGAGAGATTGCGACAGTGAATCAAGGAAAGTTTAAGGGAAAACCTAAGGGGCCCTAGCCCCCTAAGAAGATGAAGGATCAAGCAGTGAATGACATGATGGATTTGCCATGTCACATCCACACGAATAAAGATGAAGAAGGTAATCTGATTTACCCGAAACATACAACTTGACAGTGTCGACTCCTGATCCAGCAGTTCTGAGAGAAACAACCCAATGAGAAGGAGAAAGAGTCGGACAAAGATGAAGATGAAGAGGAAGATGACGGTTATCCCAAAGTCAATTCCACTTTGATGATTTTTGCCAATGTTGAAAGCAAGAGTCGATTGAAGTTCATCAACAGAGAAGTGAATATGGTCGCTCCTGCGGCGACGACCACCTACCTGAGATGGTCTCAGACAGCCATCACGTTCGACCAGTCTGACCATCCTGCTCATGTGGCCACCCTAGGGAGGCAAGCACTGGTGGTCGACCCCGTGGTTGGGTGCACTCGACTGGCCAAAGTACTGATGGACGGTGGCAGTGGTCTGAACATCCTTTACGCTGAAACCTTGAAGGGGATGGGCATTCCAATGTCCAAACTTAGCGAGAGCAACATGAGTTTTCATGGCGTAATCCCTGGAAAGAAAGTCGAATCACTCGGCCAGATCGCCCTTGACGTGGTTTTCGGTGACTCCAAGCATTACCGAAAGGAGAAGTTGACATTTGAGGTCGTGGATTTCCAGAGTGCCTATCATGCCATTCTGGGTAGGCCAGCCTATGCACGTTTTATGGCTTGACCATGTTATGTGTACCTCAAACTGAAGATGTCTGGCCCCAAAGGTGTGATCACAGTTACTGGCAATTGGCAGAAGGCTGAGGAATGTTTCCAGAAAGGTTCCAAAATCGCCGACGCACAGATGGCAGTAGTCGAGTTCCAAGAATATCAGAAGAATGCAGATCCGAGTGACATGCTTCGGGCCAAGAAGCCTGCCACAGATTCCGCATTCCAGTTGAATCGTGAGACGAAGCCAGTTCATATTCACCCGACGGATCCCAATGCTGCACCGACTCATATATCAACAATGCTCGACAGCAAATAGGAAGAAGCGCTTGTTCAGTTCCTCCATGAGAACTGGGACATCTTTGCATGGAAACCTTCTGACATGCCAGGTGTGCCCAGGGGACTGGCCGAGCACCGTTTGCGTGTCGGCCCCAAGGTAAATTACGTCAAAGAGCACCTTCGACAGTTCGCCATGCAGAAGAAGAAAGCAATTGGCGAAGAAGTGGCTCAACTGTTGGCAGCAGAGTTCATCCGTGAAATCTACCACTCCGAGTGGCTAGCCAATGTAGTCATGGTCCCCAAGAAGGATGATTCACTTCATATGTGCATTGATTTCACGCATATCAATCGGGCCTGCCCGAAATATCACTTCCCTCTCCCTCGCATCGATCAGATTGTTGACTCGACTACGGGGTGCGAGCGCTTGTATTTCTTAGATGCGTATTCCGGATACCATCAGATCCGACTGTATGGTCCCGATGAAATAAAAAAAGCCTTCATCACCCCATTCGGGTGCTTTTGCTATGTCACCATGCCTTTTGGTCTGAAAAATGCTGGAGCCACATTCATGAGAATGATTCAGAAGTGCCTGCTCACTCAAATTAGTCGGAATGTGGAAGCATACATGGATGACATTGTGGTCAAGTCTCGCAAAGTTTCCAACCTATTGACCGACCTTGCAGAAACCTTTGCCAACCTGAGGAGGTACGACGTCAAGCTTAATTTGTCAGAGTGCACATTCGGAGTTCCAGGAGGAAAGTAACTCGGTTTTCTCGTTTCTGAACGAGGGATCGACGCCAATCCAGAAAAGGTTGATACAATCCTCCGAATGAAACTCCCCGTGCGAGTGCATGACGTTCAGAAGTTGACTGGTTATCTGGCCGCCCTGAGTCAATTCATTTCTCGTCTCGGTGAAAAGGCCTTGCCTCTTTACCGACTGATGAAGAAGTCTGATAAGTTCGAGTGGACTCATGAAGCTGATGCAGCGCTTGCAGAGCTCAAAACACTGCTTTCCACCCAACCGGTGCGCGCTGCACCAATTAGCAAAGAGCCTTTACTGCTTTACATTGCAGCCACTAGACAAGTCGTCAGTACAGTACTCACAGTCGAGCGAGAAGAAGAAGGAAAAGCTTACAAGGTTCAACGCCCAGTCTATTATCTCTCTGAAGTTCTGACTCCATCCAAGCAACGATATCCACATTATTAGAAGCTTGTCTATGGAATATACATGACCATGAAGAAGGTTGTGCATTATTTCTTTGACCACTCCATTACAGTCGTTAGTGAAGCGCCACTATCTGAAATTCTGAATAACAGAGATGCAACTGGTCGAGTAGCAAAATGGGCGATTGAACTCCTTCCATTAGATATCAAGTTTTAGGCAAAGAAAGCAATCAAGTCCCAAGCAATCGCAGATTTCCTTGCCGAGTGGATTGAGCAGCAATTACCGACTCAAGTTCACTTGGAGCACTGGACTATGTTCTTTGATGGCTCCAAGATGCTAAATGGTTAAGGTGCGGGAGTGGTATTGGTATCCCCCCGTGGAGACAAGCTTAGTTATGTTCTCCAGATTCATTTTGATTCCTCCAATAATGAAGCCGAATATGAAGCACTTTTATACGGGTTGCGTATGGCCATTTCACTTGGTGTCCATCGCCTTATGGTCTACGGTGACTCAGATTTGGTGGTTAATCAGGTGATGAAGGAATGGGATGTCAGGAGCCCAGCCATGACTGGTTACTGCAATGCAGTAAGAAAGCTAGAAAAAAGGTTTGAAGGTTTAGAGCTTCACCACATACTTCGACTGAAGAATCAAGTTGTAGATGAGTTGGCAAAGATAGGATCAAAGAGGCTATTCCCCGAAACATGTTTCTGGAACATATTCATTCACCTTCAGTTCAAGAAGATCCTTTCACCGAAGAGTCACCGCAGCCCAAGAGTGCCACAGATCCGCCTGAAGTCGAAATCCCAGCCGTGGTCGACTTAGTCATGGAGGTTTTGGTCATCACTCCCGACTGGACAGTGCCATACATTGCATACATTCTTAGGAAGGAACTCCCAGAGGATGAAGAAGAGGCTCGATAGATCGTCTGACGGTCTAAAACCTTTACTGTGATAAAAGGACAGTTGTTCAGACAAAGTGTAACTGGGGTGTGCCAGAAGTGCATCATGCCAGAAGAAGATTGAATGATCCTCAATGATATTCACTCGGAGACTTGTGATCACCATGCGTCCTCTTGGACCATCGTGGCCAAAGCATACCGAGCCGGGTTTTACTGGCCGCACGCCAATGAGATGGAAAAGGAAATAGTGGAAAAGTGTGAAGGTTGTCAGTTTTATTCCAACATGTCCCACAAACCTACATCAGCTCTGAAGACTATTCCACTCGTCTGGCCTTTTGCTGTTTGGGGATTGGACATGGTTGGACCTCTGAGGACCGGCAGGAGCAGATTTACCCACGTGCTGGTAGCATTCGACAAGTTTACCAAGTGGATCGAAGCCAAGCCTATTAAAAACCTTGAAGCAAGTACTGCTGTGAGCTTCATCAGAGAGTTGATATTCAGGTATGGCGTACCGCACAGCATCATCACTGATAACGGATCGAACTTCGACTCTGGTGAGTTCAGAGCCTTTTGTGCTTCCCAAGGCACGAGGGTCGATTACGCTTCGGTCGCCCATCCTCAGTCGAATGGGCAGGCTGAGCGAGCGAATGGATTGATTCTCAAAGGACTGAAGCCCCGGTTAATGCATGACCTCAAGCACACGGCAGGAGCTTGGGTCGATGAGCTCCCATCAGTGCTTTGGGGACTTAGGACCACTCCCAATCGGTCGACTGGACGGACTCCATTCTTTTTAGTCTATGGAGCCGAAGCCGTTTTGCCGAGCGATTTGCTCCACAACGCTCCCCGAGTCGAACTCTTCTCAGAAGAGGATGCAGAGCAAGCTCGAGAAGATGCAGTCGACCTCCTGGTGGAAGAAAGAGAGATGGCCTTGATCCGGTCGACCATTTATCAGCAAGACTTGCGTCGATTCCATGCCAGGAATGTAAGGGGTCGTGCATTCCAGGAAGGGGACTTGGTCCTCCGAGTGGATCAGCAGAATCCACACAAGCTCGCCCCTGCTTGGGAAGGCCCTTTCGTCGTCACCAAGGTGCTCCACAACGGGGCATACCGTCTCTTCAACATCGAGCACAACAAAGATGAACCACGCGCCTAGAATGCGGAACTGCTCCGCCCTTTTTACTCTTAAGTATTTAGACTGATGAGATGTAATAAGAAGTACCTCTTAGTTTCATTATCAAAAGACATAATTTTACAGACTTCCAAATGATTGTTGTTTATTTCTTTTGTATGTGTTGCCTTAGCTGCAAATCTGTTTCGCCTAAGATAAAGTTATAAAAATCCCACCGAGTGGTGAGTCCGCCTCCCACTCGGGGGCTTAGCTGCAGCCCAGTGCTCTCCTAGGTTTGAAAATTCCGACCGAGTGGTGAGTCTGCCTCCCACTCGGGGGCTTAGCTGCAGCCCAATGCTAGCCTAAGTTTGAAAATCCTACCGAGTGGTGAGTATGCCTCTCACTCGGAGGCTTAGCTGCAGCCCAGTGCTCGCCTAAGTTTGAAAAATCCTACCGAGTGGTGAGTCCGCCTCCCACTCGGGGGCTTAGCTGTAGCCCAGTGCTCGCCTAAGTTTGAAAAATCCTACCAAGTGGTGAGTCTGCCTCCCACTCGGGAGCTTAGTTGCAGCCCAGTGCTCGCCTAAGTTTGAAAATCCTACCGAGTGGTGAGTCTGCCTCTCACTCGGAGGCTTAGCTGCATTCTAGTACTCGCCTAAGTAATAAAAAGTCCTCCCAAACGGCATCCCCCCGGAGTTTGCACCGTCAAGAAGAAGGACGAGATTGTGGTGAGCAGCACTCACCTAAGT
>NC_041383.1:496332782-496365487 GCF_002162155.2 Triticum dicoccoides | reverse complement strand
AGTGCTCGCCTAAGATTGAAAAATCCTACCGAGTGGTGAGCGACCCTCCCACTCGGGGGTTTAGCTGCAGCCCAGTGCTCGCCTAAGTTTAAAAAATCCTACCGAGTGGTGAGCGACCCTCCCACTTGGGGGCTTAGCTGCAGCCCAGTGCTCGCCTAATTTTGAAAAATCCTACCGAGTGGCGAGCGACCCTCCCGCTCGGAGGCTTAGCTGCAGCCCAGTGCTCGCCTAAGTTTGAAAAATCATACCGAGTGGTGAGTGAGGCCGCGAGTTGCCCACACCCCCCACCACCCGGGGCCTGCACCGTCAAGAAGAAGGACGAGATTGTGTGCACCCAATGATTGGCCCCTCGCTGGTGACAAGAACGTCAAGACCATTGTTGAGAACCTCGCTGATGAGCTGGTCAATGCTACCAAGGGCTCGCCAACAGGTCAACTGCTGACCCTTCTTCAGCACCTGCATCAAATGATGACAAAACCGATCCAAGTGAAGAACAGACTTCACTCGAAGATACACCCAACATATTCAAAGATAAATCTAGAGTTTCCTAACCGCAAATTAAAAGTACTCGGGCACCAGACCCGGAGGAGTTTTAATGGTTACATAATCACTCGGCATCCCGAGGCAAATAAAGGTGAAGCATAATGTTTTTTCAATCACTCGGCGGGAGAAGGACTGACCGGATCGCAGAAGCTGTCGAGGTCAATGTTGTTGGCAATGCGAGTGGCTGCCTCGAGGAAGGTGTCCATGAAGTCCTAGAAAGAGTGCTTCTTAGTATTCGCCACCTTGAGGGCCGCCAGCTTCTCTTCTTTAGCCTCCTTGCAGTGCACGGGAACGAGGGACAAGGCGACGTCGGCGCTACAGCGGGCAGAAGACTTCTTCCACTCTTGCACTCGGTCAGGGATTTGGTTGAGTCGAGTCATCGGCGGCTCGAGACTTTGAGAGATTTCTGCCTGAGGCCAGAGTTCGGCGTCCACTCGGGCCATCGCGGCCTTCAGCCGAGCCAGATAGTCGACTGCACCATCCAAGCATGGTTCCAGTCGAAGCAAGTTCATCGCAACTTCATCTTTCATGGGACAGTTGATGGGGTCGAGACCTGTCTCTACCCGTCCAGTTTTAGCTTCGAAGTCCTGACAGAGTTCTGTTCCACCATAACAAACAATGAGTCGATAGTATTGCAAATCTCAGTCGACGATAGTTATCTAACTGAACAGTCATACCTTCAAGCTTCAAGACAAGCTTCATCGCAAGTTGTTCCAAATGGGACTCTAGCTTGCCTGTCTTGTCCTTGAGACCGTCAACTTCAGCGGTCAGGTTCTCCTTGTCCTTCATCAGTTGCTCGACTTCACGATTGGCGTCCGAGACAGTCGTCTTCAATTTCGCGTTCTCATCCGCCAACTTGCCGACTGAAACCAACTTCTGGTCCGCAAGCGTCATCTTCTCACGAGCTTCTTTTTGAGCGGCAGCAAGGTCCTGGTCCTTCTTCTCCAATGCCTCCTTCATTCTCTCTAAAGAAACAACACTCTTCAGACAAGCCTGAAGTTGGCGGTTTTCACTACGCACATCTGCTTATGTGAAGTCACTCGGTTCAAAGAGACTGAAAGAAAAGCAGCGGAAAGTCTACTAAGCAGACGAAACGGTCGAATGGTTACCTCCCATGATAGCCGTCTCTTCTTGAGCAGTCTTGAGATTCTTCTTAGCAAGTTCAAGGTCAAGTTCAACGCTTATATGCTTCTTCTTTAACTCGGAAAGACGAGCTCCAAGATCACAAGACCTCTTCAGTCAGCAAAAGTGCCATGTCAGTCGACAGAAATAAAAGACAATCGACGGAGAAAAGCTATTCTAAGCTACTATCGAATCAAACATCCAACAAGTAGTCTCGAGGACTACACCCAGTGGGTGCACTTAGCGTGCCCCCACTGGTTTAGAACAATACTCAGCAGGGTCTGCCCAGTGATACATTCAAGACCTCAGTCGACTGCCAGCAGTCGACCGTGGTCTTGGTGACTACACCCAGTGGGTGCACTTAGCGTGCCCCCACTGGTTCAGATCAATACTCAGCAGGGTCTACCCAGCGTGAGTTTAGAAAGTCTACTAAGATTCTACTCAAGTCGAGTGGAATGGAAAATTTTCAAAGCTCTAAGCAAAGAAACACCCTAGTGGTTGATCAGATACTAGATAACATTCGAAAGTTCAGTCGGAGTCGTGCTGACCTGAACATTGGCCTGAAGGGCAGTACTAACGTTGTAAGCCAATTGGCTGGCCTCGTGCACCACCTTCACATGATCCATGACAAGGTTCACCTGGCGCAAAGCTTCCCTAGCGGCACTCGGCGAGTCATCCGGAGTCTGATACGCAGCAAAAAGTGACCGCTGCAGAGCAGCCGAGGTAGTCGCTGGGTCAGAGGCGTGGAGCTGCACTGGAGCAGCCGGAGTCGGTGCGGTCAAGCCCACCGGACGATCAGTCGCCAGCGGGCTGGCGAATGTGACGCTAGTCCAAAAGCCTCTTCGGAGCGTTCGACCATCGCCTCGAGCGTCGGCGTCGACTGAGGAATCTGAACCTCGAGCCTCCTCCTGCCAGCACTTCCACTCCTCCTCTTCCTCTCCTGTAGAGGCACTTCTTCTTCGTCATCAGGGAGCACAACAACTTCTTGCGGAACTACAGAAAAGGAGAAAATGTCAGAAACTATATCTATTGACAGTCTGCACGATTCAACAAAGCTTGGCTGATCAGACTTACCGACTCGTGAGGTAGCTTCTTCGTCTCCTGGCGCCTTGTCAATGCCCATGTCAGTGGCAGCAGAGGTGGGGCTGGAAAGATACATGAGTTAGTGGATCAGAACAAGAAAGTCTTCAGTCGACTTACAAAGACGCAAGTGAGATACTCACCCCGAGGCGACAGGGATGTACATCTTGATCCGTGGTAGTGTCTTCCGAGCCTTGGGATGAGCAACTTCAGGCTGCTTGGTGTGGCGACTGGTTTTCTGGGTATTAATTTCCAGAAAATGGTTCTTGTGCTCACCAGCCCCAGGATTACTGTTAGCTGACGAGGCACCAACTTGATATAGAAAATCCAAGCAAAAATGCGAAATATGTAGTACAAGACCATTCTGGCCTATGAGTACAACAATTTGGTTTCTAGTGGTTGATGGCGGAAGCGGTTTGTGGATCATCAGCGTCTATGGGACTCCATTTCCCACAGGAACAGCTGACCAGGTTAACTCCTATCTTCACGAGGCTGCTATCACCATTGCTTAAGTTCTGGGGCTGCCATCACGGTCACTCCTCTCCGCGCAAGAAATCTGGCCAAGACAATAGCCAGGGACAAGCCAGTGAGTAATTTTGAATTTACTCGCAAACATTTTGAACACGGGTATAATATAACAACGATAATTATGTACTGAAATATTTTATGATCATGACGTCAGTCACAAAAATAGTAAAATCTCTAATGCATGCAAGCAAGTTATTTATGGATATGCAATAACATAGTAGTGATAAAGATGCCTCAGTCGGGTGTCTGAGCGACACCACATAAAGGGCTTATAAAAAAATAGCAAGCATGCCACAGTCGGGCGTCTCAGCGACACCACATACAGGGCTTATAAAATAGATAAATAGCAAGCATGCCACAGTCGGGCGTCTCAGCGACACCACATAAAGGGCTTATAAGGTAAATAAATAACAAGCATGCCACAGTCGGGCGTCTCAGCGACACCACATAAAGGGCTTATAAAATAGATAAATAGCAAGCATGCCACAGTCGGGCGTCTCAACGACACCACATAAAGGGCTTATAAGGTAAATAAATAACAAGCATGCCACAGTCGGGCATCTCAGCGACACCACATAAAGGGCTTATAAAATAAATAAATAGCAAGCATGCCACAGTCGGGCGTCTCAGCGACACCACATAAAGGGCTTATAAAATAAATAATCATAGTGAATATCCAGGAGGTAAAACCGTCCCAGGGATACTCAATACTTCAAATAATATAAAGGGGTTAGTCCATAATAATCATAATCATCATAAGTCACCAATCACGATCCATGTTCTGGTTTAGCAGTTTTCTCCTCCGAAGACCGACACTTGACCCATCCTAGACTGTAATCCTTAACCATGGACACGGCTATTCGAATAGGTTTTAATCTCTGCAGAGAGTGTACTCTTTACCCACGAGTAACAGATTCCTTTAGTCCATCGGGACTAATTCCGTCTACGACCTTTTAATTGGAAACACGCCTATCCGCACACACCAGCCTAACTTACCGGTGTCTGGAATCACCCACGACACCCGTTAAGCGAAACTCTAAGTGGGGAGGCTACAACCTCGACGTAACATGGGATCACAAAATTTATACCGCGCGCAAGCTAGGGGAGCTACCCCTTCGGCTACAACCGAAACACCCATGCTCCCGGACCAGGTGACATGTCTACCGGATGCCTCCGGTATCTTCCACCATGGCCTCTCTGTACGGTGTGTGCTAGGAAAGGGGTTGACAATTTACTGAACCGTACCCTACCTATGGCAGGGACAAGTGGCAGTACGAAACAAGTATGGGGGTTACCAGAACAAGACTCGATCTACGGTCGACTCAGGAGGTTTAAATATTCCCTGCATGATTAGCATAACAATATATACTTCAACCAACAGATAGAAACACCACGCGACATACCCCCTCATGCCATACCGGACACGACCGTCTCGACAGAGGACTAGGAACCAGACCGTGTCTACCCAAGACAGAGGCCTTCTCGGCTTCCCTTCCGGTATGCATGAAAGGCATATGACGGTGACTTCTATCACAACCATATCAACTCCAATAGCATGAAAATCATTAATATGCACTCATGAGGAGGAACACATCATCACATAAAATGACGTATGCCTGTGTTGGGTGGTGTTGTTACCGTGTCAAACAACGCACACAGTATTATGCCAGGGTTCAGAATGCTTGCCTTCAAGTTGTGGGGAGGCAAGGTGCATTCCAAAACTCTTGAAAGCTTTCTCCTCTCTCCAAAAATCCTATTTAAAATATATTTGAATTAACACACAATTTCAAAACAGCACAAAAAGTTATTTTGAAATTTTTTCAAATAAATCTTGAAATAAACTAGATTAAATTTTGGAGAGGTAGGAAAAAGAATCAATTCATTTGGAGATATAATTAAAAAGTTATGGCCAGTCAAAGTTTAGTCAATATTCTGGTTTTTTTATAATAAAATAGAAAAAGAAAATGCTTCGAAATGTACACGTCGAACACATACTTTGGAATTACGTTTCCACTTATGCCTGCATGGACTGCGCGGGGAGTCGCTGACAGTGGGTCCAGGGGGCCCACTAGTCATGTTTGACTGGTCTCCCCTCCCTCTGCTTCTTTTGCCCGAGCAGAGGCGGGACTCCGGCGACTGTCGCCGGTGAACGGAGGTTCCTCGCGGGGAGCTGAGGACGGGGATAGATCCGTGGATCAGCGGCAGTCCTCCCGGTGGTCGTAGGGTCGTCGGAGGTGGAGGAAATCGTCGGCGGTGAGCTCTGCGGCGGAGGAAAGCTTCGGTGGATTTGGGGGTTCGGGCTAGGGTGATGTTCCATCGTTGTTTGGGGTCTGGGCGGCTCCGCAAGATGATGTGGAGCCGAGTGGTGGTGATGGAAGGGTGGGGGAGGCCCTGGTGGCGCCGGGGTGAACCAGAACGAGGCAGCGGCCGAGTTGACCGGAGAGGTTGAAGATGGCCTTCTCCTCTTCAATTGATGGCAACGGGGCACTAGGGGGATGGTGTGAGGCTGCCTGTGTGCTCGGAGGAGCTCGAGGGGCTTCCTTTTATAGCGCTTCAAAGTCGGTTCGCGGCGGCCGTGGATGAGCTCGTCGGCGGACCGCCCTACTGTGCTGCAGGGCGACGTGGCGGTGGCTGGATAGCTCCAGGGGCTAACGACGATCACTCCACTGTCGAAGGAGGCGAGCTGGCGCGCTGTGGTGGTTTGGGCGGTGCTGCCCATGGCGGTGGCGGATGCGGCCGCGGGCGTGCCGCCAAGCGGCTTGCTGGCAGCGCTGCAGGGGGCGAGGAGGCGGTCGGGGCTTCTAGCGTGACGTGGCGAGAGGGAGAGAATTTGGATGAGCTCGGGGAAACTTATCCAGGGGGGGTGTTGGCTCGGGCGCGAGCACGTGCAAAACGCGTGCTCTGCTCGCGCTCTGGGCGTGCACGACACTCGTTCGACGAAATGCCAGGGAAACTAAAGTTGCTAGAGAGCCACTGCAAATCCACATGACTAGGTTAGAGACACGCAGAAGGCTACTGGACAACTTGGTTTGGGGCAAGGGAAAAGTTCACAACACAAAACCTTCAACCATGCCAAATCTGTCTATACACACAGGGTGTTCGACAAAATGCCAGAGGCATCTAGGAAGTACTTGGGGTGGTCAAAACTTCCAGAGTGGGGTCTCTTTAGATGCAAGAGAGGGTGGTGAGGTCAGTTTGACAAATGAAGAAACTTGCTAGTGCAAGTTTTGCAAAACTTCAATTCTGGGCAGGGAGTAAATGGCATCATTACATGAACCAAAAATGTCCCAAAGGGTGTATGCTCCTGGACTTAGGGGTTTTGCAGGGTTGACTAGAAGCAGGTGAAAGCACAAGGTCACTAGAGCAAAAATAAATAGGGTTGAAGTAGAAAACACAAGGCTGGTCCAGAATGAAAAAGAGGTTGATTCACTCAATTTTTTCAAAGAACATCACTAGGTTTTTTGCATAAAGTTGGATGGCGTGCTACCACTGACATCCCATAATTTCGGTGGAGGCTTTAAAGAAATATTTAAATAGGCTGTAGTGTAAAAATGCCCACTAGACCAGATTTGAAAAATAGGCGTAGAACTCAAAATATGCAATGAATGAAATATATTTTTTCATAAAAGTGATTTAGAAACATCACATGACATCTCCAAATTTTGGTTGAAATTTTAGTTAAATTTATCAAATGGTGGTAGTTCAAAAAGAGCTCCAAAACTGATGAAAGTAATTTTAAGGAATAAAGCTCAGGAAGATATAATTCAATAAATAAAATTCTACTGATTAAAAATTGTTATATTGAGAGAGCATAGAAATCCAATACATTTTTGGAAAGTTTCCACTTGGGTTAAACTCCTCAAAAAAAAGGTTCTGAAATCAACAGAAAATCCAGAAGGCAAAAAAATTTAAACTCCTAGCAAAATTTTAATAATTAAAACCTGGTTAAATTTTTGGGGTGTTACAATACTACCCCCCTTAAGAAAAATCTCGTCCTCGAGATTTGCTAAGGATTGTTTTTGAAAAAAAATACTATTACCAGGTCAAAACAATTACTTACTTAAGCGGTAAAATGCGGCTACAGTGAGAGGGCAATAAGTGGTGAGGAACTACAGTGTGGGACACTGGCGTTGTGTGGAGAAATCCAAGTTTAGGAAAAACGAGCGATTCCTATGTTGGACATAGTAAATTTAGAATAAATTCTAAATTCTAAAATACGCTGGTCGTACCCGAGAGCACAGTGCTCCCTCTAGCTGACAGGTGGACCCAGGGCCCATTGTCAGTCTCTCCTTCTTCCTCTGGCTCTCTCTTCTTCCTCTCTCCCGCGCGCTTTCCCGGGCTTTCTCCACCGGCGACGTCTAGCGCGTAGGGCATCTAGGCCATACTGCTATAGTGCGTGGCGTGCTTGCTGCCGGTGCAGCGTGCACTCACTTTGCGGGCTAGTGCGCTGTCGGCACTGCTCGCGGATTCGCCTTCAAACACCGGAGGTCGGGCGACGAGCGGCGCTGGTGGACTTTGCCCACCGTACACCGATCTCGAGCTATAAAATGACCGCGGTGCTCCTTCTTCTTCTTCGCACCTAGCCTCATTTCTCCTCCTCCTTCTCCTCCATTACTGCTTATAGGAGCTCGAGACGAGGCTCTAATGGCGGAGGCGGTGCCGGACTGGTACGTGATCCTGGTGTGTGGAGGGCTGGCGGCAGTGCTGGGGCTTTCCGTGCTCCTGTGTGCGATGATCCTTGATGATCACCGTGATGCTGCCGCTCGGGTGCTGGCTCTCCGCAGTGGCGGTGATCACGAGGACTAGGTGTGATGCCGGGTGTTAACTGTTGTCGGTGTGCCGGAGGTGATTAGTATCCGGATGCTTATCCGCTAATCTCTCCTTCGGAGGCTGTGGTGCGCTTAGGGAGGGAATTGGTGAGATGCAACACGGTTACGTGTCTTTGCAAGCAGAGTAAGAGTCCGAGTGGTTGTGGGTCTGCCGCTATGGTGCTGCGTGAATAAAAATAATCCATGTGGTGAGAAGATAAACGATGCAGCAACTCAGGGAAAAGAAATCTCACTCCAGGATTTTTCGCGGGGACAATGGTTAACTTAAAAAATCACAATGAGAACTACTCATATTAGTGGAAACCAAATAATCGACTCGTCGCACAAACTCGGTGTACCATGCATAAGTTACAACGCAATAATAAATGTTGCAATAATAAACACAGCAGTGACGTCTAAAATGAAAACGGTAACTGGACAGGGTCCTGAGAAAACGTCTCTGATACTTGGACACACTCCTCTTCTATCGGAGGAAGTGGATTGACCAGTCGATGTATGTGTCTCTCCTGGTCGGGCCTCAGTGGTCTGCCGATGGCAATCCGAGGATTCAAATCAGTGAGACTCTGGAGATAATCCATTACTCGTTGGTTCAAACGTTCTTGAGCGATGATGTACTGGACAAGGTTGGCCAGTACTGGGTCTCTCTCAAATCGTCCACCAGGAAAAGATGTTACTCCTCCGGGTGCTGCACGGCTCGGAAAGTAATAATACCCTCGTTCGCTGGCATAGGGTACCGCGAATCAAAGACGAGCAATCGCTTCGTACGCAGCAACTTCTATGGCCATGTGTGGTGTTGGCATAGATCTCCCCACGAAGGAGACCTCCGTTGGGTCTTGGTTGGAGTCTATGGGAGGGATGTGTACTGCTGCCCAATATTTCGAGGTGGAAGGGGTGATTCTCGATTTGAACAGCTCGTACTGGGGTGGCTGGGTAGAACCCATGGTACTGCAGGTAAAGTCCCACAATATTTTGACAAAGCTACCCGGGGTTGCATCTGGGGTTCTCAGATAAATACTAGGGCTCGGCATGGCAAGAAATGGTTGTGAGGGTGGTGCACGAGGCGAGGGGTGCTGGGTAAGGTCACGAGGTGGCCTTCTTATATAGCATCCGGGCTGGGTTATTTACCGTGGTGAAAGGTAATAAATTTGCCAGATCAGCTCCAAGGGTTGGGGTCAAAACTACAGATACACATATCTCACAAAAGGGACATGTTACTGTGGGTGTCGTCGGGGTTGGTTTTGGTAGCTGTGCCTGAAATAAAAATGCAACTGCAGGCTGACCCAATTATGCAAGGACTACTATTAAAACAGAGGCACAACAACAGACTGCGTTTATTTACAAGGTCACACGATTATAAAGTGAGGATACACTGAGACTCGGCACTACTCGGGTGACTTAGTCTACCTCGTTTATATCCAAACGGGCGTGCCTTGTGGATGTCAAGGTTTCTCCACGGGTCTCACCATTGGAGTTTGCCGGAGGTGGTTGAGGTGCTGCAGGGTCGGGGTGGCGATGATGACCATCGCGGGGATTGTTGGCCACAATCTCGCTGGAGTGTGCACCCAAAAGGCGATGAAGCACTTCTGGGGTCATCAAAGCACCTTGGTTGATGGCTGGGGCTGACCGCAGGGTCTCGATCGGGTGTCCGAACAGCACGACTGGGTTGTCGGCGTCGGGCTCGTCTTCCCTGCTTGCCGAGGCTCGGCGAACCAGCTCTCCACGAGCTGCGATCAGATCAATAGTGATTTGATCGAACAGTGCCTCTAGTGCACCTACATAACGCACTAGGTGCAACAATGCAGGATCCGTCTCGTGATCTCCGTTGGCAACGTGGGGTGGTCTACCATACCCTTCACGCCTGGGGTAGTAGTAGAATGTCACATCCCTAGCTTCTGGTAATGCTCTAGGCTAGCTTCATGTGTGCAACATGTTTAAATTGTATGAAATTTGAAATGGGGATGACCAAGCCCTAGCACCAAAGAATTGCAAATAGGTTCAACTTCAAAATATTTTCAAAGAACCCAAATTGGTTTGCAAAAATGTTCATGATCACTGGAAAAGGGTGAAAACCATATCCATAGATGATGGATATTTTTCCAAGACATTTTGGATTTTTTTGAATAAACCATGTTGTATTTGACTTTGGGCATTTGAATACTATAAATAATTTAAATGTTCAAATAAATGTTGGAAATTGTTAAGGGTCACTGAAATAATTCAGAAAGCACCCATAATTATTTCCAGGATTTTATAAAATGATTTGATATTTTAAATCAAATCCAAAAACAAATTGCAGAAATAGAAAAGAGAAACAAAACAGAAATAAAAGAGAGAAGGACTTACCTGTGAAGCCCACCTGGTGGCCCAACAGGACCGGCCCAGCGCAGCCCAGCCCACCACCGCAGCCGTCCCTGTCGTCTTCCTCCTCGGACAGTAGGACGCAGGCGCGTGGCCGGAGCGCGCGGGCACACGCCCAGGCCACCTCCTGCCTCTCTGCCTGTCTCCCCGTCGCCCTGAGGATGCCACGCACCACCCTGGACCGCTCTCACTTCTCCGGTTCCTTCTTCTCCTTTCTCTGGCTCTCTCACTCACGCCACCGAGCACGCTCACCGCCGCCGCTCGCTGCTGCCATGGCCACAGCCACTGCCCCGCCTTGCCGTTGCGCTCCCGAGCTCCGCCAGTCCTCCCTCGTCCTCCTTGTCGTCTCACGCGACCAGAAGAGCCCCTGGATGCCGCTAGCCTCGCCGTTCCCCTCCTCGGCCACCGAGGATCGCCGTCGTCAAATTCGTCGCCGTTCGGCCTTCCCCGAGCCCGCCGTCCACCTCTACGGGATCCAGGTGAGCTCCTCCGTCGTTTCCCCCTCTCCCCTGACTCGTTTTCTTCCTCTAACACCGACAACCGTCGGAGCCGAGAGCTCTTCGCCGCCGGCCATGTCGCCGCCGTAGCCACGGTTGCCTAGAGCTGCAACCGAGCACGCAGCCGTGCTCAGTGCACCTCCTGGAGGCCATAGCTCCCATCCGCACCCTCTGCTGTGCTTCCTAACGCCGACTCCGAGCTCACCCGAACTCCGGCCGCCGCCTTGGAGCTCGCCGTCGTCAGCTCCGGCCTCCCCACGACCCAGCAACCGCACCGTTCGACGCGCGGGAGCAAGGGCTCTCCAACGAGCCCAAGCACGGCCTCGCCCGTGCCCTGTAGCGTGTTTCCGACGGCCGCCACCGTCCCGGGCCTCGCCGGCGTCGAGACGCCGGTGGGGTTGACCCACTTGACCACGGCGGAACCCCCCCCCCCTGGGTCACCGACGTGTGGGCCCGTCCCCTGCTAACTTTTGGTTAATTTAATAACTAACTTAGTTAAGCCACTGACTCACTGACATGCGGGCCCCGCCCGGCTAACTAAGTTAGTTAGGGTTAATTTTAATTGGGTTAATTAGTCCAGACACTGACACGTAGGGCCCACAGGTCAGTTTGACCTGGACGGTGCCCGTTGACCTGCTGACGTCACTATGAGGTCATGATGACGCAATAATTCCTTTCTGGAATTTAAATAATTCTTAAATGATTTATTAATTTCAGAAAATGCCTAAAACTTCTAAAATTCATAGAAATTCAACCGTAACTCCAAATTAAATAATTTATATATGAAAAATTATCAGAAAAATTCAAGGAATCCATCTGTACCATTTTCATGCATGTTAGAACAACTTATAGGTGCTGTTTAGCACAAATCAATTAAATGGCATTTGAATAATCACATATGGAGTTTGAATTTGAATCTTGTATTCAAACCAACTTCATTTAATCTGTTGCTAGTTGCATTAGCCCAAAACACATTCATTTTGCCATGTCATGAGCATGCATCATATTGTGCATTGCATTGATTGTGTTTCTTCTGTGTTTGCCGGTGTTGTTCCCCCTCGGTAGACGTTGTACCGACGATGTGATCGTTGACACTGATGAAGACTCAATGTTATCTTCAGAAGTGCCAGGCAAGCAAAACCCCCCTTGTTCATTTCGATACAATCCTACTCTCTCGCTCCTGCTCTCTTTTAATGCATTAGGACAACACCGAATCATCTGTTACTTGCTGCGGTAGCTGAACCCCTTTATCCTTTGCATGACCTGTCATTGCCACAGTAAATAGATGAAACCCACTAGCATGAGTAGGAGTTGTTTGAGCCCTGATGTGCCTACTCATTTATGTTTGTTGTCATGCCTGCTACTGCTTAGAGTTGAGTCAGGTCTGATTCATCGGGGATGAATCAGAGGCGTGTGAACATGTCCTACTGAGTGTGAGCTAAGTGTGTGAACACGATTTGGTAAAGGTAGCGGTGAGAGGCCATGTAGGAGTACATGGTGGGTTGTCTCATTGCAGCCGTCCTCAGGAACTGAGTTCTGTGTTTGTGATCCATGATTCAGCTACTACCACGCATTGGGCCCGAAACCAATGGACCCTCTCGGCTTCTTAATCACCCTTGTCCTCTGTCCAGGAGTTGCAAGTAGTTTCTGGTGTTTGTAGTATGCTGGAGGCCGTGCGCAGCGCTGACCGTAGGGGTGGGCTGTGATGCGGTAGGCACGTGGCCGGGTAAACCGGGCGCCCGTTTGGTGTCACGGAACCATGTACACATCGTTTGGGGCTGTGAGCGAAACTCCGGCCGGATCTCCTCATGGATGGAACCCGAATAGGCGATAAACCTGGACTAGAGACTTGAGTGTTTAGGCAGGCCGTGGCCGACACCCACGTTGGGCTTCCGCTTGAAGGTTGCCGAGTACATGTCGTGTAAACGGCGGTAAGTGGTGAGAGCGTGTGTGAAGAAGTACACCCCTGCAGGGTTTATATGATCTATTCGAATAGCCGTGTCCGCGGAAAAGGACTTCTGGGTTGCTTATATCAGTTCATAGACAAGTGAAAGTGGATACTCTAAAATACGCAAGATAAGCGTGAGTGCTATGGATGGCGTTCTCGTTGGGAGACGGGAGCGGATCCATAGTGGTGTATTGATATGGTGAATATGTGGACTCGTGTGCGCCACCTCAAAAGAGTCGCTTGCAGTCGTAGTTTAGGATAGCCACCGAGTCAAAGCTGGCTTGCTGCAGTTAAACCCCACCACCCCTTTGTTGATAATGATGCATATGTAGATAGTTCTGATGTAAGTCTTGCTGGGTACATTTGTACTCACGTTTGCCTATTTTATGTTTTTGCAGAGAGACTTCAGTCTCACTAGTAATTCCGCGTGGACTTCGACGTTTAGCTTGTTACCTCAGCTACGATCTTGTGCCCTCGGCAGGATCTGGTAGATAGTCAGGCCTCTCAGCCTTTTTCATTTATAGATGTCTGTACTCAGACATGATAGCTTCCGCTTGTGCTTTGATTTGTATGCTCTGATTGTTGGGTCACGAGACCCCTGTTTGTAATATCTCGCTCCTCGGAGCCTAATGAATAAACTACTTGAGTCGTAGAGTCATTTTGTGATACCATGTTGTATTGCACATATCGAGCATATTGTGTGTATGTTATTGAAATGCTTGGTATGTGTGGGATCTGACTATCTAGTTGTTTATCCTTAGTAGCCTCTCTTACCGGGAAATGTCTCCTAGTGTTTCCACCGAGCCATGGTAGCTTGCTACTGCTCCGGAACACTTAGGCTGGCCGGCATGTGTCCTTCTTCGTTCCTATGTCTGTCCCTTCGGGGAAATGTCACGCGATGAATACCGGAGTCCTGTTAGCCCGCTACAGCCCGGTTCACCGGAGTCCTGCTAGCCCAGTGCTACAGCCTGGATTCACTCGCTGATGACCGACACGTTCGATGCTGGGTCATGGATGCCTGTCCCTGTAAGTCTGTGCCACTTTGGGTTTACGACTAGCCATGTCAGCCCGGGCTCCTTATCATATGGATGCTAGCGACACTGTCATATACGTGTGCCAAAAGGCGCAAACGGTCCCGGGTAAAGGTAAGGCGACACCCGTGGGAATACCGTGCGTGAGGCCGCAAAGTGATATGAAGTGTTACATGCTAGATCTATGTGGCATCGAGTCGGGGTCCTGACATAGAACGAGCGACAGTTAACTCTGGGCGACAACTGCCGGAGTTGAACTATAGCCTCTCGAGCAGCTAGCTGGATGGCTTGTGGCTCGAAGGAAGTTGTCCTTCCGGTGAACCTGTAGGGGCGTTCTGGCGACAGACCCCTACCGTAGACGTGCACAGTGGCCCAGAATTGACATTTCTCACCGCTCATGGTTCCTTGGTACACAACATATTCTGGGGGCTCTTCTAACACGTAGGCACGACAGGTGAGGTTTGCTAGTATGGTCACAAAACCTCCAAGGTTGGTTGCTGTGGTCTCATTGTGCACTACGGGGCCAGGCATTATGGCTTGGTTCGGGGAAGAGGCTATGATGTGCTGGGTTGAGGCTAGCGTGCCCTTTTTATAGGAAAGGGGACGGAGTCTTCCTTCGCACGCTTGCGGATGGGACCAAAACGGGTGTCGGTCACTGGCGCGCGATCGACATGCTAAGACAATAGGTTGGGCACCGACTGCCAAAAGGTGGCGGGGTCACTATATGGCTATCTTGCACAAGAAGCTTGGCCGGGGTTTTGGTTAAGGTCTGGTGGTTTGGCTTACCTAGGCTTTTCGACCTGGCTAAGATAGGATTAGCCAATGGTCAACCTGGCTCTGATACCAAGTTTGTGGTGACCGGTTTTCCGGGTATTAATTTCCAGAAAATGGTTCTTGTGCTCACCAGCCCCAGGATTACTGTTAGCTGATGAGGCACCAACTTGATATAGAAAATCCAAGAAAAAATGTGAAATATGTAGTACAAGACCATTCTGGCCTGTGAGTACAACAATTTGCTTTCTAGTGGTTGATGGCGGAAGCGGTTTGTGGATCATCAACGTCTATGGGACTCCATTTCCCACAGGAACAGCTGACCATGTTAACTCCTATCTTCGCGAGGCTGCTATCACCATTGCTTAAGTTCCGGGGCTGTCATCACGGTCACTCCTCTCCGCGCAAGAAATCTGGCCAAGACAATAGCCAGGGAAAAGCCAGTGAGTAATTTTGAATGTACTCGCAAACATTTTGAACACGGGTATAATATAACAACGATAATTATGTACGGAAATATTTTATGATCATGATGTCAGTCACAAAAATAGTAAAATCTCTGATGCATGCAAGCATGTTATTTATGGATATGCAATAACATAGTAGTGATAAAGATGCCTCAGTCGGGTGTCTGAGCGACACCACATAAAGGGCTTATAAAAAAATAGCAAGCATGCCACAGTCGGGCGTCTCAGCGACACCACATAAAGGGCTATAAAATAGATAAATAGCAAGCGTGCCACAGTCTGGCATCTCAGCGACACCACATAAAGGGCTTATAAGGTAAATAAATAGCAAGCATGCCACAGTCGGGCGTCTCAGCGACACCACATAAAGGGCTTATAAAATAAATAATCATAGTGAATATCCAGGAGGTAAAACCGTCCCAGGGATACTCAATACTTCAAATAATATAAAGGGGTTACTCCATAATAATCATAATCATCATAAGTCACCAATCACGATCCATGTTCTGGTTTAGCAGTTTTCTCCTCCGAAGACCGACACTAAGACTGACACTTGACCCATCCCAGACTGTAATCCTTAACCATGGACACGGCTATTCGAATAGGTTTTAATCTCTGCAGAGTGTGTACTCTTTACCCACGAGTAACGGATTCCTTTAGTCCATCGGGACTAATTCTGTCTACGGCCTTTTAATTGGAAACACGCCTATCCGCACACACCAGCCTAACTTACCGGTGTCTGGAATCACCCACGACACCCGTTAAGCGAAACTCTAAGTGGGGAGGCTACAAGCTCGACGTAACATGGGATCACAAAATTTATACTGCGCACAAGCTAGGGGAGCTACCCCTTCGGCTACAACCGAAACACCCATGCTCCCGGACCAGGTGGCATGTCTACCGGATGCCTCCGGTATCTTCCACCATGGCCTCTCTGTACGGTGTGTGCTAGGAAAGGGGTTGACAATTTACTGAACCGTGCCCTACCTATGGCAGGGACAAGTGGCAGTACGAAACAAGTATGGGGGTTACCGGAACAAGACTCGATCTACGATCGACTCAGGAGGTTTAAATATTCCCTGCATGATTAGCATAACAATATATACTTCAACCAACAGATAGAAACACCACGCGACATACCCCCTCATGCCATACCGGACAGGACCGTCTCGACAGAGGACTAGGAACCAGACCGTGTCTACCCAAGACAGAGGCCTTCCCGGCTTCCCTTTCGGTATGCATGAAAGGCATATGACGGTGACTTCCATCACAACCATATCAACTCCAATAGCATGAAAATCATTAATATGCACTCATGAGGAGGAACACATCATCACATAAAATGACGTATTCCTGTGTCGGGTGGTGTTGTCACCGTGTCAAACAACGCACACAATATTATGCCAGGGTTCAGAATGCTTGCCTTCAAGTTGTGGGGAGGCAAGGTGCATTCCAAAACTCTTGAAAGCTTTCTCCTCTCTCCAAAAATACTATTTAAAATATATTTGAATTAACACACAATTTCAAAACATCACAAAAAGTTGTTTTGAAATTTTTTCAAATAAATCTTAAAATAAACTAGATTAAATTTTGGAGAGGTAGGGAAAAGAATCAATTCATTTGGAGATATAATTAAAAAGTTATAGCCAGTCAAAGTTTAGTCAATATTCTGGGTTTTTTTATAATAAAAGAGAAAAAGAAAACGTTTCGAAATGTACACGTCGAACACGTACTTTGGAATTACGTTTCCACTTATGCCTGCGTGGACTGCACGGGAGTCGCTGACAGTGGGTCCAGGGGGGCCACTAGTCATGTTTGACTGGTCTCCCGTCCCTTTGCTTCTTCTGCCCGAGCAAAGGCGGGACTCCGGCGACTGTCACCGGTGAACGGAGGTTCCTCGCGGGGAGCTGAGGACGGGGATGGATCCGTGGATCAGCGGCAGTCCTCCCGGTGGTCGTAGGGTCGTCGGAGGTGGAGGAAATCACCGGCGGTGAGCTCTGTGGCGGAGGAAAGCTTCGGTGGATTTGGGGGTTCGGGCTAGGGTGATGTTCCGTCGTTGTTTGGGGTCTGGGCGGCTCCGCAAGACTATGTGGAGCCGAGTGGTGGTGATGGAAGGGTGGGGGAGGCCCTGGTGGCACCGGGGAGAACCGGAACAAGGCGGCGGCCGAATTGACCGGAGAGGTTGAAGATGGCCTTCTCCTCTTCAATTGATGGCAATGGGGCACTAGGGGGATGGTGTGAGGCTGCCTGTGTGCTCGGAGGAGCTCGAGGGGCTTCCTTTTATAGTGCTTCCAACTCGGTTCGCGGCGGCCGTGGATGAGCTCGTCGGCGGACCGCCCTACTATGCTGCAGAGCGACGTGGCGGTGGCTGGCTAGTTCCAGGGGCTAACGACGATCACTCCACTGTCGAAGGAGGCGAGCTGGCGCGCTGTGGTGGTTTGGGCGGTGCTGCCCATGGCGGTGGCGGATGCGGCCGCGAGCGTGCCGCCAAGCGGCTTGCTGGCAGCGCTGCAGGAGGCGAGGAGGCGGTCGGGGCTTCTAGCGAGACGTGGCGAGAGGGAGAGAATTTGGATGAGCTCGAGGAAACTTATCCAGGGGTGTGTGTTTGCTCGGGCGCGAGCACGTGCAAAACACGTGCTCTGCTCGCGCTCTCGGCATGCACGACACTCGTTCGACGAAATGCCAGGGAGACTAAAGTTGCTAGAGAGCCACTGCAAATCCACAGGACTAGGTTAGAGACATGCAGAAGGCTACTGGACAACTTGGTTTGGGGCAAGGGAAAAGTTCACAACACAAAACCTTCAACCATGCCAAATCTGCCTATACACACAAGGTGTTCGACAAAATGCCAGAGGCATCTAGGAAGTACTTGGGGTGGTCAAAACTTCCAGAGTGGGGTCTCTTTAGAAGCAAGAGTGGGTGGTGAGGTCAGTTTGACAAATGAAGAAACTTGTTAGTGCAAGTTTTGCAAAACTTCAGTTCTGGACAGGGAGTAAATGGCATCATTACATGAACCAAAAATGTCCCAAAGGGTGTATGCTCCTGGACTTAGGGGTTTTGCAGGGTTGACTAGAAGCAGGTGAAAGCACAAGGTCACTAGAGCAAAAATAAATAGGGTTGCAGTAGAAAACACAAGGCTGGTCCAGAATGAAAAAGAGGTTGATTCACTCAATTTTTCCAAAGAACATCACTAGGTTTTTTGCATAAAGTTGGATGGCATGCTACCACTGACATCCCATAATTTCGGTGGAGGCTTTAATATTTAAATAGGCTGTAGTGTAAAAATGCCCACTGGACCAGATTTGAAAAATAGGTGTAGAACTCAAAATATGCAATAAATGAAATATATTTTTTCATAAAAGTGATTTAGAAACATCACATGACATCTCCAAATTTTGGTTGAAATTTTAGTTATATTTATCAAATGGTGGTTGTTCAAAAAGAGCTCAAAAACTGATGAAAGTCATTTCAAGGAATAAAGCTCAGGAAGATATAATTCAATAAATAAAATTCTACTGATTAAAAATTGTTATATTGAGAGAGCATAGAAATCCAATACATTTTTGGAAATTTTCTACTTGGGTAAAACTCCTCAAAAAAAGAAAGGTTCTGAAATCAACAGAAAATCCAGAAGGCAAAAAAATTTAAACTCCTGGCAAAATTTTAATAATTAAAACCTGGTTAAATTTTTTGGGTGTTACACTTGGCCACCTTCTCCGTTGGCTCCAGAGTCGACGTCTGAGTGCGCTTTTAGGTAGTGGAACTCGGAGCCATGCTTCTCCCACGCCCACCAGATGGATCATGTTGCTGTTTGGATCGACATTCAGAGCGCGGCGGCGAGTCGACCTCTTCCTCCTCGTCTGATTCCTCGCTCTCCTCCTCCTCTTCTCCCAGGGACTCCCACTGGCCACTCTCCTCTGCACTCTCCTCCCCCTCCTGGTCCTGTGCCAAAGCTTGTTCGCCGTTGGGCATTGAATGCATCTCAGTGAATACCTGCAAAGCAAACTGATCGAAGCAAGAGTCAGCCAACATCAAGTACAATCGGAACGCGAGCAGAAAACAGTCGAAACAGAGAATGTACCTTGTCGGGTGGGTTGTCATCACCGAAAGGGACGACTTGCCTGGATCCTCTAGGGTTGTCTTGGTTGCCCGTGATACCCTTCAGCCACAAGGCTACGGTTTTGAGCGGCACTTCTTCTGGATGGACCCAAGCGGTGTCGTCCGGTTCGGAATACAACCACATTGGATGATCGCGGGCCTGGAGAGGCTGGATGCACCAACTAAGGAACACTTCCAGCAAGTCCAAGCCAGTAACGCCATCATTGATGAGCTGGACCACTCGATCTACCAACATCCTCGTCTCCATGGTCACAGCAGCAGTAACTTTCAGTGGAGCAGGAGTCTGGACATGGTCGAATGAAAAAGGAGGAAGACCGGTCGACTGACCTGGAGCCGCAACGTCCTGGCAATAGAACCAGGACGACTGCCAACCCCTAACAGATTCAGGAATAGTCACAGCAGGGAAAGCGCTCCTATTCCTCTTTTGGATACCCAGTCCCCCGCACATCTGGATAACATGGGTTTTCGAGTCACTCGACTTCGCCTTTTTTACCGACTGGGAGCGAATGGTGAAGATGTGTTTGAAGAGACCCCTTGCGGTCAACACCTTAAGAAGTTCTCGCACATCGACACAAATGCGGCTAGGTACGTGATGGTGTTGGGGGGAAAGTGGTGGAGCTGTGCACCGAAGAAGTTCAAAAACCAACGAAAGAAAGGGTGCGGGGGGAGCGAGAAACCCCGGACGACGTGAGTGGCAAGCAGGACACACTCACCCGGTCGAGGTTCCGGTTCCGTCTCCCCCTTCGGCAGCCTCGCCGTTCCCTTGGCAATCAGCCCGGACTCCTCCAGTTCAGCCAGATCCTCCTGCCGGACCGAAGACCAGATCCAGCCCGGCGGCAGCCCCGCGCGCGACGACGATCTGCGGCCCTGCTTCTTAACCTTCGCCGCCCCCGTCGCCTTCTTATCACGCTCTAGCGCTGCCGTTTTGCCTTCACAATGGCGTGGGGGCAGCGGCGTCGAGAGCGGAGGCGTTGGGCGCGGTGGAGAAGCAGAGGAGAAAGAAGGAAGAACAAGCGTGCACAGTGCAAGCGCCTCGGCCCCGTCGCTTTATAAAGGGCCACTTCCGAGTGACTGACGTGTGGGTCCAAGCAATCCCGTCAAACCCTGCAACAGTTGTGCGCAGCGTACGTGGCGAAAAAGGCAGCGTGGTAATCGAGGCATCGCTGCTTATTCGAGCCGCCCGTTTCGGCGCTCTCCGGCCCACGCGCTTCTCTAAAAATTTGTATCCCGCGAAATCTAGGATACGGCGCAGACAATCACGCCCAAGATCTCGCGCTCTAACACAACACTCGACGCTTGATGTCACCAGTTCAGTTGACGGCTCACTGAATGGATCAAGGAGACTGAGTCGACACCGAAGTACCGACACAGGCGTTCAGATTTGCAGAAAAGCACTGGCAAAGACCCGAAGCTCGGAGCAGGCTCGACTTCAGCCTACTTTTCACTCACACCTTAATCCATTCGGGGACTACTGATGAGGATACCAACCTGGGGTAGGGTCATAGGCCTGACCTATACGTCCTACTCAAGGTCACTACCCCAGAAGATAAAAAGACCAAGAGTCAACAGGAGAACACCAGTCGAGTACGTCGAGTGCAATCCACTCGACGATCATATCACTCAACGGTTACCCCCCTACCGTCACTTGACTATATGGGGAGTCACTCGACTGTATCGAAGACCGGGAGTCGGAAGAGCGCGCAACGGCCGGACGTTCACTCCTTAGTCTTTATGAGCATTAAGAATACTTAAGACTGGCGTTACCAGTAATGCCCCTTACTTTATGTACATTAAGCCCCTTGTAATGGAGGAGGGAGGGGTCCTGGCGCACTCTATATAAGCCGCCCCCTACTCCGGGACAAGGGTTCGCACCCCCTGTAATACAACACACATAATCCAATCGACCGCCTCCGGGCACTGAGACGTAGGGCTGTTACTTCCTCCGAGAAGGGCCTGAACTCGTAAATCTCGTGTGTACACCTTCATCATAGCTAACATCTTGCCTCTCCATACCTACCCACCTTTCTACTGTCAGTCTTGGTACCACGACAGTAGAGGCTAGCAATGATGGAAGGGTAAGAGTGCGTATAATCCATGGACTCACATTAGTCATAAAGAACTCATATACTTATTGCAAAAGTTTATTAGCCCTCGAAGCAAAGTACTACTATGCATGCTCCTAGGGGAAGGGTTTGTAGGAGTTAACCATCGTGCAATCCCGACCTCCACACATAAGGAAGTCAATGAAAAGAGCACCCCATGCAACAAATTTGTTACACAACTTTTACCATATGTGCATGCTACGGGACTTGACAACTTTAACACAAGTATTTCTCAATTTCATAATTACCCAACTAGCATGACTCTAACATTACCACCTTTATATCTCAAAACAATTATCACGCATCAAATTGATCATAATGTTTAATGCACTCCATATGATAGTTTTTATTATACCCAACTTGGATGCTCATCATATTAGGACAAATTTTATAACCAAAGCAAATACCATGATGTTCTAAAATACTCTCAAAATAATATAAGTGAAGCATGAGAGATCAATAATTTCTACAAGATAAAACCACCGACGTGCTCTAAAAGATTTAAGTGAAGCACATAGAGCAAAATTGTCTAGCTCAAAACATATAAGTGAAGCACATAAAGTATTCTGATAAATTCCGAATCGTGCGTGTCTCTCCCAAAAGGTGTGTACAGCAAGGATGATTGTGGTAAACTAAAAAGCAAAGACTCATATCATACAAGACGCTCCAAGCAAAACACATATCATGTGGTGAATAGAAATATAGCCCCAAGTAAAGTTACCGATAGATGAAGACGAAAGAGGGGATGCCTTCCAGGGCATCCCCAAGATTAGGCTTTTGGTTGTCCTTGAATATCTTGGGTTGCGATGGGAATCCCCAAGCTTGGGCTCTTGCCACTCCTTATTCCATAGTCCATCAAATCTTTACCCAAAACTTGAAAACTTCACAACACAAAACTCAACAGGAAATCTCATGAGCTCCGTTAGTGCAAGAAAGAAAAACCACCACTTAAGGTACTGTAATGAACTCATTCTTTATTTATATTAGTGTTAAACCTACTGTATTCCAACTTCTCTATGGTTGATACCACCCGATACTAGCCATAGATTCATCAAAATAAGCAAACGACACATGAAAAACAGAATCTGTCAAAAACAGAACAGTCTGTAGCAATCTGTAACTTTTGAATATTTCTGGAACTCTAAAAATCGTACCAAAATAGTAAGTCCTAGGAAATTTGTCTATTGATCTAATTCAGAAATAATAAACTCAAAATCACGTTTCTGTGATTTATTAGAATTTTTCTCGTGAGCGCAAAAGTTTCTGTTTTTCAGCAAGATCAAGTTAACTTTCACCCAAGATGATCCTATAGGTTCTACTTGGCACAAACACTGATTAAAACATAAAACCACATCTAAACAGTGGCTATATAAATTATTTATTACTAAACAGTTACAAAAAGCAAGGGACAAAAATAAAATTGGTTTGCCTCCCAACAAGCGCTATCGTTTAACGCTCATAGCTAGGCATAAAAGCGAGAATAGATCTAAGTATTGCCATCTTTGGTATTCAATTCATAAGTGGCCCTCATAATAGATTCATAAGGTAATTTTATTTTCTTTCTAGGAAAGTGTTCCATGCCTTTCCTTAATGGAAATTGGAATCTAATATTTCCTTCCTTCTATCAATAATTGCACCAATCGTTCTAAGAATGGTCTACCAAGAATAATAGGACATGAAAGATTGCAATCTATATCAAGAACGATAAAATCTACGGGCACATAATTCCTATTTGCAACAATAAGAACATCATTAATCCTTCCCATAGATTTCTTAATAGGGGAATCCGCAAGGTGCAAGTTTAAAGCGCAATCATCAAATTCACGGAAACCTAGCACATCACATAAAGTTTTTGGAATCGTGGAAACACTAGCACCCAAATCACACAGAGCATAGCATTCATGATCTTTAATTTTAATTTTAATTGTAGGTTCCCACTCATCATAAAGTTTTCTAGGGATAGAAACTTCTAACTCGAGTTTTTCTTCATAAGATTGCACCAAAGCATCAACGATATGTTTAGTAAAAGCTTTATTTTGGCTATAAGCATGAGGAGAATTCAACACGGATTGCAACAAGGAAATACAATCTATTAAAGAACAATTATCATAATTAAATTCCTTGAAATCCGAAATAGTGGGTTCATTGCTATGCAAAGTTTTGACATCTTCAATCCCACTTTTACCAATTTTAGCATCAAGATCTAAAAACTCTGAATCATTGGAACGCCTTTTAACTAAAGTTGACTCATCTTCAGTCCCATAATTATCAAGATTCATATTCTGAAACAAAGATTTAATAGGATACACATCAATCACTTTTAGATCTTCATCATTATTTTCATGAAAACTAGAAGAACACGCTCTTACAAAGCAATCTTTCTTAGCACGCATCCTAGCGGTTCTTTCTTTGCACTCATCAATGGAAATTCTCATGGCTTTGAGAGACTCATTGATGTCATGCTTAGGAGGGATAGATATAAGTTTCAAAGAATCAACATCAAGAGAAATTCTATCCACGTTCCTAGCCAATTCATCAACTTTAAGCATTTTTTCTTCAAGCAAGGCATTGAAATTCTTTTGAGAATTCATAAATTCTTTAACACTAATCTCAAAATCAGAGGGCAACTTATTAAAATTTACATAACAATTGGTGTAGGAATTACCACAATTATTAGAGGAATTACTAGGAAACAGCCTAGGATTAAAGTTTCCTCTATACGCGTTGTTGCCAAAATTATTCCTACCAAAAAAATTCACATCCATAGATTCATTATTATTCTCAATCAAAGTAGACAAAGGCATATCATTAGGATCAATAGGAGCACTCTTAGTATCAAACAATTTCATAAGTTCATCAATCTTTCCACTCAAAACATTAATTTCTTCTATCGCATGAACTTTTTTACTAGTAGATCTTTCGGTGTGCCATTGAGAATAATTAACCATAATATTATCTAGGAGTTTAGTAGCTTCTACTAAAGTGATTTCCATAAAAGTGCCTCCCGCGGCCAAATCTAAAAGATTTCTAGAAGAAAAATTCAATCCGGCATAAATTTTTTGTATGATCATCCATAAATTCAAACCATGTGTAGGGCAATTACGTATCATTAATTTCATCCTCTCCCAAGATTGTGAAACATGCTCATGATCAACTTGCTTAAAATTCATAATATCGTTTCTAAGAGCGATGATCTTAGCGGGAGGAAAATACTTAGAGATAAAAGCATCTTTGCACTTATTCCATGAATCAATACTATTTTTAGGCAAAGAAGAAACCAAGTTTTAGCGCGATCTCTAAGCGAAAACGGAAAATAATTCAATTTAACAATATCATTATCCATGTCAGTTTTCTTTTGCATGTCGGATAAATCAACAAAGTAGTTTAGATGAGTAGCGGCATCTTCACTAGGAAGGTCGGAGAATTGATCTTTCATAACAAGATTCAACAAAGCAGCATTGATTTCACAAGATTCAACATCATTAAAAGGAGAAACCGGAGTGCTAAGGAATTCATTATTGTTGGTATTGGAAAAGTCACACAATTTAGTATTATCTTGAGCCATCGTGACAAGTAGGGATGGCACCCACAGGGTTTGGGTACGAGTGGAGTCATCCCATAACCTTACCCGTCCCCTCTGAGCTTACCCATCACCCTTACCCGTGCCCGTCAATGGGTACAATTTTTTCCCATACCCGTTGCCCGACAGGGTAGATGGGTACCCGCGGGTAAAATTACCCATGTTTCAAAGTATTAGTTTGAAAAACTCATAGTCATAAACAACACCATATAATTATAATTTATGAACATAATAGATTATAACAAACTGTTGGGGAACGTAGTAATTTCAAAAAAAATCTACGCACACGCAAGATCATGGTGATGCATAGCAACGAGAGGGGAGAGTAATGTCCACGTACCCTCGTAGACCGTAAGCGGAAGCGTTATGACAACACGGTTGATGTAGTCGTACGTCTTCACGATCCGACCGATCCAAGTACCGAACGTACGGCACCTCCGAGTTCAGCACACGTTCAGCTCGATGACGATCCCCGGACTCCGATCCAGCAAAGTGTCGGGGATGAGTTCCGTCAGCACGACGGCGTGGTGACGATGATGATGTTCTACCGGCGCAGGGTTTCGCCTAAACTCCGCGGCGATATGACCGAGGTGAAATATGGTGGAGGGGGGCACCGCACACGGCTAAGGAACGATCACGTAGATCAACTTGTGTGTCTATGGGGTGCCCCCAGCCCCTGTATATAAAGGAGGGAGGGGGGAGGTGCGGCCGGCCAGGAGGGGCGCGCCAGGAGGAGTCCTCCTCCCACCGGGAGTAGGACTCCCCCCTTCCTTGTTGGAGTAGGAGAGAAGGAAAGAGGGGAGAGGAGGAAGGAAAAGGGGGCTGCACCCCTTGTCCAATTCGGACCAGAGGGGGCTGCGGCCCTCCTTCCTTTCGGCCTCTCTCCTCTATACCCATATGGCCCAATAAGGCCCATATACTCCTCGGCGAATTCCCGTAACTCTCCGGTACTCCAAAAAATACCCGAATCACTCGGAACCTTTCCGAACTCTGAATATAGTCGTCCAATATATCGATATTTATGTCTCGACCATTTCGAGAATCCTCGTCCTGTCCCCGATCTCATCTGGGACTCCGAACTCCTTCGGCACATCAAAACTCATAAAGTCATAATATAACTGTCATCGAAACCTTAAGCGTGCGGACCCTACGGGTTCGAGAACTATGTAGACATGACGTAGAACTATTCTCGGTCAATAACCAATAGCGGAACCTGGATGCTCATATTGTCTCCTACATATTCTACGAAGATCTTTATCGGTCAAACCGCATAACAACATACTTTGTTCCCTTTGTCATTGGTATGTTACTTGCCCGAGATTTGATCGTCGGTATCCAATACCTAGTTCAATCTCGTTACCGGCAAGTCTCTTTACTCGTTACGTAATGCATCATTCCGTGACTAACTCATTAGGCACATTGCTTGCAAGGCTTATAGTGATGTGCATTACCGAGAGGGCCCAGAGATACCTCTCCGACAATCGGAGTGACAAAACCTAATCTCGAAATACGCCAACCCAACATGTACCTTTGGAGACACCTGTAGTACTCCTTTATAATCACCCAGTTATGTTGTGATGTTTGGTAGCACCCAAAGTGTTCCTTCGGTAAATGGGAGTTGCATAATCTCATAGTTACAGGAACATGTATAAGTCATGAAGAAAGCAACAGCAACATACTAAACGATCAAGTGCTAAGCTAACGGAATGGGTCAAGTCAATCACATCATTCTCCTAATGATGTAATCCTGTTAATCAAATGACAACTCTTTTGTCCATGGTTAGGAAACATAACCATCTTTGATAAACGAGCTAGTCAAGTAGAGGCATACTAGTGACACTATGTTTGTCTATATATTCACACATGTATTATGTTTCCGGTTAATACAATTCTAGCATGAATAATAAAGATTTATCATGATATAAGGAAATAAATAATAACTTTATTATTGCCTCTAGGGCATATTTCCTTCAGTCTCCCACTTGCACTAGAGTCAATAATCCAGTTCACATCATCATGTGATTTAACACCAATATTCACATCTGTATGTGATTAATACCCATAGTTCACATCGTCATGTGATCAACACTCAAAGGGTTTACTAGAGTCAATAATCTAGTTCACATCGCTATGTGATTAACACCCAATAGAGTACTAAGGTATGATCATGTTTTGCTCGTGAGAGAAGTTTAGTCAACGGGTCTGTCATATTACAGAGTCGTATGTATTTTGCAAATATTCTATGTCTACAATGCTTTACACGGAGCTACTCTAGCTAATTGCTCCCACTTTCAATATGTATCCAGATTGAGACTTAGAGTCATCTGGATCGGTGTAAAAGCTTGCATCGATGTAACTCTTTACGACGAACTCTTTTATCACCTCCATAATCGAGAAACATATCCTTATTCTACTAAGGATAATTTTGACCAATGTCCAGTGATCTACTCCTAGATCACTATTGTACTCCCTTGCAAAACCAGGGCAGAGTATACAATAGGTCTGGTCCATAGCATGGCATACTTTTATAGAACCTATGACTGATGCATAGGGAATGACTTTCATTCTCTTTCTATTTTCTGCCGTGGTCGGGTCTTGAGTCTTACTCAATTTCACACCTTTGCAACACAGGCAAGAACTCTTTCTTTGACTGTTCCATTTTGAACTATTTCAAAATCTTGACAAGGTATGTACTTATTGAAAAACTTATCAAGCGTCTTGATCTATCTCAATAGATCTTGATGCTCAATATGTAAGCAGCTTAACTGAGGTCTTTCATTAAAAAACCTTTTATTCAAGTATCCTTTTATGCTATCCAGAAATTCTATATCATTTCCAATCAACAATATGTCTTGCACATATAATATCAAAAATGCTACAGAGCTCCCACTCACTTTCTTGTAAATACAGGCCTTTCCAAAAGTCTGTATAAAACCATATGCTTTGATCAACTCATCAAAGCGTATATTCCAACTCCGAGATGCTTGCACCAGTCCATTGATGGATCGTTGGAGCTTGCACATTTTGTGAGTACCTTTAGGATTAACAAAACCTTCTGGTTGCATCATATACAACTCTTCTTTAATAAATCCATTAAAGAATGTAGTTTTGACATCCATTTGCCAGATTTCATAACATGTGGCAATTGCTAACATGATTCGGACAGACTTAAGCATCGCTACAATTGAGAAAATCTCATTGTAGTCAACACCTTGAACTTGTCGAAAACCTTTTTGTGACAAGTCGAGCTTTGTAGATAGTAACACTACTATCAGTGTACGTCTTCCTCTTGAAGATCCATTTATTTAACATGGCTTGCTGATCATCGAGCAAGTCAATCAAAGTCCATACTTGGTTCTCATACATGGATCCTATCTCAGATTTCATGGCCTCAAGCCATTTCGCGGAATCTGGGCTCATCATCGCTTCCTCATAGTTCGTAGGTTCATCATGGTCTAGTAACATGACTTCTAGAACGAGATTACCGTACCTCTTTGGTGCGGATCTTATTCTAGAAGACCTATGAGGTTCGGTAGTAACTTGATCTGAAGCTTCATGATCATCATCATTAACTTCCTCACTAATCGGTGTAGGCATCACTGGAACTGATTTCTGTGATGAACTACTTTCCAATTTGGGAGAAGGTACAATTACCTTATCAAGTTCTACTTTCCTCCCACTCACTTCTTTCGAGAGAAACTCCTTCTCTAGAAAGGATCCATCTTAGCAACGAATCTTGCTTTCGGATCTGTGATAGAAGGTGTACACAATAGTTAACCTTTGGGTATTCTATGAAGACGCACTTCTCCGATTTGGGTTCGAGCTTATCAGGTGAAAACTTTTTCACATAAGCATCGCAGCCCCAAACTTTAAGAAACGACAACTTTGGTTTTCTCGCCAAACCACAGTTCATAAGGCGTCGTCTCAACGGATTTTGATGGTGCCCTATTTAAAGTGAATGCATCTGTCTCTAATGCATAACCCTAAAATGATAGTGGTAAACCGACAAGAGACATCATAGATCGCACCATATCCAATAAAGTGCGGTTACGACGTTTGGACACACCGTTACGCTGTGGTGTTCCAGGTGGCATGAGTTTGTGAAACTATTCCACATTGTTTTAATTGAAGACCAAACTCGTAACTCAAATATTTGTCTCCGCAATCAAATTGTAGAAACTTTATTTTCTTGTTATGATGATTCTCCACTTCACTCTGAAATTATTTGAACCTTTCAAATGTTTCAGACTTGTGCTTCATTAAGTAGATATACTCATATCTGCTCAAATCATCTTGTGAAGGTCAGAAAATAATGATACCCGCCACGAGCATCAACACTCATTGGACCGCGTACATCGGTATGCATTATTTCCAATAAGTCACTAGCTCGTTCCATTGTTCCGGAGAACGGACTTTTAGTCATCTTGCCCAAAAGGCACGGTTCGCAAGCATCAAATGATTCATAACCAAGTGATTCCGAAAATCCATCTTTATGGAGTTTCTTCATGCACTTTACACTGATATGACCCAAACGGCAGTGCCACAAATAAGTTGCACTATCATTATCAACTTTGCATCTTTTGGCATCAATATTATGAATATGTGTATTACTACGATCGAGATCCAACAAACTTTTTTCATTGGGTGTATGACCATTGAAGGTTTTATTCATGTAAACAGAACAACAATTTATTCTACATTTTAGATGAATAATCGTGTCGCAACAAACATGATCTAATCATATTTATGCTCAACGCAAACACCAAATAACATTTATTTAGGTTCTACACTAATCTCGAAAGTATAGGGAGTGTACAATGCTGATCATATCAATCTTGGAACTACTTCCAACACTCATCGTCACTTCACCCTCAACTAGTTTCGGTTTGTTCTGTAACCCCCTTTTCGAGTTACAAATCTTAGCAACCGAACAAGTATCAAATACTCAAGGGCTACCATAAACACTAGTAAGGTACACATCAATAACCTGTATATCAAATATACCCTTGTTTACTTTGCCATCCTTCTTATCCACCAAATATTCGGAGCATTTCCGCTTCCAGTGACCATTTCCTTTGCAGTGTAAGAACTTAGTTTCAGGCTTTGGTCCAGCTTTGGGCTTCTTCGCGGGAGTGACAACTTGCTTGTCATTCTACTTGAAGTTCCCTTTCTTTCCCTTTGCCCTTTTCTTGAAACTAGTGATCTTGTCAATCATCAACACTTGATGCTCTTTCTTGATTTCTACCTTCGTCGATTTCAACATCACGAAGAGCTCAGGAATTGTTTTCGTCATCCGTTGCATTATAGTTCATCACGAAGTTCCAGTAACTTGGTGATGGTGGCTAGAGAACTCTGTCAATCACTATCTTATCTGGAATATTAACTCCCACTTGATTCAAGCAATTGTAGTACCCAGACAATCCGAGCACATGCTCACTAGTTGAGCGATTCTCCTCCATCTTTTATCCATAGAACTTGTTAGAGACTTCATATCTCTCAACTCGGGTATTTGCTTGAAATATTAACTTCAACTTATGGAACATCTCATATGGTCCATGACGTTCAAAACATCTTTGAAGTCCCGATTCTAAGCCGTTAAGCATGGTGCACTAAACTATCAAGTAGTCATCATATTGAGCTAGCCAAACATTCATAATGTCTGCATCTGCTCCTGCAATAGGTCTGTTACCTAGTGGTGCATTAAGGACATAATTCTTCTGTGCAGCAATGAGGATAAACCTCAGATCACGGACCAAGTCCGCATCATTGCTACTAACATCTTTTCAACTTAGTTTTTTTCTCTAGGAACACATATAAAAACATAGGGAAGCAACAACGCCAACTATTGATCTACAACATAATTTGCAAAATACTACCGGGACTAAGTTCATGATAAATTTAAAGTTCAATTAATCATATTACTTAAGAACCCCCACTTAGAAAGACATCCCTCTAATCCTCTAAGTGATTACGTGATCCATATCAACTACACCATGTCCGATCATCACGTGAGATGGAGTAGTTTCAACGGTGAACATCAATATGTTGATCATATCTACTATATGATTCACGCTCGACCTTTCGGTCTCCGTGTTCCGAGGCCATATCTGTTATATGCTAGGCTCGTCAAGTTTAACCTAAGTATTCCGCATGTGCAACTGTTTTGCACCTGTTGTATTTGAACGTAGAGCCTATCACACCCGATCATCACGTGGTGTCTCAGCACGAAGAACTTTTGCAACGGTGCATACTCAAGGAGAACACTTTTACTATGATAATTTAGTGAGGGATCATCTTATAATGCTACCGTCAATCAAAGCAAGATAAGATGCATAAAAGATAAACATCACATGCAATCAATATAAGTGATATGATATGGCCATCATCATCTTGTGCTTGTGATCTCCATCTTCGAAGCACCGTCGTGATCACCATCGTCACCGGCGCGACACCTTGAGATCCATCGTAGCATCGTTGTCGTTACACCATCTATTGCTTCTACGACTATCGTGTGACACCCCAAAAAATTGGCCTTGTTTTAATGAATTAAAATTTTTTCCAGGAATTAAAACTTTGGATTTCTGAGCTTCATTTTGATTTTTTTAAATCATCTCCTTCCCTGTTATGATGAGTTTTTCCCAAAGAGAAAACTTTTCAAATATGTTATTGGACTTGTTTAACCCGGGAAAAACCTCTGCCTTGGGTAGGCATGAGTTTGTCGCCGGTCTCCGTCGGGACGGTTATGTCTGGTATGGCATGGCAAGGTGATATGAGCGGTGACTCTGTTGGTTGAAATATATTCGTCATGCTAATCATGGAGGGAATACTTAAACCTCCCGAGTCAACCGTAGATCGAGTCTTGTGCCAGTAACCCCCATACTTGTTTCGTACTACCACTCGTCTCTACAGCAAGTAGAGTACGGTTCAGTAAGTTGTCAACCTCTTTCTAGCACACACCGTACAGAGAGGCCATGGTGGAAGATATCGGTTGTAGCTGGTAGGTAGGCCACCTGGTCCGGGGGCATGGGTGTTTCCGGTTGGGACCGAGAGGGGAGGCCACCCCTTAGAGCGCGCGATATAAATTTGATCCCATGCAACGCGAGGTTGTAGCCTCCCCACTTAGAGTTTGCTTAACAGGTGTCGTGGGTGATTCCAGACACGTGTGAGATAAGATGGTGTGTGCAAGTTAGGTGTGTTTTCAACAAAAAGACCGTAGACGGAATTAGTCCCGATGGACTAAAGAAATCCGTTACTCGTGGGTAAAGAGTACACCCTCTGCAGAGATTAAACCTATTCGAATAGCCGTGTCCATGGTTAAGGATTACAGTCTGGGATGGGTCAAGTGTCGGTCTTAGTGTCGGTCTTCGGAGGTGAAACTGTTAACCAGAAATGGAATTACTACTTGTGACCTGTGATAACTATGATTATTATTATTGTTGACTAACCCGTGATACTATTGTTATTATCGAGTATCTCTGGGATGGTTCTACCTCCGGGATATTCACTATGATTGTTTATTTTAAAGCCCTTTATGTGGTATCGCTCAGACGCCCGACTGTGGCATTTCTTTTAAAGCCCTTTATGTGGTGTCGCTCAGACGCCCCACTGTGGCATTTCTTTTAAAGCCCTTTATGTGGTGTCGCTCAGACGCCCGACTGTGGCATTTATTTTAAAGCCCTTTATGTGGTGTCGCTCAGACGCCCGACTGTGGCGTTTCTTTTAAAGCCCTT
>NC_041383.1:496324781-496332321 GCF_002162155.2 Triticum dicoccoides | reverse complement strand
TGGTATCGCTCAGACGCCCGACTGTGGCATTTCTTTTAAAGCCCTTTATGTGGTGTCGCTCAGACGCCCGACTGTGGCATTTCTTTTAAAGCCCTTTATGTGGTGTCGCTCAGACGCCCGACTGTGACATTTCTTTTAAAGCCTTTTATGTGGTGTCGCTAAGACGCCCGACTGTGGCATTGCTTGTTATTTGTTTCATAAATTTTAATACTACCATGTTATTGCATTTTTATAAATAGCTTGCTTGCACGCATCAGAGTTTCATTTATCTTTTGTGACTGACATCATGAGCATAAAATATTTTCAGCACATCATTGTTATATTATACCTATGTTCATAATGTTTGCGAGTACATTCAAAGTACTCACTGGCTTGTCCCTGGCTATTGTCTTGGCCAGATTTTCTTGCACGAAGAGGAGCGACACGATGACAGCCCCGGAACCTAAGTAATGGAGATAGTAGCCTCGCGAAGATAGGAGTTAACCTGGTCAGCTGTTCCCGTGGGAAATGGAGTCCCATAGACACTGATATTTCACAAACCGCTTCCGCCATCAACCACTAGAAACCATTTGTTGTACTCACAGGCCAGAATGGTCTTGTACTACATATGTTGTATTCTGCTTGGAATTTCTGTATCAAGTTGGAGCCTCATCAGCTAACAGTAATCCTGGGGCTGATGAGCACGATGGTCTTTTCTGGAAATTTATTACCCGGAAAACCGGTCGTGACAGACTTGGTATCAGAGCCAGGCTGACCATTGGCTAATCCTATCTTAGCCAGGTCTATAAACTTAGGCAAACCAACCCACTAGACCTTAACCAAACCCCAGCCAAGCTTCTCGTGCAAGATAGCCACACAGTGACCCAACACCTTTTGGCAGTCGGTGCCCAACCTATCAACCTAACCTGTCGCTCATGCGCCAGTGACCGGCCCCTAAATAGTCCTTTCTCGCAAGCGTGCGAAGGAAGACTCCGTCCCCTTTTTCCTATAAAAAGGGGCACGCTAGCCCCAACACAGCACAACACAGCCTCTACCCCCAAACCAAGCTACAATGCCTGGCCCTGTCGTGCACAATGAAACCACAGCAACCAACCTTGGAGGTTTTGTGACCATACTCGCAAACCTCACCCGTCGTGCCTATGCGTTAGAAGAGCCACCAGAATATGTTGTGTATCAAGGACCCATGAGCGGTGAAGACCGTCAATTCTGGGCCACTGTACACATCTACGGTAGGGGTATAGCACCCGAGCGCCCCTACAGGTTCACCGGAAGAACAACTTCCTTTGAGCCACAAGCCATACAACTAGCGGCTCGAGAGGCTATAGTTCATCTCAGGCACTTGTCGCCCAGAGTTAACTGTCGCTCGTTCCACTACTACCCCAGACGTGAAGGGTATGGTAGACCACCCCAAGTTGCCAACGGAGATCACGAGACAGATCCTACATTGTTGCACCTGGTGCGCTACGTAAGTGCACTAGAGGAACTGTGCGATCAAATCACTATTGATTTAATTGCAGCTCGTGGAGAGCTGGTTCATCGAGCCCCGGCGAGAGAAGAAAACGAGCCCAACGCCGACAACCCAGTCGTGCTGTTTGGACAACCGATCGAGACCCCGAGATCAGCTCCAGCCATCAGCCGAGATGCTTTGATGACCCCAGAAGTGCTTCGTCGCATATTGGGAGCACACTCCAACGGTATTGTGGCCAACAATTCCCGAGATGGTCCTCATCGCTACCCCGAGCCTGCAGCCCCTCAACCCACTCCAGCTAATTCCGACGACGAGACCCGTGGAGGAGCCTCGACATCCACCAGGCACGCCCGTTTAGACATAAACGTGGTAGACTAAGCCGTATGAGTAGCACCGAGTTTCAGTGTATCCTCGCTTTGTAATCATGCGACCGTGTATATTAACGCAGCCTGTCGTTGTGCCTCTGTTTTAATAGTGGCCTTGCATTTTTGGTCAGCGCATAGTTGCATATTTTTCCGGGCACAACTACCAAAACCAACCCGACACAACCACAGTAACACGTCTCTTTATGAGATATGTGTATCTCTGACACTGACCTGACCTTTGGAGCTAAGCTGGCAAATTTATTACCTTTCACCACGGTAAAACGATCCGGCTCCATTGCTATATAAAGGCCACCTTGTGACCTTACCCAGCAACCCTCACCTTGTGCACCACACTCACAACTTTTTCCTGTCATGCCGAGCCCCAGCATTCATCTGAGAACCCCAGATGCAACCCCAGGTAGCTTTGTCAAAATATTGTGGGATTTTACCCGCAGTACCATGGGTTCTACCCAGCCACCTCAGTATGAGCTGTTCAAATCAAGGATCACCCCATCCACCTCAGAATATTGGGCAGCAGTACACATTCCTCCTGTAGACCCCAACCAAGATCTAACAGAAGTTTCCTTCGTGGGGAAATCTATGCCAACCCCACACCTGGCCATAGAAGCTGCTGCGAAAGAAGCGATTGCTCGCCTTTGATCCGTTGTACCCTATGCCCGCGAACGAGGATATTATTACTTCCCGAGCCGTGCAGCACCCGGAGGAGTGACATCTTTTCCCGGTGGACGCATTGAGAGAGACCCAGTCCTGGCCAACCTTGTCCAGTACATCATTGCTCAAGAGTATTTGAACCAGCGAGTGATGGATTATCTCCAGAGCCTCGCAGATTTAAGTCCTCAGATTGCCATCGGCAGATCACTGAGACCCGACCCGGAGAGACGCATACATCGACTAGTCAATCCACTGCCTCCGATAGAAGAGGAGTGTATCCCAGTACCAGAGACATTTTATCAGGACCCCACCCAGTTACCGTTTTCATTTTAGACGTCACTACTGTATTTGTTTTTGCAACATTTATTTATGTGTGTGACTTATGCGTGATACCCTGAGTTTGTACGAAGAGTAAATTATTTGGCTTCTACTAATGTGTGTAGTTTTTGTTGTGGTTTATGCTCCTTTAAATTAACTGTTTTTCCCTCGCAAAATTCTGGAGTGAGATTTCTTTTTCCTGAGTTGCTACACCTGCCCCTTCTCACGACGTGGATTATTTAATTTCACACAGCACCACGCAGCAGACTCACAACCATAATCATTCGGACACATACACTGTTTGCAAAACCTTGCAACGGTGTTACATCCAGCTAATCACCCCCCTAACAACAGTTAGCACCCGGCACACTCCATCTACTCCTCATGATCACCACCACCGCGGAGAGCCAACACCCGAGCAGCAGCGTTGCGACGATCGTCAAGGATCATCGCGCACAGGAGCACAGAGAGCCCCAGCAGTGTCGCCAGCCCTCCGCACATCAGGATCGCAAACCAGTCCGGCATCGCCTCCGCCATTAGGGCCTAACCCGAGCTTTTGTAAGCAGTAATGGAGGGAGGAGGAGGAGAAGTGAGGCCAGATGTGAGGAAGAAGAGAAGGACACCTCGACCGTTTTTATATCTCGAGCTCGGTGTACGGTGGGCGAAGTCCACCAACGCCGCTCGTCGCCGATCGCCGGTGTTCGCAGTCGAATCCGCGAGCAGTGTCGACAGCGCGCTGGCCCGCGAGGTGAGTGCATGCCGCGCACTACCACGGTACGGCCTAGATGCCCTACGCGCTAGGCATCGCCGGTGGAGAAAGCGCGAGAAAGCGCGCGAGAGAGAGGAAGAAGAGAGAACCAGAGGGAGAAGAGGAGACTGACAGTGGACCCCGGGTCCACCTGTCAGCCAGAGGGAGCACTGTGCTCTCGGGTACGACCAGCGTATATCTAAATTTAGGAGTTATTCTAAATTTATATCCAGCGTAGAAATCTCACGATTTTGTCCCGAACCGTAGACTCTTCCACGCAGCACTAGTTTTCACACTGTGGTTTTTCACCACTTATTGCCCTCTCACTGTAGCCACATCTTTATTGCATAATATTTTCTTAACACGGTTTTTAACAAATCTCGAGGACGAGATTTTTCTTAAGGGGGATAGTGTTGTGACACCCCAAAAATTTGGCCTTGTTTTAATGAATTAAATTTTTTTCCAAGAATTAAAACTTTGGATTTCTGAGCTCCATTTTGATTTTTTTAAATCATCTCCTTCCCTGTTATGATGAGTTTTTCCCAAAGAGAAAACTTTTCAAATATGTTATTGGACTTGTTTAACCTCTCAAGAAAAACTTTCCTTTTACCAGTATAACTAATTAACTAATTTAACTGCTTCATCTTTATTTTCTTGAAAAATGGTTTTTCAAGGTTAAATGGCCGTATTTGAACTACAACCATTTGATAGATTCACTTAAAATTCCCACAAAAATTTGGAGATGTCATGTGATGTTTTTAAATCACTTTTATGCAAAAATATATTTCATTCATGAAATACTTTGAACCCTACACTCAATTTTTCTTCTCTGGTCCAGAGTGCATTTTGCACTACAACCCATTTAAATAATTCTTTCTAGCCTCCACCAAAATTATGGGATGATGGTAATGGCCTAAGATTCCACATTATGCAAAAAACTCGTGCTGTTCTTTGAAAAATTTGAGTGAATCAACCTCATTTTCATTCTGGACCAACTGGATGGTTTGTACAGCAACCATATTTTTGCTTGCTCTTTAACCCTTGATTCTTTCTCCTACTTGTAGTCCTCCATGTTAAACCCTTAAATCCAGGACCATGCAACCCTTGGATTAATTTTGGTTCATGAAATAATGTCATTTATTTCCTCTCCAGAATTGTAGTTTTGCAAAACTTGCACTAGCAAGTTTCTGCTTTTGGCAAACTAACCTCACCACCCTCTTGTACATCTAAAGAGACTTCCATCTGGAGTTTTTGACCACTCCAAGACTTGCCTAAGTGCCCTTGGCATTTTGCCAAACACCTTATGGGCAGGATCTGTTTTGGCATGAATTTTTGGTTTGCACTGTGAACCTGATCCCCTGACCAAACCAGCTTGTCCACTGATCTCCTTGCAAGCCCAAACCTAGACCTGTTAACCCCCAGCCTCAACCGCGACCTCTAGCATGCTCTGGCATTTCGTCGAGCACACTCAGTGCATGCACAGGACGCGCCCAGAGCGCGCGTATTGCACGACCCGTGCGCCGAGCCGACACGCTGGCCCCACGGTTTTGGCTCGCTCCGCGTCATCACACCACGCGCTCCCCTTCTCATAGCTACGCGCCAAGCCGCCACTCGCCGCGCCCGGCAGGCCAAGCGCTAGCCGCCGCCGCCCGACAGCCTCTGCCCATGTCGGCGCCGCCGAACCTTCCTCCGCTCGCCACCTGGCCCCTGGAACAGCGCGTGCTCATCCGCAGCCATGTCCTCTAGCGCTCGTCGCCGCCACGATGCCCTGCTGCTACAGAACGTCGGTTCGCCGAAGGGCTTATCCACGGCCGCCGCGGAACCGACCTCGACGAGCTATAAAGAGAGGACCCCGAACCCATTCAAGCACACAGGCAATCTTAGAATGCTCCCCTAGTTCTCCCGTGGCAGCCAATCGACCCGCGGAGGCCTCCTTCCTCATCTCCGGCAACTCCTGCCGCCGTCACTGCCCCGGCCAATTCGGCACCACCAGGACCACCCACTCTCCGTTCTCTCCACCAAGAGCTTCCTCATCTTCCCGTGAACCATTCCCACTACTCGATGTTGACCAGGAATCACCATAACCCCAATCACACTCTGCTCCCAAAGCTCTCCGTCCGCCGCGAAGCTCACCGCCGACGACCCCGTCCACCCCCGAGACCGTAACACCCACCGGCGGGACCGCCTCGACCCCCTGAGCCCGTGGATGGCTTCGGTTTCTCGAACAAAGCCGCCAATCACCGGCGGCGATCGCCGGAGTTCCGCCTCCGCTCGGGACAGAGAAAGAGGAGGGATAGACTGGTCAAACCTGACCAGTGGGCCCTCTGGACCCACTGTCAGCGACCGTGTGCCTGTCCACGTGGGATTAAGTGAAGGCGTAATTCCCCCAGTACGTTTCCCCCGCTCTGAAAGCGTATTTCCCTCTGAAACGTTTTCTTTTCTGTTTTATTTTAAATAACAGATTTTGACCACAACTTTGACTGGTTATAACTTTTTAAATACAACTCCAAATGAAATGATTCTTTTTCCTACCTCTCTCAAATTTCACCTAGTTTATTTTAAGATTTATTTGAAAAAATTTCAGAACAACTTTTGGTGCTGTTTTTATTTTGTGTGTTAATTCTTTTATATTGCTAAAATAGGATTTTTGAAGAGAGGAGAAATGTTTCAAGTTTTGGAGTGCACCCTGCCTTTCCACACATTGAAGGCAAGCATTCTGAACCCCGGCATAATATTTTTGTGTGTTCGATGACACGTTCATAACATCACCTCACTTTGGAGAAACTTGTTATTTCATGTGATATGATCATATGCATGGGTGCATGTTATTGATTTCCATGCTGTTGGAAATGGACACACTTGTGATGATAATCACCCTCATGTGCCTTGCATGCATACCGGCAGGAACCCGGGAAAAACCTCTGCCTTGGGTAGGCATGAGTTTGTCGCCGGTCTCCGTCGGGACGGTTATGTCTGGTATGGCATGGCAAGGTGATATGAGCTGTGACTCTGTTGGTTGAAATATATTCGTCATGCTAATCATGCAGGGAATACTTAAACCTCCTGAGTCAACCGTAGATCGAGTCTTGTGCCAGTAACCCCCATACTTGTTTCATACTACCACTCGTCTCTACAGCAAGTAGAGTACGGTTCAGTAAGTTGTCAACTCTTTCTAGCACACACCGTACAGAGAGGCCATGGTGGAAGATACCGGTTGTAGCTGGTAGGCAGGCCACCTGGTCCGGGGGCATGGGTGTTTCCGGTTGGGACCGAGAGGGGAGGCCACCCCTTAGAGCGCGCGATATAAATTTGATCCCATGCTACGCGAGGTTGTAGCCTCCCCACTTAGAGTTTGCTTAACAGGTGTCGTGGGTGATTCCAGACACGTGTGAGATAAGCTGGTGTGTGCAAGTTAGGTGTGTTTTCAACAAAAAGACCGTAGACGGAATTAGTCCCGATGGACTAAAGAAATCCGTTACTCGTGGGTAAAGAGTACACCCTCTGCAGAGATTAAACCTATTCGAATAGCCGTGTCCATGGTTAAGGATTACAGTCTGGGATGGGTCAAGTGTCGGTCTTAGTGTCGGTCTTCGGAGGTGAAACTGTTAACCAGAAATGGAATTACTACTTGTGACTTGTGATAACTATGATTATTATTATTGTTGACTAACCCGTGATATTATTGTTATTATCGAGAATCTCTGGGATGGTTCTACCTCCGGGATATTCACTATGATTGTTTATTTTAAAGCCCTTTATGTGGTATCAGTCAGACGCCCGACTGTGGCATTTCTTTTAAAGCCCTTTATGTGGTGTCGCTCAGACGCCCGACTGTGGCATTTCTTTTAAAGCCCTTTATGTGGTGTCGCTCAGACGCCCGACTGTGGCATTTCTTTTAAAGCCCTTTATGTGGTGTCGCTCAGACGCCCAACTGTGGCATTTCTTTTAAAGCCCTTTTTGTGGTGTCGC
>NC_041383.1:496324266-496324511 GCF_002162155.2 Triticum dicoccoides | reverse complement strand
TTATGTGGTGTCGCTCAGACGCCCGACTGTGGCATTTCTTTTAAAGCCCTTTTAGTGGTGTCGCTCAGACGCCCGACTGTGGCATTTCTTTTAAAGCCCTTTATGTGGTGTCGCTCAGACGCCCAACTGTGGCATTTCTTTTAAAGCCCTTTATGTGGTGTCGCTAAGACGCCCAACTGTGGCATTGCTTGCTATTTGTTTCATAAATTTTTATACTACCATGTTATTGCATTTTTATAAATAAC
>NC_041383.1:496228568-496324256 GCF_002162155.2 Triticum dicoccoides | reverse complement strand
ACTGTGGCATTTCTTTTAAAGCCCTTTATGTGGTGTCGCTCAGACGCCCGACTGTGGCATTTCTTTTAAAGCCCTTTATGTGGTGTCGCTCAGACGCCCGACTGTGGCATTTCTTTTAAAGCCCTTTATGTGGTGTCGCTCAGACGCCCGACTGTGGCATTTCTTTTAAAGCCCTTTATGTGGTGTCGCTAAGACGCCCGACTGTGGCATTGCTTGTTATTTGTTTCATAAATTTTAATACTACCATGTTATTGCATTTTTATAAATAGCTTGCTTGCACGCATCAGAGTTTCATTTATCTTTTGTGACTGACGTCATGAGCATAAAATATTTTCAGCACATCATTGTTATATTATACCTGTGTTCATAATGTTTGCGAGTACATTCAAAGTACTCACTGGCTTGTCCCTGGCTATTGTCTTGGCCAGATTTTCTTGCACGAAGAGGAGCGACGCGATGACAGCCCCGAAACCTAAGTAATGGAGATAGCAGCCTCGCGAAGATAGGAGTTAACCTGGTCAGCTGTTCCCGTGGGAAATGGAGTCCCATAGACACTGATGTTTCACAAACCGCTTCCGCCACTAGAAACCATTTGTTGTACTCACAGGCCAGAATGGTCTTGTACTACATATGTTGTATTCTGCTTGGAATTTCTGTATCAAGTTGGAGCCTCATCAGCTAACAGTAATCCTGGGGCTGATGAGCACGACGGTCTTTTCTGGAAATTTATTACCCGGAAAACCGGTCGTGACATATCGCTACCGCTTAGTGATAAAGTAAAGCAATTACAGGGCGTTTGCATTTCATACAATAAAGCGACAACCATATGGCTCCTGCCAGTTGCCGATAACTTCGGTTACATAACATGATCATCTCATACAATAAAATATAGCATCACGTCTTGACCATATCACATCACAACATGCCCTGCAAAAACAAGTTAGACGTCCTCTACTTTGTTGTTGCAAATTTTATGTGGCTGCTACGGGCTGAGCAAGAACCGTTCTTACCTACGCATCAAAACCACAACGATAGTTTGTCAAGTTGGTGTTGTTTTAACCTTCGCAAGGACCGGGCGTAGCCACACTCGGTTCAACTAAAGTGAGAGAGACAGACACCCGCCAGTCACCTTTAAGCACGAGTGCTCGTGACGGTGAAACCAGTCTCAAGCGTACGCGTAATGTCGGTCCGGCCCGCTTCATCTCACAATACCGCTGAGCCAAAGTATGACATGCTGGTAAGCAGTATGACTTGTATCGCCCACAACTCACTTGTGTTCTACTCATGCATATGACATCTACGCATAAAACCTAGCTCGGATGCCACTGTTGGGAAACGTAGTAATTTCAAAAAAAAATCTATGCACACGCAAGATCATGGTGATGCATAGTAATGAGAGGGGAGAGTAATGTCCACGTACCCTCGTAGACCGTAAGCGGAAGCGTTATGACAACGCGGTTGATGTAGTCGTACGTCTTCACGATCTGACCGATCCAAGTACCGAACGTACGGCACCTCCGAGTTCAGCACACGTTCAGCTCGATGACGATCCCCGGACTACGATCCAGCAAAGTGTCGGGGATGAGTTCCGTCAGCACGATGGCGTGGTGACGATGATGATGTTCTACCGGCGCAGGGCTTCGCCTAAACTCCGCGTCGATAGGACCGAGGTGGAATATGGTGGAGGGGGGCACCGCACACGGCTAAGGAACGATCACGTAGATCAACTTGTGTGTCTATGGGGTGCCCCCTGCCCCCGTATATAAAGGAGGGAGGGGGGAGGTGCGGCCGGCCAGGAGGGGCGCGCTAGGAGGAGTCCTCCTCCCACCGGGAGTAGGACTCCCCCCTTCCTTGTTGGAGTAGGAGAGAAGGAAAGAGGGGGAGAGGAGGAAGGAAAAGGGGGCTGCACCCCTTGTCCAATTCGGACCAGAGGGGGGCTGTGCAGCTCCTTCCTTTCGGCCTCTCTCCTCTATTCCCGTATGGCCCAATAAGGCCCATATACTCCCCGGCGAATTCCCGTAACTCTCCAGTACTCCGAAAAATACCCGAATCACTCGGAACCTTTCCGAACTCCGAATATAGTCGTCCAATATATCTATCTTTACGTCTCGACCATTTCGAGACTCCTTGTCATGTCCCCGATCTCATCCGGGACTCCGAACTCCTTCGGTACATCAAAACTCATAAACTCATAATATAACTGTCATCGAAACCTTAAGCGTGCGGACCCTACGTGTTCGAGAACTATGTAGACATGACGTAGAACAATTCTCGGTCAATAACCAATAGCGGAACCTGGATGCTCATATTGGCTCCTACATATTCTACGAAGATCTTTATCGGTCAAACCGCATAACAACATACTTTGTTCCCTTTGTCATCGGTATGTTACTTGCCCGAGATTTGATCGTCGGTATCCAATACCTAGTTCAATCTCGTTACCGGCAAGTCTCTTTACTCGTTACGTAATGCATCATTCCGTAACTAACTCATTAGCTACATTGCTTGCAAGGCTTATAGTGATGTGCATTACCGAGAGGGCCCAGAGATACCTCTCCGACAATCGGAGTGACAAAACCTAATCTCGAAATACGCCAACCCAACATGTACCTTTGGAGACACCTGTAGTACTCCTTTATAATCACCCAGTTACGTTGTGAGGTTTGGTAGCACCCAAAGTGTTCCTCCGGTAAACGGGAGTTGCATAATCTCATAGTTACAGGAACATGTATAAGTCATGAAGAAAGCAACAGCAACATACTAAACGATCAAGTGCTAAGCTAACGGAATGGGTCAAGTCAATCACATCATTCTCCTAATGATGTGATCCCGTTAATCAAATGAAAACTCTTTTGTCCATGGTTAGGAAACATAACCATCTTTGATAAACGAGCTAGTCAACTAGAGGCATACTAGTGACACTATGTTTGTCTATGTATTCACACATGTATTATGTTTCCGGTTAATACAATTCTAGCATGAATAATAAAGATTTATCATGATATAAGGAAATAAATAATAACTTTATTATTGCCTCTAGGGCATATTTACTTCACAAATAACACACAATATTAAACAACAACATATTTAATAAACAACATCACGTTCTCCTAAATAACAACACATCAAAACATCATCACATAGTCATGCATTTTCAGTTCACTAATTCATGACAAAATGAAGACATAATTTTGAGTTTATATATATTTTATATGGGTACATGGGTATGTGGGTATGGGTTATATGATCCCAACCCGTACTCGCTCTACCCGATGGGTTTAACATTTCCCTATTTATATACCCATGGGTAATTTTTTGTCCCATACCCTTACCGTAATAGGGTTTTTACCCGCAGGGTACGTGGGTAATGGGTACCCATTGCCATCCCTATTAGCACCATGTTCTTCATATAGAGAGTCTCTTGAGTTATCACTTTCATATACTAGTGGGAATTTTCATTATAGAACTTGGCTTGTATATTCTGATGATGGGCTTCCTCAAATGCCCGAGGTCTTCATGAGCAAGCAAGTTGGATGCACACCCACTTAGTTTCAGTTTGAGTTTTCATACACTTATAGCTCTAGTGCATCCGTTGCATGGCATACCTACTCCTCACATTGACATCAAATGATGGGCATCTCCATAGCCCGTTGATTAGCTGCGTTGATGCGAGAATTTCTCCTTTTGGTCTTCTCCACACAATCTCCATCAACATATTCTATTCCACCCATAGTGCTATGTACATGGCTTGCGCTCATGTATTGCGTGAGGGTTGAAAAGGCTGAAGCGCGTTAAAAAGTATGAACCAATTGCTCGGCTTGTCATCGGGGTTCTGCATGATGGGAGCATTTTGTGTGACGAAAATGAAGCATGGCCAAACTATACGATTTTGTAGGGATAAGCTTTTGTCGGAGTAATGGGACACGGGTAGGCTAACCCGAGCCCCAGAACCTTTCGAAACATCGGGGCCGACTGCGCCCCTCAAGACCCCACAATGAAGAGCCGCCTCCTGGGAGGCGGCGGCGACTGTCCCTCACAGCCGAGTCCCAGGGACGGCTTCGAGTTAAGCCGACTCTTGGCTGACGACTTCTAGACGAGCCAACTCTTGGCTGGCGACTTCAAGATAAGACGACTATGGGAGTCGGCCCGCGACTCCAACCCTCTCCTGCCTTTGCCCCAATGGTGGGGCGGGGTATGGTCATTGCGTGGCCGTCTCTACCCCGCCTACGAGGGGCTGGCATGGCTACAGTGCGCCGTATCGCTGGAGATCTCCATCGTGGCGCGGCACTGTTGCCATGCCGGCCCTGACCTCAGCCTCAGTGGGCGGCGCACTGTGCCCACGACGCCAACCTGTACAGCCCGGAGACGGCGGGACCGCCTGTCAGTGGGAGAACAAAGGACGGCAAGAGCGCCCCGAAGCCGGACCCGTGGGAGTCGGCCCCCTGAAGCCGGTCGGCCCCCCACGGGCCCCGCACGCCATTAATCAGACAAGACGGGAAATGGCGACAGTGATTGTCCGCCAGACGGCAGCACTGTTGCCATGACCTCATGACCAAGCCAGCGTCATCAGGAGCACCGCTACAGTACCAGGCCTGTCTGCGGGGCCCGCCAGTCGGCGGGCCCCGGTAGTCGGCGGAGAAGACGACGGCCTGAGAGATAGACGGCTGGGACCCGCGCCCAGCCGGATTACCATTGTATCCCTGGGGGGGCAGGCCTATATAAGCCCCCCGGGGCACCCATGCAAGGGGGATAGCTTCTCTAGTATTAGACCCGATCATATAGGAAGGAGGGAGCTAGCCTTGCCCTCTCCTACCTCCAGAAATAGCACTAGGAGCAACCTTGTATTCACTTTGCCATAGTGACCATGCGGAGACCCCGCAGAGCTGCAGTAGGGGTGTTATCTCCTCGGAGAGCCCTGAAGTTGGGTAAGATCCGCCGGCGTGCATGTCTTCGCCTCATCCCGCTTCCGGGCACCAGCGATGTTCTACTCGCTCCCACCATGATAAGCCATCCTTTGGCATATGTCGTACCCAACCCCCGACATTTGGCGCCCACCGTGGGGCGAGGTGCACCGTCATCCGGAGACCTGCTCTGGACGGGAACCATGTTCCTCCCTGGCAAGCACAGCCAGCCCGGCACGCCAGACGGAGTCTGCGCCAACGCGCTGCACGGCACTGAGATCGCCTGCGCAGCCAGCTGCCTCGCCGAACTTATCGGCGAGGTTCGCCTCTCCGACGAGCCTACATCCGACGCAGGCACGGGTGGCCCCGAGAGCCTCCTCGCGGGCCTCCTCGACCAACCCCACGTCGCCAGCGAGCCTGCTATAGACCTGGAGTCCATAGGCTCCACCGACCCGATGCTGGTCGACTCCGACACAGCGTCGCTCGACGCGTTCCCCACCAACGTGGTGGTCTACGACGAGCCGCTCCCTTGCGCAGGGAGCGGCGGAAGCACCGTCACGGAGGTTCTCGTCCTTGACCAGGCGAGCACTCCGGCGAAGGCGTTCATGACCCTCTCGACGCGGCTCTGCGAGACCTGTCCGCATCGATTCCGGGAGACGCTGACGCCAAGACGCTGGAGGCGCGCCGCTTTCAGCTCATCGAGGGCGCGAAGAAGCTGGCAAGCATGAGACGCTTGTCAGAAGCCTACCAACGTGAGATGGATCGTGCCGTGGGCGGCTTGCCGGCTCCGACCGGGCCTAGCCGCCTAGGCGCGGTCCGGCAACGCGGCATGGCAATCGCCAATCTGTTCGGGGCCGATCGCCCTGTGTATGCCACACCTGCGGAGAACATCCGCGCCGCCCAGGCGGCGGCGGACGAGCTCGACAACTTCGAGGGTGAAGAGCGCCGCCTGATGATGGAGCGAGTTCAGTAGCTCCTCGACGCAGCTGCCGCGCAGAACGAAGCCGGCTGCCGCACGGAGGCGCCAAGGCGGCAAAACGACGACCCTCCACCCCGCCGAGATCAAGGCGCGATGTCTCGGACGCCGACTGGCAGAGTCCGCGGAAAGAAAGACAAGGAGCCGGTTGTCAACCACAGTCGGACTCGCATCACCATCGAGCGCGACCAAGACGGCCGCCCCAAAGCGGTGGAACGGCGGGACGACTATCTGCCTCCCCCTCCTCGCAGAGAAAGGTGAGTCTCCCGACCACCCGTAGAGCATCCGTCTCTCGGCGACCGCCTTGGCCGCTGAGAGGGAGTTGGAGAGAATGACGCCCGCCACCGGATCGACCGGCTCCACCGATCCCTGGCGCTGGAAGAAGAAGACGAGTTGGGTCCTCCCTGCTTCGGACCCCGCATCCGAGATGAGCCTTTTACCACAGGGTTCACGCTCCCCCAAGACACGCCCAAGTACACCGGCACCGTGAAGCCGGAGGACTGGCTGATTGATTACTCCAAAGCTGTCAATATAGCAAATGACAACAAGCGTGTTGCCGTAAGATATGTTCCGCTCATGCTCCAGGGCACGGCCTGGACATGGTTGAACAGCTTGAAGCCCCGCAGCATCAACAGCTGGGTCGACTTCACCGAGGCCTTCATCCGCAACTTCACGAGCACGTACACGCGACCTCCCAAGCCTTGCCAACTCTCCTTGTGCGTGCAAGGCCCCGACGAGTCCACTCGCGACTACCTCACACGTTGGGCCGAGCTTCAGAACTCTTGCGAGGGCATGCACGAGGTGCAGGCCATTGAGTACTTTACTGCCGGGTGTAGAGAAGGCACCCTCCTCAAGCACAAGCTCCTCCGCGACGAGCCGGAGACCCTCGATGAGCTGCTGGTCACAGCAGACAAGTACGCCACAGCCAACTCCTCCACGAAGGTGGAGATTCAAGTTAGTGCGACTGGCAAAGTAGCCCCTCAGGCTCCAAGAACTCCGGCTGGGGACACCAGTCGGTGGCAGCAGCAAAGCGACCACAAGCGAAAAGCCCCACAGCCGGCTTCCAACAGCCGGCAAGTGGCGACAGTCGAAGACCAACAGCCGGAGGGGCCGCCGCCGACCAAGCGACAGAAAGGCGGCAAGTCCAACTAGTTGCCGGCCTTCTCCTACGAGCAGACTCTAGATGGCCCCTGCAAGTTCCACAGCGGCGTGAAGCCGTCAAATCACACTACCCGGAAATGCCACTGGCTCACCAGAATCGCCAAGGGAGACGGCCTACTCCCTCCCCCGCCTGCTGGGCCGCCGCCTCCACCGCCGCCCCAGCAGCCGGCTGCCAGGCCAGTCGGTGCGATACAAGACGAGTACCCAGATGAGCATGGAGCCTATGTGGTGTTCACCAGTGTGGCTGACGATCGATGCAGCAGGCGGCTGCAGCAGCAAGAGGTGAACGCAGTCGTGTGAAGCCCTCCAGAGTTCATGCACTGGTCCGAAAAGCTTATCAGTTGGAGCAAAGCTGATCACCCAGAGGTGATGCCGATTCCGGGGTCCTACGCCCTGGTCTTAGGCGCCACACTCGCCATAGATAGGCGGGCCGCTCGCTTCTCGCGAGTGCTGATAGACGGAGGCAGCAGTATGAACATCCTGTACAAGGATACCATGGAGAAGTTAGGAATCAAGCAAAGACAGCTTCAGAGCAGCCGGACTGTGTTCCACGGCATTGTTCCCGGCCTTTCCTGCTCGCCAATCGGCAAGATCCTGATAGACATCCTCTTTGGGGACAAAGATCACTTCCGCCGAGAGCCAGTTTGGCTTGAAGTGGTGGACCTCGAAAGCCCGTACCACGCGTTGCATGGCCGACCGCTTTGGCCAAGTTCATGGCGGTCCCCCACTATGCCTACCTCAAGATGAAGATGTCGAGTTCCAAGGGGATTCTAACCGTAGCCGGCGACTACAGAAAGTCATCCGCCTACGCGGCCGAAAGCAGTCGGCTGGCCGAGTCCTTGGTGATCGCAACTGAGAAGCGGCTCCTTGATCGGGTTGTGGCGATGGCCGGCAAGCAGCCTGAGATGTCGCCCGACCCCAAGGAGTCGGAAGCAGAAGGATCATTCAAGCCGGCCAGAGAGACAAAGAAGATACCCTTGGACCCGGAGCACCCGGAGAGGTACGCTGTCATGGGTACAAACCTTGACAGCAAACAGGAAGGCGAGCTCGTCGATTTCCTCCGTGAGAATCGAGACATCTTCGCATGGTCCCCTAAGGACATGCCAGGTGTACCGACGGAATTCGCCGAGCACAAGTTACACGTCCGGTCTGATGTGAAGCCCGTCAGGCAGCCCTTGCGCCGCCTGTCAGAAGAGAAGAGAAGAGTTGTTGGAGAAGAGATAGCCCGGCTCCTGGCAGCCGGCTTCATTATGGAAGTGTTTTTTCCATAGTGGCTGGCCAACCCAGTCCTGGTGCTAAAGAAGAACAAGCAGTGGCAGATGTGTATCGACTACACGAGCCTCAACAAAGCTTGCCCCAAGGACCCATTTGCTCTGCCAAGAATTGATCAGGTGATAGACTCCACGGCCGGATGCGAGCTGTTGAGTTTCTTAGATGCATATTCTGGATATCACCAGATCAAGCTGAACCCGGCTGACAGATTGAAGACCGACTTCATCACGCCGTTTGGTGCCTTCTGCTACCTGACCATGACGTTCGGCTTGAGGAATGCCGGCGCCACCTTTCAGCATTGCATGCAGAAGTGCCTCCTCAAGCAACTCGACAGAAATGCCCACGTCTACGTGGATGATGTGGTGGTGAAGACGGAAAAGCATGCAACACTGTTGGAAGACCTCAAGGAAACATTTGAGAATCTGCGCCGATTCCAGATCAAGCTCAATCCCAAGAAGTGCGTCTTCGGAGTACCAGCCGGCCAACTCCTTGGCTTCCTGGTCTCCGAACGCGGCATAGAGTGCAACCCTGTGAAGATCAAGGCCATTGAGAGGATGGAAGCACCCAGGTGACTGCTAGATGTGCAAAAGTTCACCGGTTGTTTGGCCTCCATCAGCCGATTCATCAGTCGGCTGGGCGAGAAGGCTCTCCCCTTATATCACCTCATGAAGAAGACTACCTTTTTTGAGTGGACTCCCAAGGCGGACGAAGCTTTCCTCCAACTGAAGAAAATGTTAACTACGCCTCCTGTGCTGGCGGCCCCGACTCCCAAGGAGCCCATGCTCCTGTACATTGCCGCCACAAGTCGGGTAGTTAGCACAGTCATTGTAGTCGAACGCAAGGAGGAAGGCAAGGCGCTACCTGTCCAGAGACCGGTATATTACCTGAGCGAAGTACTGTCGACCTCCAAGCAGAACTACCCCCACTACCAGAAGATGTGCTATGGCGTGCACTTTGCCGCCAAGAAATTGAAGCCTTACTTCCAGGAGCATCCAATCACTGTGGTATGCACAGCCCCACTTGCCGAGATCATCGGAAGCCGAGATGCTTCTGGCCGAGTGGCCAAGTGGGCCATCGATCTAGCAGCCTACACCATCTACTACCAGCCCCGCACCGCCATCAAGTCACAAGCATTGGCCGACTTCATCGTCGACTAGGCTGAGACCCAGTACCTGCCGCCAGCGCCCGACTCCACTCATTGGCAGATGCACTTCGACGGCTCCAAGATGCGCACCGGCTTGGGAGCTGGCGTCGTCCTCACTTCCCCCAAAGGCGAAAAGCTCAGATATGCGCTGCAGATCCATTTGGCCGCCTCCAACAACATCGCTGAGTACGAGGCGCTCATTCACGGGCTCCGGCTTGCCAAAGAGCTCGGCATTCGCCGGATCCTGTGTTATGGCGACTCTGATTTGGTGGTCCAGCAGTCATCTGGCGATTGGGACGCCAAGGATGCAAACATGGCGAGCTATCGTTTCCTTATGTAGCAGCTCAGCGGATACTTCTAGGAGTGCGAGTTCCTCCACGTGCCAAGGAACGACAACGACCAAGCAGACGCCTTGGCACGAGTCGGCTCCACCCGCCAAGCAATACCACCCGGCGTCGCCCTTCGGTGCCTCCTCAAGCCGTCTGTCAAGCCTTCACTAGAATCAGACTCCATCTTTGTGCCGACTCCACCCGAAGAAGTCGGATCCGACTCCAAGAGCGCTCCAGTCGAAGCCGGCCCGGGGACTTCAGAACCCGGCCCGGAGACTGCGGCAACCAAACCGATGACTCCGGAACCCGGCCCGGGGACTGCCCCAGTCGGCCCGGAGACTTCATCAACCCAGCAAGTGGCTGCGGACTCCAACCCGCCGCCTCCCAGCCCAGCCGCCCTCGTCCAAGTCGCAGTACTGGTAGTCGAAGAAATAGCAGCACCCTCATGGGCACAGCCCATCCTCAAGTTCCTGGTGAGCAAAGAACTGCCAATTGAGGAAACCTTGGCTCGACAAGTGCAATGCCGAGCGGCAGCCTACACCATAGTCAACAGAGAGTTGGTCAGGCGCAGCGTCACTGGCGTCTACCAGCGTTGCGTCGAGTTAGAGCAAGGTCAAGGAATTCTCAAAGATATCCATCATGACGAGTGCGGCCACCATGCGGCTTCAAGAGCACTCGTCGCCAAGGCATTTCGAGACGGTTTCTTCTGGTCGACTGCCCTAGAAGAGGCCAAAGAATTGGTTCACCAAGTGGATATCTTTGAGTCAAACTCTATGTCCGTTGGGATGACGGCTTCAGCACCGTAGACGAGGAAGAAGCAGAAGAAGCACGTCAAGATGGTGTCGATCTGCTGGAAGAGGGCCGGCTGTTGGCACTCAGCCGGTCCAGCATCTACCAGCAGAGCCTGCATTGATACTACAATAGGAAGGTCAGGCCGAGATCTTTCCAAGAGGGCGACCTTGTGCTCCGGCTGATCCAGCGAACAGCCGGCCAGCACAAGCTGTCGGCGCCTTGGGAAGGCCCCTTCATTATCAGCAAGGTGTTGGGAAACGACTCCTACTACCTGATCGACGCTCAGAAGCCCCGAGCACGCAAGAGGGACGACTCCGGTAAAGAGACGGAGCACCCATGGAATGCAAATCTTCTCCGAAGATTTTACAGTTGATGCAGTATGTATCATGCTACCCTTTGTATTAAAGTACCAAGACTTCGGGCCCCCCGAGACGAGCTCGGGGACTGCCCCTTTTTGTCATCTGTATGATAAGAATTATGCCTAAGAGTACATTACTCTTTGTTATGCCGCTTGGCACCAGGCTCGACTAGTCGGCCCGGGGACTCGCCGCCTCGCGCTATGAAATGCTTCCCGCAGTCAGACAAGTAGTGTGTGGCGCCTAAACCGTCTCCTGTCAGAAGCCGCAGCTTGCAGAGCGACTGTTTGATAGGCAGGAGTAAGGAAGAACGGGCGCCCACACAAAAAATGGCTAAGGACCCAAAGCACAAACATAGCCTAAGACGGCTTCCAGCCTCTCTCAAGCAAAGCCGACTCATGAATAGTCGGCTTGCCGCTTTCTTCTAGCCTCTCCTAAGTAAAGGTGACTCGTAAGTAGTCGGCTTGCCGCTTTCTATCCGACTTGTTAAAAAAGACTCTAAAATGGCCAAGAACTTACCTTCCCAAAGTAGCCAAGCGTTTGACCCAGTGGCAGTCCGCAGAGCGGTTGTCTGGCTGGCGACGCGGCGACTAAGGGAAGGCAGCAAAGGAAAAAGCCAAAAGAGCAACGAGCAAGGAAAGATAGAACTCGGATAAATATTTACATAACATAGGCCCTCGGCCGAATCTTCAAGTAGAAGTTCAAAATACACCCTGCGGGTGGAATTGTTCGAATTAACAAAGTTCTTCAAAGACTACTAAGGCAGATAAAATGAAGGCAAAGACGGCAGCCTAGGAGGCGGCATCCGGGTTCAGAGGGTCGGAGGAGACGGCGGTGTCAGTCGCCGGGGCGGCTGGCTGGGCAGTCTCGGCTTGATCGTCTCCGGTGGCAGCCGCCTTCTCCGAACACGGCTCATTGCTGGAGGCGCGGTCGAGCTGAGGCTGGTCGCCCGTCCCGTCTTCTGGCGCCTCCATCTCACTTTCGTCCTCCGCCTCGCCTTCCTCCTCGGCGCTGGAAGCAATCACCTCCACCGAGTCCTCGTCGTAATCCGGGTTCATCCCGAACCACTCCGGCGGCGCCTCCCTGCCATCTTCGGCCCGATCAGGGACGAAGATGCTGGTGTCGGTATAATCGGCGATCGCCGCAGCACGGGCGACGAGGGCGTCTTCCACAGCTACCAGCTCTGCCTGGGCCTCTGACCGGAATGCAGCCAGACGGTCCAGGCCTAGCCCTGGATAACACGCCTTGATGAATTCCAAGGCCCGGCGCGCTCCAGCGTGGGCCGAGGAACCCTTCCAGGCCTCAAGGCGACCAGCTGCGACCTCTAGCCAGTCGGAATCCGACTGGCAGTGCGTAGAACCGGCATGTCCGGCCACAGGGCGGCAATGGCCTGGGCGCCGACACGCTGAAGCCGGCGCAGCATCCGATGGGCCGGCCGCAGATGAGCCTCGATGCTCAGAAGCTGCTTGTCAAGGGTCCGGGGGGCGTTAGCGGCAATCTCTGCACCATCTACCCTCCGTGCCTCGCGATCTGCCTCGATGGCCTGAGTGGCCACCTGCGAGTGGCCAGGGAAGAAGTCTGCCAAGACAAAAAAAGAAGCAAGTCAGAATCAGGAGTCGCCCGACCCACAGTCGGTGGCTCAAAGAAACTAAAGAAACTCACCGTCGATGATGTCCTCAATCTCATGAAAGACGGAAGTCAGCTGCGCCTCCTTGTCGGTCCAGGAGGAGCGCTCTCTCTCGAACTCGGCCAGGAGCGCAGCCTCTTTCTTCTCTGCCTCCTCATGTGCCTTCTTGAGCAGCTCCTTCTGCTCCGCCAGCTGCGCGGCCAGGAGATCACGCTCCGCGGCGAGCTTGTCGCACTCCTCCCCCTTGGCGCACAAGGCGGTGTTGGCCTCGCCCAACTGCTGCTGAAGAATGGCGTTGGCCTCTGAAGAATAAAAAAGAAAGACATTAAGCCGTCAACAAGAAAGTCGCTGAGAAGATCTGTCCCAACTGCGCAGCAGTCGGCCCGAATCTCGGGGACTACAGCCCGCGGGTGCGCCAGCGTGCCCCCGCGAAGAAGAAGGAAGCCTCACTCCGACTCTCTGACAAGTCGGCAGTCCTCTTGCTCAGCTCCTCAACATTGCGGTTGAAGGCAGTGACGCGTAGGTTGTGGTACTCCTGCAATAAGAATTTTTAGACGAAGATAAGTATCGGAACTCGCGAGAAGGAGTTCCGAGCCGCCTGCTCAGCAGTCAGCCCGAAACTCGGGGACTACACCAAGTGGGTGCGCTGGCGCGCCCCCACAGAGAAGAACAAAGAAAAGCAAAATCAAAAATGAAGCATACCCGGACGGCTACGCGCGACGCCAGATGTGCCTTGGTGCAGCTCTGGATGGCGTCGCCTTCGGCCCGCAGCTTCGCCTGGACGTCCAGAAGCGCCTGGCTCAGCGGGCCCGTGCCGCCTCCTCGCACACACCCAACGGGCGCGGCGCTCGTTGCCTCGGCGTCTGGGATGGCTGAGCTGCCGGCGCCGGTCTCCAGCGGGCGTGGCGCCGAAGTCGCCTTCTCGAGGCGGCGGCACACTAGCGAGGCGACTTGAAAGAGCAGCCTCGCCACAGACTCATCCTTAGTCGGCGGCACTAGCGGGCCTGCCGGCTGTTTATCTTGCGCACCCCCAGACGGCGGCAGAGGCGGCGGTGGCGGCACGATTGTGTCCTACATAGAGCCATTGCCGCTCTCCCTCTCCATGACGGGGTTCTCACCGCCGGCCTCCCCAGTCTGCCCCGTGAACTCCAGGGGCGGCTGCGCGGAGTTCAGCAGGGTGACGAGCAATGCCGGCTGGAGGAGGGCCGCCTCCTCAGCTCGCCGCCTTGCCGCCACAGCGGCTTCGACCTTGTCCAACTTCCTCTGGGCGGAGGGAGCCGCCTTCTCGGCCTCTGCCTTCTCTAGATGGGCGGCCTTGTCCTTGTCGCGCTTCTCCCGCGCGTTCCGCTCCGTCGCCTCCCGAAGGTCGGCGGCGGGATCAATCCGCCGAGTACTGGCGGAGGTCTCTGCCGACCCCATGACGGAGGCGGCAGCGACCCTCTCGAAGGTGAGGGCAGCCCTGAGGCGAAGAAAGCATGTAAAAGGTTTGGACAAAAATCCACCCAAAGCAAACAAGTCAAGAACGGAGGCACTTACGCGGAGACCAGTGGCGGCTTTTTCACTTCCTTGCGGAAGCGGTTGGCCTTCGCGATAACCTCCTCCCTCTGGGTCACGGCGGCCGCCCCCTTGAGCTTCTTTGGCCGGCCGCCAAGAAAGCTCGGCCCGGCCCGGCGCCTCTTCGTGCCGCCTTGACTACCCAAGCCGGCGGCGGAACTCGCGCTCGGCTGGCCGGCCCTTGATTGGTGGCGTGGGGCGGCTTCCCCCTCGGCATCGTCATCAGGCCAGTCGGCAAAGGTGGCCGACGGCCTGAAGCCTCCTCCTCCTCCTCCTTCGGCGTCGGCCTCCATCGCCGCGGCCCCCAAGTCCGGATCGTTGATGTCGCTCTCCGCTCGATCGGGGACGAACTGGCGGGCCAAGCCCGCGGTGCCGGCTGAAGGCTAGATGAGGGGGTTCTGACTCAACAAAACCCAAAAAGATTAGAAGTCGGATTCGGCTGCAAAGAAGACAAAAGAAGAAGAAAGACGACTTACGACAGGCGGGGGTTGGTGCGTGAGTACGGCGCCTTGCCGAACTGCCAAGTCGCCGCGAGGTTGCAGTTTGAGATATAGTTCACCATGTCCGCCACCTCCGCATGGGGCATGTCCTTGGAGCAGAGCCGACTCGGATCCCGGTGGCCGCTCATCTGACAGATCAGATGAGGTCGGCCTTGAAGCGGGAGGACTCGGCGCGCCACGAAGGCGGCCAACAAGTCGGACCCGGTCAAGCCCTCCGACTGCGTCAGAACTCGGAGTCGCGCGACGGGGGCGACACCAGCGGGAGTCAGCGTCTTGACCTAGTGGGACCAGTTGGGGAGCCTCCCAGCCGGTGCGCCGGCTTCGAAAGGCGGCAGGTTGACCAAGTCACCGTCTATGGCGACGTTCTTCACATAGAAGTAAGAACGCTGCCACATCTTCACCGACTTGATCAGCGGGATGGCGGGGAACGGATTGTCGGCCACCAACCTCCGCATCGCGATGAAAGCGCCGCACTGGGCCGGCACGCCGGCGACGTGCGTGCCGAGCTTCGACTGAAAGAACTCTCCCCATAGTTCGATTGTGGGGAGAACACCGAGGAAGCCATCGCACAAGGTGGCAAAGGCAGCCAGCAGCACCACCGTGTTCGGGGTGAGGTGGTGTGGCTGGAGCCCGTGGAACTCCAAGAAGGAGCGGAAGAAGCCGCTCGCCGGCATCCCCAGGCCGCACATGAGGTGCGAGCGGAATACGACCCGCTCGCCCTCCTCCGGTGCTGGCAAGATTTCCCTCTCCGGCGCGGCACAGGCTCGCACTAGGTCCGTGCCGGTGAGGCGACGCGTCTTGCGGAGGAACTCTGTGATGTCGTCGTCCACCTCGGAGCCGTCCCACACGCCGGAGCGCACGGCAGCAGGTGCGGCGGCGGAGGAAGAGCTCATCGTCGCAAGCGTGGCATAGCTCGGTGCGGCGGCGGCAAGAGGAAGAAGAGGCAAGAAGGAAGCAAGGGGAGATGGGCGCGCGTGCTTCGCCGCTCCCTTCCTCCCACCTACTTATAGGCTCATAGGGCTGAGAAGCCAATGGGGCGGGCGTGGGATTAACTGCGCCCCGGCCCCACGCCCCCCACGATTTACCACACGCGGTAATTGTGTGAAGTTACGGCGTGGGAAACCCAACCGTCCCCACGACTGCTGCAAATCCGCTCGCGTGCCGAGGCACGGTAGTGGCGGGCCCCGCCTGAGGTCCTGCCCGTCGCGCGCGTGGGTGGGCAGACTGACCCCGCCACGTGGCGCCACGCAACGGACCCGCCACGGGCGGCTGCCCGGAAGCTTATCAGGCACGCCGCCTGGACCCCGCCGCGACGTTCAAACCCTCTAAGAAGCAAGACGGCCTTCTACGAATTCGACTCCAGCTAGTCGGCCTGGAGGAAGACGGCGAGCGAGGCCGAGATTCCACCCCCGGAGAGATGAAATTGTTGAGGCTCCCCGGCGCGTCTCCCGCGGCGCCTCACCAGCTTCGGGGACTACTGTCGGAGTAATGGGCCGCGGTAGGCTAACCCGAGCCCCAGAACCTTTCGAAACATCGGGGCCGACTGCGCCCCTCAAGACCCCACAATGAAGAGCCGCCTCCTGGGAGGCGGCGGCGACTGTCCCTCACAGCCGAGTCCCAGGGACAGCTTCGAGTTAAGCCGACTCTTGGCTGACGACTTCGAGACGAGCCGACTCTTGGCTGGCGACTTCAAGATAAGACGACTATGGGAGTCGGCCCGCGACTCCAACCCTCTCCTGCCTTCGCCCCGATGGTTGGGCGGGGTACGGTCATTGCGTGGCCGTCTCTACCCCGCCTACGAGGGGCTGGCATGGCTACAGTGCGCCGTATCGCTTGAGATCTCCATCGTGGCGTGGCACTATTGCCATGCCGGCCCTGACCTCAGCCTCAGTGGGCGGCGCACTGTGCCCACGACGCCAACCTGTACGGCCCGGAGACGGCGGGACCGCCTGTCAGCGGGAGAACAGAGGACGGCAAGAGCGCCTGAAGCCAGACCCGTGGGAATCCGCCCCCTGAAGCCGGCCGCCCCCCCCCCCCACGGGCCCCGCACGCCATTAATCAGACAAGACGGGAAATGACAACAGTGATCGTCCGCCAGACGGCGGCACTGTTGCCATGACCTCATGACCAAGCTAGCGTCATCAGGAGCACCGCTAGGTAGTCTGCGGAGAAGACAATTGCCTGAGAGACAGACGGCTGGGACCCGCGCCCAGCCGGATTACCATTGTATCCCTGGGGGGCAGGCCTATATAAGCCCCCCGGGGCACCCATGCAAGGGGGATAGCTTCTCTAGTATTAGACCCGATCATATAGGAAGGAGGGAGCTAGCCTTGCCCTCTCCTACCTCCAGAAACAGCTCTAGGAGCAACCTTGTATTCACTTTGCCATAGTGCCCATGCGGAGACCCCGCAGAGTAGCAGTAGGGGAGTTATCTCCACGGAGAGCCCTGAAGTTGGGTAAGATCCGCCGGCGTGCATGTCTTCGCCTGATCCTGCTTCCGGGCACCGGCGACGTTCTACTCGCTCCCACCATGATAAGCCATCCTTTGGCATATGTCGTACCCAACCCCCGACAGCTTTCTTTGGCTATGTTATTTTGATAAGACATAATTGCTTGGTTAGTATGCTTAAAGTATTATTGTCTTAATGTCAAATGATAGACTATTTCTTTGAATCACTTGTGTCTTAATATTCATGCCATGATTAGATTACATGATCAAGATTATGTTAGGTAGCATTCCACATCAAAAATTGTCTTTTTTATATTTACCTACTCGAGGACGAGCAGGAATTAAGCTTGGGGATGCTGATACGTCTCCGTCGTATCTATAATTTTTGATTGTTCCATGCCAATATTCTACAACTCTTACATACTTTTGGCAACTTCTATACTATTTTTGGGACTAACATATTGATCCAGTGCCTAGTGCCAGTTCCTGTTTGTTGCATGTTTTTTATTTCGCAGAAAGTCCATAGCAAATGGAGTCCAAATGGGATAAAAACTGATGGAGATTATTTTTGGAATATTTATGAATTTGGGATAAAAACGCGAGACGATGCTCGAGGGGTCCACGAGAAAGGGGGGCGCACCTCTGACCCTCGTGGACACCCCGTAAGGTGGTTGTTGCCCTTCTTTCGCTGCAAGAAAGCTAATATCCGGAAAAAAATCGTGTTCAAAGTTTCAATCCAATCGGAGTTACGGATCTCCGGGAATATAAGAAACGGTGAAAGGGCAGAATCAGGAGCGCAGAAACAGAGAGAGACAAATCCAATCTCGGAGGGGCTCTCGCCCCTCCCAAGCCATGGAGACCATGGAACAGAGGGTAAACCCTTCTCCCATTGTAACGCCCGGATAATTAGGCTACAGTAAAACTCTCTTGATGATGCCATGTCATCTATGTTACTGTTGCTAATCAAGTGGTAATTCAAAAACCTTGCAAATTCAAAAATGAATTAGCGACAAACACCCAAAATTTTCAAAAGTCAAAACAAAAATGTTCGGGGGTTGCCAAATATTGCATCGATAATTATGGTGAAGTAAACACATTCTTATAAAATGCCTAAATACTTTTAAATGAATTTAAACAGAAAGAAATAATAAAGAAAATACAAAAGGGAAAACAAACAGAAGACAAAAAAAAGAAAGAGGAGAAACCCCCCACCCCACTGGGCCGACTAGCCCAGCTGGCCACCAACCCACCCGCACGGCCGCAGCCCCTGCCTCCTGGACCGCAACTAGCCTGGGCGGCCCAGCCGGCCCAGTTCCCGCTCCCCGCACCGCAACCCCCTTCCTGTTCCTCGGACGCGCGCCGCTACAGGGCGCGGTCGCCACCGGACCCGCTCGCCGGCGTCGAGGTGGATAAGGACGCCGACGCCGCGCCCCCTCGGTCTCTCCTCCCCACTCGCCCCCGCACTCACCCTCGGCCCCCGCGCCTCTCCTTCTCCCCTCCAGATCCACCGCGCTCTCCTCCGCGTTCCCCAACCACGCCCGAACACCGCCATGGACCTGTCGCCGTGATTCGCGCGGCCACAGCCACCGCCTCGCCGCGCCTGCGTGTCCATCGACACCTCCATCGTCTTCCTCGTCCACTGGAGGCCTCAGCTGGAGCGGGGGAGCCCCGAATCACCGGATCCCCTTCGTCCACATCTCCGGCTGCCGCGTTCTTCACCAACTCCGGCGACACCCCTCTGCTGCTACTAAGCCACCAAGGGCCACCGTGCGTGCCGCTAGGTGAGCTACCTCCCCCCCTCTGCCCTCTAGCTCCCCTAGCTCATGCTCTAACTAGCCCGTCGCCGTGCCGAGACTCTGGTCGCCGCGGTGTACCTCGCCGCCATGGCCACCGCCGCCGTCACGCTCGCCCGAGCCCACCGCTGTACCCCTGGGGTTCCTAGGAGCCCAACGCGCCAGCGCACGCTCTCTCCCGTGCCTCCTAACACCGTCCCCGTTGGGCGCCCGAACGCGCTTCCGCTTGCGCTCGTCGCCGGAGTGCCTCCGGTGACCAAATGGTCACGGGCCAGCGCCCGTTGTGTTTGCCGCCTCGCGTATAACTCGCCTGGCCTCCCCTTTCTTTCGCAAACATGGTGCCACGCCGTTTCCTCCCGCGCCCGACTCCGGCCGTCCGCCAATGCGCTCGCCGCGCTCGATTCCGGTCATCCCTGCCGCCACGATCACCACCGCTGGACGCGGCGCAGCCGTAGCTCTCGAACGCGCCCGAAAACTCGATGAACGGTGCCCTCTAGGTGGTTTCCGGCCACCTCCCGAGCCGCGACGCTGCAGTTTGCCTCGCCGGCGATGTTCCGGTGCCGTCCGCCGACGTGGCTAGGCAGGCCCCCACCCCTGGGTCACTGCCAGTGGGCCATGGGGGCCCCGTTGACTGGACTGGCCCAGTCAACGTGCTGACGGGGCAGCCCAGTGGCACTGGCATGCGGGGCCCATGCCATAAACAAATAAAATAAATAGATAATTGGCTAATTAATTAAATAAATTAATTAAAATCTAATCTCTCACTGACTACCGGGCCCCACCCACTAATTAGCCTATTTAGTTAGTTTTAAAAACTCTGTTAGTACCCTGTCAATGAAATGTGGGTCCCACTGGACCCATCCGTCTGGTTTGACTGGTCAACCAACCAGTTGACATGCTGACATCACTCTGATGTCATGCTGACGTCATCATTTACTATTCTGGATAATGTCGGATTTAAATAATTAATTAAATTCCTGAAAATGAGTTAAATCTTTAGAAAATCATATCTTTTAATCCGTAACTCGGATGAAAATACTTTCTACATGAAAGTTGCTGAGAACAACGAGACGAATCCAGATACGCAGTCCGTTCGTCCGCCACACACCCCTAACCTATCGAACCCGCAACTTTCCCCCCTCCGGCTCCTCTGCCCGAAAACACGAAACCCCGGGGATATTTTCCCGGATGTTTCCCCCCTTAACCGGTACCACCTCATACCACGTTAGGGCCCGCCTAGCATCGTTACTTGTCATGTCATGCATCGATATGCTTATGTTTACATGGTATTCATTGTTTCTTCCCCCTCTTCTCTCCGGTAGACTACGAGACCGACGCTGCTGCGGCCCAGTTCGACTACGGAGTTGACGACCCCTCTCTCTTGCCAGAGCAACCAGGCAAGCCCCCCCCCCTTGATCACCAGATATCGCCTATTCTCCTCTATACTGCTTGCATTAGAGTAGTGAAGCATGTTACTGCTTTCCGTTAATCCTATTCTGATGCATAGCTGTCATTGTTGCTACAGTCATTGATACCTTACCCGCAATCCTAAATGCTTAGTATAGGATGCTAGTTTATCATCATTGGCCCTACATTCTTGTCAGTCTGCCTCGCTATACTATTGGGCCGTGATCACTCGGGAGGTGATCACGGGTATATATACTTTACATACATACATACTATACAGATGGTGACTAAAGTCGGGTCAGCTCGAAGAGTACCCGCGACTGATTCACGGATTGGGGGCTGAAAGGACCTTTGTCCCGACGGCCCTCTGTGTGGATCTTTGTGGCGGAGCGACAGGGCAGGTTGAGACAGCCTAGGAGAGAGGTGGGCCTGGCCCTGTTCGGCGTTCGCGGATACTTAACACGCTTAACGAGATCTTGGTATTTGATCTGAGTTGGCTACGAGCCTATACGCACTAACCAACTACGTGGGAAAGATATGGGCACTCGGCGTCGTGGTATCAGCCGAAGCACTTCGTGACGCCAGCGACTGAGTGGCGCGGGCCGGATTGGAACGTAAGCCTGCTCTTGTATTAAGGGGGCTAGTTCTGCTCTCGGCCGCGTACGCAATGTGCAGGTGTGCTATGGGCGATGGGCCCAGACCCCTGTGCGCTTAGGTTTAGACCGGCGTGCTGGCCTCTCTGTTGAGCCTAGGTGGGGCTGCGACGTGTTGATCTTCCAAGGCCGGGCATGACCCGGGAAAGTGTGTCTGGCCAAATGGGATCAAGCGTGTTGGGTAAGTTGGTGCACCCCTGCAGGGAAGTTAATCTATTCGAATAGCCGTGATCTTCGGTAACAGGACGACTTGGAGTTGTACCTTGACCTTATGACAACTAGAACTGGATACTTAATAAAACACACCCTTCCAAGTGCCAGATACAACCGGTGGTCGCTCTCCCTCAGGGATATGAGGAGGGGATCGCCGGGTAGGATTATGCTATGCGATGCTACTGGAGATGCTACTTGGAGATGCTACTTGGAGATGCTACTTGGAGGATTTCAATCTACTCTCTTCTACGTGCTGCGAGACGGAGGCTGCCAGAAGCGTAGCCTTCGATAGGACTAGCTATCCCTCTTTTATTCTGGCATTCTGCAGTTCAGTCCACCGATATGGCCTCCTTACACATATACCCATGCATATGTAGTGTAGTTCCTTGCTTGCGAGTACTTTGGATGAGTACTCACGGTTGCTTTCTCCCCCCTTTTTTCCCCCTTTCCTTTCTTTCTGGTTGTCGCAACCAGATGCTGGAGTCCAGGAGCCAGACGCCACCGCTGACGACGACCCCTACTACACCGGAGGTGCCTACTACTACGTGCAGCCCGCTGACGATGACCAGGAGTAGTTAGGAGGATCCCAGGCAGGAGGCCTGCGCCTCTTTCGATCTGTATCCCAGTTTGTACTAGCCATCTTATGGCAACTTGTTTAACTTATGTCTGTACTCAGATGTTGTTGCTTCCGCTGACTCGTCTATGATCGAGCACTTGTATTCGAGCCCTCGAGGCCCCTGGCTTGTATTATGATGCTTGTATGACTTATTTATGTTTTTAGAGTTGTGTTGTGATATCTTCCCGTGAGTCCCTGATCTTGATCGTACACATTTGCGTGCATGATTAGTGTACGATTGAATCGGGGGCGTCACAAGTTGGTATCAGAGCCGACTGCCTGTAGGAATCCCCCTTCCAACTCCTTGGCCGAAGTCGAGTCTAGACATTACAAAAACTTTTACTAACTTGGCTGTGTGCCTTACGGGCCCACGTCGCCATTGGGTGGTACTAGGATCTTTTACTCCTCGACCTTTACTCTGGGACTCTGAACTCTCTTATACTCGGGTTAAACGAATTTACTAACTAACACTAGGATACCGTGACCACATTCACCCCAAAGTTGGATAAAGCCATAGTTATTCCTTGGAATTGTATTTTGATCAATTTCCACACTGTCATTTGACTCCTTTGAAACATCTTTGTATTCAGATGGATCCCACGAGGCAGGTCGTGCGCCACACGACGGCCATTGGTGCCTCGGGATCACCTGTGGTGCTAGCAGAGATGATGACCTATCTGGGTTATCGCTGGCACCCTGAGTACACCATCTATGAGGAGTACCAGGACTTTAACCAGGAGCAGTACCGAGCCATCGTCCACCTCTACTCTCGGGAGTATGACTCCACTACTGTGCTGCACACCGCACATGGTGTTGGGGTGACTATCGATATGGCAGTCCACGATGCTGCTTATGCTGCTCTGACACGTCTTCGTGGAGAGTATCGGGAGTTGGACACCTCCCCCTTCAGGCACATTGCTATCGCGTCTGATGTTGGTGAGGAGGGCTACTACACTGCTGCCTACTCCACTGTCACCAGAGAGTCCTTCTACCATCAGAACTTTGTTCTGCATGCTGATGGGCTGGATCGAGCTAACCGAGCTCTTCGCCACGAGTTGTACATCACCCGTCAGCACCTTTACCGTGCTCTGACGCTGTTGCACCCCTTTGTCCGATCCAGAGAGCTGCCGCGTTCTGCGATCTACCCAGCCAGGACCGTGATGCCCTAGGGTGTCGGTTGGCCAGAGGTGGGAGGCTACTCTCCCGCACTTGGTCCTCTTCTGCCACTTGGTCGTCGGGTTCTGCACCAGAGTATCCGCGGCCCCCAGATCACTGACGTGGAGGACTATCCGCTGCCACACTACCAGCTTTCAGGCTACAGCTACCTCCGCAGTACCGCGTGGGACTGATGTAGTCTTGCTCATTAGTATTAGATGCATTCGCGAGCCTGCGTGCCGCCTATGATGACTTAGTCTATGTACTGAACTTTGTGCACTGAACTCTGTGTACTGAACTCTATGTCCGACCCCTTTTGTAAGTTATGCCGACTAGCTATGTGGTATCTGTCGTGCTCTTTTCATTATGCATGTTTCATCATGAATGATTCTTGTCTATGCAAATTTCTCAATGCTGAACTACCCCTGTTATATATTAGCAGGATGGTTAGACTAGCTGGTCATGGTCGTGGTGGCAACTTCCCACCACCGCCTGAGTACATGGCTGGTATGATCCAACAGCTTGAGATGAATCGCCAGTTCATGGAAAACATGATGGCTCAGTTTCCTCGCCCCAATATGAACCAGCATCCAAACACAACAACCCTGTAGGATTTCATACGCATCAACCCAAGTGTGTATCGCAGCTCAACCCAGCCGCTGGATGCTGATGACTGGCTTCGTGACATCACCTATGAGATGGAGTCTGCTGATGTAGCCCCTGCCAGCTATGTCACTTTTGCTTCCTTCTTCCTGAAGGGACCCGCAGCTCAATGGTGGGACAGCCACAGGCGTACTCTGCCAGTTGGAACAATCATCACCTGGCCAGACTTCCAGGCTGCTTTCCGTGCCCGCTTCATCCCTCAAGGAGTCATGGACCGGAAGAAGCGTGAGTTTGGCAACCTCACCCAAGGCAACAAGACTGTTGAAGCTTATCAGCGAGAGTTTCTGGACTTGTCTCGCTATGCTGAAGAGGACATTGCAACTGATGCACGCAGACAGGAGAAGTTCCGTGACGGCCTTCAAGCTGACATCAAGCTCGCACTTCTAGTGCATGACTTTGCTGATTTCGCCACCTTCGTGAATAAGGCCATCAATGTCGAGACTGGTCTACAGGAACACCAGAGCTCTCATAGGCGCAACCGTGACACGGGCTCATCTTCGGGCCCGCCCTCGCAGAAGCGTAAGATATGGATCCCGAACAGCATGTACCGTCCAAATGCACCTGCCCCAAGGCAGTCTTATGCTGCACCTCGTCTGCCTACTGCTCCAACTAGGCAGCCAAGCCTTCCAGCTCCGCCACCCCAAGCTCCTGTTCCCACTCCCAATAATGGCCTGTGCTACAAGTGTGGTCAACCAGGTCACCGTGCTAGGGATTGCATTCAGAATCAGAATCAACTGGCCCTTCCAGCTACTGGCCGTGGAAACAACCAGGCCCGCAACAACAATGCCAAGTCTTATGGCCGTGTTCATGCCAACCACATTGATCTGAATGAAGCTCAAGACCAGCCTGCTACTGTGATGGGTACACTCCTCGTAAATTCAGCACTAGCATCCGTTTTATTTGATACAGGTGCATCGCATTCATTCATGTCAGAAGATTTTGCATACCAGCACGATGTTAAATTTGAGCAGATGAACACTTCGGTACTGGTAAAAACCCCCGCGGGACAATGTCAGACCTCCATGGTTGGCATTAACGTCCCTGTGGAAATCGAAGGGTTGGAATTTCGTGCCTCGCCCATTATACTGAAGTCGTCTAACATTGACCTCATTCTGGGAATGGATTGGTTAAAGGCGCATACTGCTTCTATCGTTTGTGCCACTAAGACCGTCCATCTGCTACAACCTTCTGATGAAATAATTAGCTACGATGCTCATCTGGTTCGGAATGCCGAGGCCAGGCTTTATGCCTTAAACGCATTGAACGCTGCACCACTCGAGGGCATTGAAAACATTCCCGTCGTGCGTGAATTTCTAGACGTCTTTCCTGAAGAACTCCCAGGGATTCCCCCTGCTAGAGCTGTCGAATTCGTCATCGACTTGAAACCAGGCACCACTCCTATAGCCAAGCGACCCTACAAGATGTCGCCGCATGAACTCCTTGAGCTTAAGGAGGAAATCGATAAGTCTCTTCGCAGTGGTTTCATTCGCCCAAGTTGCTCTCCTTGGGGAGCACCTTCTCTCTTTGTCAAGAAGAAGGATGGGACAAACCGATTGGTCCAAGACTACCGTCCTATGAACCAAGCTACAATTCAGAATAAGTATCCTCTGCCTCGGATCAATGATCTGTATGATCAACTGGCTGGTTCATCAGTGTTCTCTAAACTCGACTTGAGGTTGGGTTACCACCAGATCCGTGTTCGTGAGGAGGATATCCCCAAGACCGCATTCGTGACTCGATACGGATCTTACGAGTACACCGTCATGTCTTTCGGCTTAACCAATGCTCCAGCCACCTTCTCTCGCCTGATGAACTATATATTCATGGATTACCTCGACAAGTTCATCGTGGTTTATCTGGATGATATTCTGGTATTTTCCAAGAACGAAGAGGAACATGCTAAACATCTTCGCCTAGTGCTGGAAAAGCTATGAGAGCATCAACTTTATGCCAAGTTCTCCAAATGTGAATTCTGGCTTCCCGAAGTAACCTATCTCGGGCATGTCATCTCTAAGGATGGTATTGCCGTCAACCCTGAACGAGTTCAGGCTATTCTCGATTGGACTCCTCCGAAGAACGTTAAGCAAGTCAGAAGTTTTCTCGGTCTCGCCAGCTACTGCCGTCGATTCGTCGAGAACTTCTCCAAGATTGCCGGGCCTCTGACTAACCTATTGCATAAGGGCGTCAAGTTCCAATGGACAGATAAATGTCAGGAAAGTTTCCAGGCACTCAAGGACAAGTTGACTTCTGCCCCAGTACTAGCTCCTCCTGATACTAAGAAGGACTTCGTCATTTACTGCGACGCTTCCCGTCAAGGACTAGGCTGTGTCCTAATGCAAGAGAGCAAAGTGGTTGCTTATGCCTCTCGGCAATTGCGCCCTCACGAAGAGAACTACCCAGTTCACGACCTCGAACTTGCTGCTGTCATTCATGCACTGAAACAATGGTGACATTACCTTCTCGGTAATCGTTGCGAGATCTTCACTGACCACCAAAGTCTGAAGTATCTGTTTACTCAGCCAGACCTGAACCTCCGTCAGCAGAGATGGATGGAGACTGTTGCAGACTTTGACTTGGGTATTTCCTATACACCAGGCAAGGCTAATGTAATGGCTGATGCCTTGAGCCGCAAGTCTTACTGCAACCACCTCCAGGTTCACAAGGTTCAGCCCTCACTCGTTGAAAAATTCAGAAAGCTGAACCTCCATATTGTTCCTCCGGGTGCACTCGCTCCCCCTCCTCCGGAGTTACGCAAGATGAACCTCCATGTTGTTTCCAGGGGTTCTCTCAATACCCTGGTTGCGAAACCAGATCTTGTGGACACCATCAAATGGATACAGAAATGTGACGATGAAGTCGAGAGGATTAAACGTTATCTCGCAGAAGGAAAGCCCTCATTCTTCACTGTGGATGACGCAGGCACCCTATTCTTCAAAGGTCGCCTAGTGGTACCGAGTAAGAGGGAAAACCTGAATCTGACTCCAAAGGTTATGAAAGAAGCTCATGATACGCCTTTGTCTATTCATCCCGGTAGCACCAAGATGTACCAAGACATTCGTCAGAGATTCTGGTGGTCTAATATAAAGCGAGACATTGCTCGTTATGTTGCTGAATGTGACGTTTGCTGTCGTATCAAAGCAGAACATCAAAGGCCTGCTGGAACTCTGCAACCTATCTCTATTCCTGAATGGAAATGGGACCATGTTGAAATGGACTTCGTCACTGGATTTCCCAAATCGCAGAAAGGTAATGATGTTATTCTTGTCGTCATTGACCGGCTTTCTAAAGTTGCACATTTTCTGGCAGTCAAAGAAACGATCACTGCTAGTCAGCTTGCAACGCTCTACATGTCCAGAATTGTTTCACTTCACGGTATTCCACTGGTTATCAGTTCGGACCATGGCAGCTTATTCACTTCAAGATTCTGGGCAAGTTTTCAAGAAGCTATGGGTACTCACTTATCTTTCAGTACTGCATTTCATCCGCAATCACAAGGGCAAGTTGAACGTGTCAACCAAGTTCTCGAAGACATGCTTCGAGCTTGTGTTATTTCCTTCGGCAAGAAATGGGAGGAATCTCTCCCGTATGTTGAGTTCTCTTATAATAATAGCTATCAAGCTAGTCTGAAGATGGCCCCCTTCGAAGTGTTATATGGACGAAAGTGCCGAACCCCTCTGAACTGGTCAGAAACTGGGGAACGTCCACTCTTCGGTCCAGATATTATCCAACATGCCGAAGAACAAGTCCGCATTATTCGCGAGAATCTCAAGACTGCTCAGTCACGTCAAAAGAGTAATTATGACCGTCATCATAAAGACATGGTCTATCAAACCTGGCGAAAAGGCATATCTTCGCGTTACACCAATGAAGGGTGCTCACCGCTTCGGGATCAAGGGCAAGCTAGCTCCTCGCTATATTGGCCCATTCACTATTCTGGAAAGGCGTGGAAAAGTGGCATATCAACTGGAGCTTCGTCGAACCTTTCTCAGGTTCACGATGTATTCCACGTGTCACAACTCCGAAGCTGCTTCAAGGACCCAATCCGAGCAGTGGACCATGAAGTGCTCGAATTGCAACAGGATCTCTCCTATAAAGAGCATCCGGTCCGCATTCTCGACCAAGCTGAACGCCGCACACGTCAGAAGGCGATCAAGTTCCTCAAAGTCTAGTGGTCGAATCACTCTGAAGATGAAGCCACTTGGGAACAAGAGGATCGCCTGCATGATGAATACCCCGCACTGTTTCCTTCTACCTCCTAAATCTCGGGACGAGATTTCTTGTAGTGGAGGAGATTTGTAACGCCCGGATAATTAGGCTACAGTAAAACTCTCTTGATGATGCCATGTCATCTATGTTACTGTTGCTAATCAAGTGGTAATTCAAAAACCTTGCAAATTCAAAAATGAATTAGTGACAAACACCCAAAATTTTCAAAAGTCAAAACAAAAATGTTCGGGGGTTGCCAAATGTTGCATCGATAATTATGGTGAAGTAAACACATTTTTATAAAATGCCTAAATACTTTTAAATGAATTTAAACATAAAGAAATAATAAAGAAAATACAAAAGGGAAAACAAACAGAAGACAAAAAAAGAAAGAGGAGAAACCCCCCCCCCACTGGGCCGACTGGCCCAGCTGGCCACCATCCCACCCGCACGGCCGCAGCCCCTCCCTCCTGGACCGCAACTAGCCTGGGCGGCCCAGCCGGCCCAGTTCCTGCTCCCCGCACCGCAACCCCCTTCCTGTTCCTCGGACGCGCGCCGCTACAGGGCACGGTCGCCACCGGACCCGCTCGCCGGCGTCGAGGTGGATAAGGACGCCGACGCCGCGCCCCCTCGGTCTCTCCTCCCCAGTCGCCCCCGCACTCACCCTCGGCCCCCGCGCCTCTCCTTCTCCCCTCCAGATCCACCGCGCTCTCCTCTGCGTTCCCCAACCACGCCCGAACACCGCCATGGACCTGCCGCCGTGATTCGCGCGGCCACAGCCACCGCCTCGCCGCGCCTGCGTGTCCGTCGACACCTCCATCATCTTCCTCGTCCACCGGAGGCCTCAGCTCGAGCGGGGGAGCCCCGAATCACCGGATCCCCTTCGTCCACATCTCCGGCTGCCGCGTTCTTCACCAACTCCGGCGACACCCCTCTGCTGCTACTAAGCCACCAAGGGCCACCGTGCGTGCCGCTAGGTGAGCTGCCTCCCCCCCTCTGCCCTCTAGCTCCCCTAGCTCATGCTCTAACTAGCCCGTCGCCATGCCGAGACTCTGGTCGCCGCGGTGTACCTCGCCGCCGTGGCCACCGCCGCCGTCACGCTCGCCCGAGCCCACCGCTGTACCCCTGGGGTTCCTAGGAGCCCAACGCGCCAGCGCACGCTCTCTCCCGTGCCTCCTAACGCCGTCCCCGTTGGGCGCCCGAACGCGCTGCCGCTTGCCTCGTCGCCGGAGTGCCTCTGGTGACCAAATGGTCACGGGCCAGCGCCCGTTGTGTTCGCCGCCTCGCGTATAACTCGCCTGGCCTCCCCTTTCTTTCGCAAACACGGTGCCACGCCGTTTCCTCCCGCGCCCGACTCCGGCCGTCCGCCAATGAGCTCGCCGCGCTCGATTCCGGTCATCCCTGCCGCCACGATCACCACCGCTGGACGCGGCGCAGCCGTAGCTCTCGAACGCGCCCGAAAACTTGATGAACGGTGCCCTGTAGGTGGTTTCCGGCCACCTCCCGAGCCGCGCCGCCGCAGTTTGCCTCGCCGGCGACGTTCCGGCGCCGTCCGCTAACGTGGCTAGGCAGGCCCCCACCCCTGGGTCACTGCCAGTGGGCCATGGGGGCCCCGTTGACTGGACTGACCCAGTCAACGTGCTGACGGGGCAGCCCAGTGGCACTGGCATGCGGGGCCCATGCCATAAACAAATAAAATAAATAGATAATTGGCTAATTAATTAAATAAATTAATTAAAACCTAATCTCTCACTGACTACCGGGCCCCACCCACTAATTAGCCTCTTTAGTTAGTTTTAAAAACTCTGTTAGTACCCTGTCAATGACATGTGGGTCCCACTGGACCCATCCGTCTGGTTTGACTGGTCAACCGACCAGTTGACATGCTGACATCACTCTGATGTCATGCTGACGTCATCATTTACTATTCTGGATAATGTCGGATTTAAATAATTAATTAAATTCCTGAAAATGAGTTAAATCTTTAGAAAATCATATCTTTTAATCCGTAACTCGGATGAAAATACTTTCTACATGAAAGTTTCTCAGAACGACGAGACGAATCCGGATACGCAGTCCATTCGTCCGCCACACACCCCTAACCTATCGAACCCGCAACTTTCCCCCCTCCGGCTCCTCTGCCCGAAAACACGAAACCCCGGGGATATTTTCCCGGATGTTTCCCCCCTTAACCGGTACCACCTCATACCACGTTAGGGACCGCCTAGCATTGTTACTTGTCATGTCATGCATCGATATGCTTATGTTTACATGGTATTCATTGTTTCTTCCCCCTCTTCTCTCCGGTAGACTACGAGACCGACGCTGCTGCGGCCCAGTTCGACTACGGAGTTGACGACCCCTCTCTCTTGCCAGAGCAACCAGGCAAGCCCCCCCCCCTTGATCACCAGATATCGCCTATTCTCCTCTATACTGCTTGCATTAGAGTAGTGCAGCATGTTACTGCTTTCCGTTAATCCTATTCTGATGCATAGCTGTCATTGTTGCTACAGTCATTGATACCTTACCCGCAATCCTAAATGCTTAGTATAGGATGCTAGTTTATCATCATTGGCCCTACATTCTTGTCAGTCTGCCTCGCTATACTATTGGGCCGTGATCACTCGGGAGGTGATCACGGGTATATATACTTTACATACATACATACTATACAGATGGTGACTAAAGTCGGGTCAGCTCGAAGAGTACCCGCGACTGATTCACGGATTGGGGGCTGAAAGGACCTTTGTCCCGACGGCCCTCTGTGTGGATCTTTGTGGCGGAGCGACAGGGCAGGTTGAGACCGCCTAGGAGAGAGGTGGGCCTGGCCCTGTTCGGCGTTCACGGATACTTAACACGCTTAACGAGATCTTGCTATTTGACCTGAGTTGGCTACGAGCCTATACGCACTAACCAACTACGTGGGAAAGATATGGGCACTCGGCGTCGTGGTATCAGCCGAAGCACTTCGTGACGCCAGCGACTGAGTGGCGCGCGCCGGATTGGAACGTAAGCCTGCTCTTTTATTAAGGGGGCTAGTTCTGCTTTCGGCCACGTACGCAACGTGCAGGTGTGCTATGGGCGATGGACCCAGACCCCTGTACGCTTAGGTTTAGACCGGCGTGCTGGCCTCTCTGTTGAGCCTAGGTGGGGCTGCGACGTGTTGATCTTCCGAGGCCGGGCATGACCCGGGAAAGTGTGTCCGGCCAAATGGGATCAAGCGTGTTGGGTAAGTTGGTGCACCCCTGCAGGGAAGTTAATCTATTCGAATAGCCGTGATCTTCGGTAACAGGACGACTTGGAGTTGTACCTTGACCTTATGACAACTAGAACCGGATACTTAATAAAACACACCCTTCCAAGTGCCAGATACAACCGGTGGTCGCTCTCCCTCAGGGATATGAGGAGGGGATCGCCGGGTAGGATTATGCTATGCGATGCTACTGGAGATGCTACTTGGAGATGCTACTTGGAGGATTTCAATCTACTCTCTTCTACGTGCTGCGAGACGGAGGCTGCCAGAAGCGTAGTCTTCGATAGGACTAGCTATCCCTCTTTTATTCTGGCATTCTGCAGTTCAGTCCACCGATATGGCCTCCTTACACATATACCCATGCATATGTAGTGTAGTTCCTTGCTTGCGAGTACTTTGGATGAGTACTCACGGTTGCTTTCTCCCCCCTTTTTCCCCCTTTCCTTTCTTTCTGGTTATCGCAACCAGATGCTGGAGTCCAGGAGCCAGACGCCACCGCCGACGACGACCCCTACTACACCAGAGGTGCCTACTACTACGTGCAGCCCGCTGACGATGACCAGGAGTAGTTAGGAGGATCCCAGGCAGGAGGCCTGCGCCTCTTTCGATCTGTATCCCAGTTTGTGCTAGCCATCTTATGGCAACTTGTTTAACTTATGTCTGTACTCAGATGTTGTTGCTTCCGCTGACTCGTCTATGATCGAGCACTTGTATTCGAGCCCTCGAGGCCCCTGGCTTGTATTATGATGCTTGTATGACTTATTTATGTTTTTAGAGTTGTGTTGTGATATCTTCCCGTGAGTCCCTGATCTTGATCTCACACATTTGCGTGCATGATTAGTGTACGATTGAATCGGGGGCGTCACACCCATCTAGGTAGAAGGTCAATGAAGAAGAAGAATAAGAGGGGCTCTCTCCCCCTCGCTTCTGATGGCGCCGGAACGCCGTTGGGGCCATCATCGTCACCGCAATCTACACCAACACCTCCGTCATCTTCACCAACATATCCATCACCTTCCCCCATCTATATTCAGCAGTCCACTCTCCCGCAACCCGTTGTACCCTCTACTTGAACATGGTGCTTTATGCTTCATATTATTATCCAATGATGTGTTGCCATCCTATGATGTTTGAGTAGATTTTCGTTGTCCTATCAGTAATTGGTGAATTGCTATGGTTGGTTTAATTTGCTTGTGGTTATGTTGTTGTCCTTTGGTGCCCATCATATGAGCGTGCGCGTGGATCACACCATAGGGTTAGTTGTATGTTGATAGGACTATGTATTGGAGGGCAAGAGTGACAGAAGCTTCAACCTAGCATAGAAATTGATGCATATGGGATTGAAGGGGGACCAATATATCTTAATGATATGGTTGGGCTTTACCTTAATGAATGTTAGTAGTTGCGGATGCTTGCTAATAGTTCCAATCATAAGTGCATAGAATTCCAAGTCAGGGATGACATGCTAGCAGTGGCCACTCCCACATAAAACTTGATATCGGTCTAGTAAAGTAGTCCATTGCTTAGGGACAATTTCACAACTCCTACCATTACTTTTCCACACTCACTATACTAAATTTATTGCTTCTTTATCAAAACAGACCCTAGTTTTTATTTACGTGCTCTTTATATTCTTGCAAACCTATCCAACAACACCTACAAAGTCCTGTTAGTTTCATACTTGTTTTAGGTAAAGCGAACATTAAGCGTGCATAGAGTTGTATCAGTGGTCGATAGAACTTGAGGGAATATTTGTTCTACCTTTAGCTCCTCGTTGGGTTCGACTTTCTTACTTATCAAAAGAGGCTACTATTGATCCCCTATACTTGTGGGTTATCAGCGTGCCATGTGCCTTTGTGGCCAAATGGTGGCTCCCCCTGGTGTGTTCTCAGAGCCAGAAATTCTTAAATATTCTATAAAAAACATACTTCATTTTCAGGACATTTGGAGAACTTTTATTTTCGAGGTATTTTTTATTGCATGGATAATTCAGAAAACAGACAGAAAATACTATTTTTACTTTATTTATTCTAAATAACAGAAAGTAGAAGGAGGTACAGAAGGTTGTTCTTTCTAACTTCATCCATCTCATGCTCATCAAAAGGAATCCACTAAGAAGGTTGATCTAGTCTTGTTAACAAACTTCTTGTGAATAACATGAAGCTAGAGAATTTTCGAATAACACTAGGTTACCACAACAGGGATATGCATGTCCCCAACAATAAGAATATCATATTTCTTTTTGACAGTAGGAAGAGGGAATTCAAAACCTCCAATAGTAATAGTTGAAAATTTTCCAATAGAATTGATACTATGAACTTGAGGTTGTTTCTTCGGAAAGTGTACCGTATGCTCATTACCATTAACATGAAAAGTGACATTGCCTTTGTTGCAATCAATAACAGCCCCTGCAGTATTTAGAGAAGGTCTACCAAGGATGATCGACATATTGTCGTCCTCAGGAATATCAAGAATAACAAAGCCCGTTAAAATAGTAACATTTGCAACCACAACAGGCACATCCTCACAAACACCGACGGGTATAGTAGTTGATTTATTGGCCATTTGCAAAAAGATTTCAGTAGGTGTCGACTTATTCAAATCGATTCTACGATATAAAGAGAGAGGCATAACACTAACACCGGCTCCAAGATCACATAAAGCAGTTTTAACATAGTTTGTTTTAATGAAGCATGGTATAGTTGGTACTGCTGGATCTCCAAGTTTCTTTGGTATTCCACCCTTAAAAGTATAATTAGCAAGCATGGTGGGAATTTCAGCTTCTGGTATCTTTCTTTTATTTGCAACGATATCTTTCATGTACTTGGCATAAGGATTCATTTTAAGCATATCAGTCAAACGCATACGCAAAAACATAGGTCTAATCATTTCAGCAAAGCGCTCAAAATCCTCACCATCCTTTTTCTTGGAGGGCTTAGGAGGAAAAGGCATGGGTTTCTGAACTCATGGTTCTCTTTCTTTACCGTGCTTCCTAGCAACAAAGTCTCTTTTATCATAACATTGATTCTTTGATTGTGGGTTATCAAGATCAACAGCAGATTCAATTTCTACATCATTGTTATTACTGGGTTCAGCATCAACATGAAAATCATCATTAACATTATCACTAGGTTCATGTTCATTACCAGATTGTGTTTCAACATCAGAAATAGAAATATCATTGGGATTCTCAGGCGTGTCTATAACAGGTTCACTAGAAGCATGCAAAGTCCTATCGTTTTTATTTTTATTTTTCTTAGAAGGACTAGGTGCATCAACATTAGTTCTCTGAGAATCTTGCTCAACTCTCTTAGGATGGTCCTTAGGATACAAAGGTTCCTGAGTCATTCTACCACCTCTAGTCATAACTCTAATAGCATTATCATTTTTCTTATTATTTAACTCATAGAGCAAATCATCTTGTGCCTTAAGTATTTGTACTTGTTCTACTTGAGTGGTAACCATAGATGCATGTTTACTAATAATCTTAAGGTCACTTTTAATTCTAGACATATAATCACTCAAGTGTTCAATCATATAAGCATAGTGTTTCAATTGTCTACCAACATAAGCATTGAAGTTTTCTTGTTTAACAATAAAATTATCAAACTCATCCAAGCATTGGCTAGCAGACTTATAACGAGGGATATCACCTTCATCAAATCTATAGAGAGAATTTACCTTTACTACCTGTGTCGGGTTATCAATACCATGTATTTCTTCAATAGGTGGTAAATTGTTAACATCTTCAGCTTTAATACCTTTTTCTTCCAAAGATTTCTTTGCCCCTTGCATATATTCGGGATTGAGAAATAGTATACCCCTTTTCTTCGGAGTTGGCTTATGAGTTGGTTAGGGAAGTGTCCAATCATTATCATTGCTCAATATATTATTCAATAGCAATTCATCTTGCTCAGTAGTCCTTTCCCTGAAAACACAACCAGCACAACTATCCAGGTGGTCTCCGGAAGCATCGGTTAGTCCATTATAAAAGATATCATGTATTTCATTTTTCTTGAGAGGATGATCAAGCAAAGCATTAAATAATTGGAGAAGCCTCCCCCAAGATTGTGGGAGACTCTCTTCTTTGATTTCCACAAAGTTATATATTTCCCTTAAGGCAGCTTGTTTCTTATGAGCTGGGAATGTTTTGCAGAGAAGTAATAAATCATATCTTGGGGACTATGCACACAACCAGGAGCAAGAGAATTAAACCATATCTTAGCATCACCCTTTAATGAGAAAGGAAACAATTTAAGGATATAGTAATAACGAATGAGTAAATAGGGTGGCTATATCATTCAATTTAGTAAGATGTGCCACAACAGTTTCAGATTCATAGCCATAAAAAGGATCAGATTCAACCAAAGTAATTAACTCAGGATCGACAGAGAAATCATAATCCTTATCAGAAATACAGATAGGTGAAGTAGCAAAAGCAGGGTCATATTTTATTCTAGCATTTAGAGACTTTTCTTTCAGTTTAGTTAACAGTTTCTTAAGATCATATCTATCTTTGCAAGCAAAAAGGTCTCTAGCAGTTTCTTCATCCATAACATAACCCTCAGGTACATCAGGCAATTCATATCTAGGGGGAGAATCTTCATCATCACTTTCATCAATATTATTAGTTTCAATAATTTCATTCTCTCTAACCCTAGAAAGTTATTCATCAAGAAATTCACCTAATGGCACAGTATTATCAAGCATAGAAGTAGTATCATCATAAGCATCATGCATAGCAGAAGTGGCATCATCAATAACATGCGACGTATCAGAATCAATAGCAGGTGCAGGTGTAGGTGTCGCAAATTTACTCATAACAGAAGGTGAATCAAGTGCAGAGCTAGATGGCAGTTCCTTACCTCCCCTCGTAGTTGAGGGAAAAATCTTGGTTCTTTCATCTTTCAAGTTCCTCATAGTGATCAACAGATATAAATCCCAAGTGACTCAAATAATAGAGCTATGCTCCCCGGCAACGGCACCAGAAAATAGTCTTGATAACCCACAAGTATAAAGGATCGTAACAGTTTTTGAGGGTAGAGTATTCAACCCAAATTTATTGATTCGACACAAGGGAGCCAAAGAATATTCTCAAGTATTAGCAGTTGAGTTGTCAATTCAACCACACCTGAAAGACTTAATATCTGCAGCAAAGTATTTAGTATCAAAGTAGTATGGAGGTAACGGTAATGGTGGCAAAAGTAACAGTAGCAGTTTTGTAGCAACCGTAACAATGGCAACGGAGAAGTAACTAAGCAAAGATCAATATGTGAAAAGCTCGTAGGCAATGGATCAGTGATGGATAATTATGTCGGATGCGATTCCACATGCAACAGTTATAACATAGGGTGACACGGAACTAAGGATGGCAATTTTATCCATGGACATGGATATCCATGGATATCCGACCCGAATGGATAGGGTTTGGATATGCTTTTCTGTCCATGGGCAGCGCCCAAACCTGACCCGATTGCTCGTGGGTAGGGCATGGATATAATCTTGTACCCGTGGATATATCCAAACCCGACCGGATAGTATGACTTAATGGGCAAAAATCGGCTATCCCTACCCCATAGTTACATGTCCCAGTGCAATTTTACACTTTGTTATCCAAAACATGCAAAAGAACACAATCCCCATCATAACTTTTATTAGTTGACATTCAATACCCTCTATAACATACCCCAACGCCCTTCCCTTATTTTTATCTCCTTGTTAACTGACTCGTCATTCTCATCTGTTAGAAAAATACTAAATGATCTTATGTTGTTAGTGGAGGTTGATTTACCATAAGTGAAGCCTAGCATGCCACGAAGTGAAGAATGGAAGGGCTTATGTTAACATTGTGTTATGTCTTATTTATATGTCTAGAGAGGACCCAATGGATATCCAGTGGGTATGGATATCCATCGGGTTTGGACATGGACACAATTTTTCACCCGCGGATTTTTTCATGGGTCGGCAAAGACTGTCTTTATGGATATGGATATGGATTTGATATTGTTCAACCCGATCCAAACCCGACCCATTGCCATCCTTACACAGAACTAGCTCAAGTTCATCAATGTAATGTAGGTATGTATTCCGAATATAGTCATACGTGCTTATGGAAAAGAACTTGCATGGAATCTTTTGTCCTACCCTCCCATGGCAGAGGGGTCCTATTGGAAACTAAGGGACATTAAGGCCTCCATTTAATAGAGTACAGAACCAAAGCATTAACACTTCGTGAATACATGAACTCCTCAAACTACGGTCATAACCGGGAGTGGTCCCGATTGTTGTCACCTCGGGGTTGCCAGATCATAACACATAGTAGGTGACTATTGACTTGCAAGATACGATCAAGAACTCACATATATTCATGAAAACATAATAGGTTCAGATCTGCACTCGGGCCCTAGTGACAAGCATTAAGCATAGCAAAGTCATAGCAACATCAATCTTAGAACATAATGGATACTACGGATCAAACCCTAACAAAACTAACTCGATTACACGGTAAATCTCATCCAACCCATCACCGTCCAGCAAGCCTACGATGGGAACTCACGCACGGCGGTGAGCATCATGAAATTGGTGATGGGGGATGGTTGATGATGACGATGGTGACGGATTCCCCTCTTCGGAGCCCTGAATGGACTCTAGATCAGCTCTCCTGAGGAAGATTAGGGCTTCGCGGTGGCTCCGTATCATAAAACGCGATCAATCCTTCTCTCTGGGTTTTCCCCCCCAAAAGTGACTATATGAAGTTGGGGTTGAGGTCGGTGGAGTTCCAAGGGGCCCACGAGGCAGGGAGAGCGCCCTGCACCCTCGTGGATAGGGTGTGGGCCCCCTGACGTTGATTCTTTCACCAATATTTTTTATTAATTCCAAAACGTGTCTCCGTGGATTTTTAGGTCATTCCGAGAACTTTTATTTCTGCACAGAAATAACACCATGGCAGTTCTGCTAAAAACAGCGTCAACCTGGGTTAGTTCCATTCAAATCATGCAAGTTAGAGTCCAAAACAAGGGCAAAAGTGTTTGGAAAAGTAGATCAGTTGGAGACGTATCAGGATCTACGTGTGAAGCGGAGTACATAGCTGCTTCAGAAGCAGCAAATGAAGGAGTCTGGATGAAGGAGTTCATATCCAATCTAGGTGTAATACCTAGTGCATCGGGTCCAATGAAAATCTTTTCTGACAATATTGGAGCAATTGCCTTGGCGAAGGAATCCAGATTTCACAAAAATACCAAACACATCAAGAGACGCTTCAAATCCATCCGAGATTTGGTCAAGGAAGGAGATATAGAGATTTGCAAAATACATACGGATTTGAATGTGGCAGACCCATTGATTAAGCCTCTTCCATGAGCAAAACATGATCAGCACCAAGACTCCATGGGTGTTAGAATCATTACAATGTAATCTAGATTATTGACTCTAATGCAAGTGGGAGACTGAAGGAAATATGCCCTAGAGGCAATAATAAAGTTGTTATTTTATATTTCCTTATTCATGATAAATGTTTATTATTCATGCTAGAATTATTAACCGAAAACTTGATACATGTGTGAATACATAGACAATACACCGTGTCCCTAGTATGCATCTACGAGACTAGCTCGTTGATCAAAGATGGTTAGGTTTCCTAGCCATGGACATGTGTTGTCATTTTATGAACAGTATCACATCATTGGGAGAATGATGTGATGGACAAGACCCATCCGTTAGCTTACCATAATGATCGTTCTATTTTATTGCTACTACTTTTTTCATGTCAAATACATATTCCTCAGACTATGAGATTATGCAACTCCTGGACACCGGAGGAATGCCTTCTGTACTGTCAAATGTCACAACGTAACTTGGTGATTATAAAGATGCTCTACAAGTATCTCCGAAGATGTTTATTGGGTTGGCATAGATCAAGATTAGGATTTATCACTCCGAGTATCGGAGAGGTATCTCTGGGCCCTCTCGGTAATGCACATCATATGAAGCCTTGCAAGCAATGTGACTAACGAGTTAGTTGTGGGATGATGCACTACAGAACGAGTAAAGAGACTTGCCAGTAATGAGATTGAACTAGGTATGAAGATACCGACGGTCGAATCTCGGGCAAGTAACATACCGATGACAAAGGAAATAACGTATGTTGATATAGCGGTTCGACCGATAAAGATATTTGTAGAATATGTGGGAACCAATATGAGCTAGGTTCCGCTATTGGTTATTGACCGGGGAGGTGTCTCAGTCAAGTCTACATAGTTCTCGAACCCGTAGGGTCCGCACGCTTAACGTTCAATGATGATATGTATTATATGAGTTATGTGTTTTGGTGACTGAAGGTTGTTCGGAGTCCCGGATGAGATCACGAACATGACGAGGAGTCTCGAAATGGTCTAGAGGTAAATATTGATATATTGGAAGGTAGTATTCGGACACCAGAAGTGTTCCGGAATGTATGGGGTACATATTGGAGTACAAGTGAGGCTACCGGAAGCCCCCGGGGAAAGATATGGGCCATATGGGCCATAGGAGGGAGGCACACCAGCCCACAAAGGGGTGGCGCGCCCCCCACCAGGGAGGAGTCCGAATTGGACAAGGGGAGGGGGTGGTGCCCCCCTTTCCTTCTCCCCCTCTCTCTCCTCCCCCTTTCCCCCTTCGGTAAAAGGAAGGGGTGCGCCTAGGGCCGGCCTCCTCTCCCTCCCTCCTTTATATACAAGGGGAGCACCTAGAACACACACCTATTGTTCCAAGCCGTGTGCAGTGCCCCCTACACAGTTTACGCCTCCGGTCATATTCTCCTGGTGCTTAGGCAAAGCTCTACGTGGATCACATCACCATCATCGTCACCATGCCGTCGTGCTGACGAAACTCATCTACTTCCTCGACTGTCTGCTGGATCAAGAGCTCGAGGGACGTCATCACGCTGAACGTGTGCAAAACTTGGAGGTTCCGTACGTTCAGTATCGTTCGGTCGGAACGAGAAGACGTTCGACTACGTCAACCACGTTAAGAAAATGCTTCCGCTTTCGGTCTATGAGGGTACGTGGACACGCTCTCCCCCTCTTGTTGCTATGCATCTCCTAGATAGATCTTGCATGAGCGTAGGAATTTTTTTTAAATTGCATGCTATGTTTCCCAACATGACCCACCCCGTGTAGATTTAAACCCACCTCAACGAGTCTCAACACCTCCGGGTCACTTCTGTAACCCGTTGGACAACATGATTGTTGTGGCCTCATGGCTGGTGGCTCTCCCGGTGGAAGGTGAGTCTCCTGCAGCGGTCGAGGCTCGGAAGGCTGTGGAGCTTATTCAGACGGCGGTAGCTCAGCAGGCGGCTTACTCCTACAGCCGTGATCGAATCCAGTCAACTCCGCCTTAGAGTCCAAGTTACAGCCGGCGCATTGAATCGCCGGCGCTTTCCAGCAGTGAACGGCACCAAGGCCCGCCTCATGGTAATCAAGATGCTCAGAACCAGGCGGATCAGGCTCGTGCACGCCAAGATGCGGAGGTGACGGCTCAGCTAGCGGCTCTTTGGCAGCCGCAAATGAACCCTTCAGCGTCTATAGAAGCCGGGATGACTTCCAGAACAGTGGGTGTGTCGTGCTTAGTGTCGGCTCTACGCAATGAGCACTTGCCTATGGATTTCAAGGGCCCTCGAAAAGTAGACAACTACACTGTGGATCAGCCTCCGGATGCTTGGATCGAGAGCTATGAGCTGGCCATGAGGATGTTGGATGTTAACGATGCCGTGTGCGCCAAACATTTCACCATGATGTTAGATGGGCTGGCTCGCACAAGGATAAAGGGATTGCCTCCTAATTCTATCAACTCATGGACTGAATTAAAGACGTAGTTCATTCAGAATTTTAAAGATACATGTAAGCAGACCCTGTCGATTATCGACCTAGACACTTGCATCCAGCGTGAAGATGAGTCAACCGCCCATTGGGTTCGCCAGGTCTCGACTATTATCCACTCATCGGATAGCATCAACGATGGTTCTGCTGTTTCAATTCTGGAGAACAATTGCTGGTTTATTCCCCTCAAATAGAAGCTAGGGCGGTTTAAATGCCATTGCAATGACATGGGAGAGCTCATGGTGGCTATTATTAAATATGATGACTCAGACAATACTAAGGATACTGATTCAGATGAGGAGAAGTCTGGTAAGGGGAAGAAAACGGCAAGGGGCAGCAGCAGAATAGAATAGGTCAGAGTCAAGGTAACATTGGTAAGCGCAAGCATGTTGACGGTGGATCAGACTTTGTGGCCAACACTAATGCACACATCGGTGATCACCGTCGCAAGGGAAAATTCCGGCCCCAGTATGGAGGGCCAAAGTTCAATTTAGAGGCGATATTGAACCAACCTTGCCCAAAACATAGTCGTCCCGATAGGCTATCAACCCACCTGGGGAAAGATTCTAGTATCATGAGGGAGTATAAGAATTACAACCTTCACCAAGACCACAATAACGGTAACGGCCTGCACTGCGGGTCTGGCTCCAGTTTACACGGGTCCGGCTTTGGAGGTGGCGGTTCAAATTCCGGTTTTCAAGGTCAGGGCGATGCTTCTTATGCTGAGTTTGTTTATGCAATGGAAGAGCTGAAGATTTATAAAGACAATGTTGACCCGGCGGATATGACCCCTTGAAGAAGCCAACAACAGAGCATGACCCTTTGTTGAAGTTTAAGTCGGCGGATGACACCAAACAGGTTGACTTTGTCCCTGGCGATTCATCCAAACAGTTCACCATTGGTGCTAATATGGATCTGCAATAGGAAAGCGCGCTCATCGAGTTCATCCATGAGAACTAGGACATCTTTGCATGGAAACCTTCAGACATGCCAGGTGTACCGAGGGAACTCGCTGAGCACACTCTCAATATCGATCCCAAGTTTAAACTGGTCAAGCAATTCCTTCGTCGTTTTAATGAAGAGAGGCGCAAGGCCATTATAGAAGAAGTGGCCCGGCTCTTAGCAGCTGGGTTCGTCATTGAAGTTTTCCACCCTGAGTGGTTGGCTAACCTGGTGCTGGTACTTAAGAAAAATGGCACTTGGCGCATGTGTGTTGATTACACAGACCTTAATAAGGCTTGCCCAGCTGATCCCTTTTCCCTCCCTCGTATTGATCAGATCATAGATGCTACAGCGGGTTGTGAGCATTTGTGTTTTCTAGATGCTTATTATGGATACCATCAGATCAAGATGGCAGTCAAAGACCAAGAGAAGACGACATTCATCACGTCTTTTGGAGCTTTCTGCTATGTGTCTATGCCTTTTGGGCTTAAGAGTGCCCAGGCGACTTACTAGCATTGTGTGCAGAACTGCTTTCACAATCAGATTGGGCGCAATGTTCATGCCTATGTTGATGATATTGTAGTGAAATCCAGAAAGAAGGAGACCCTGTTGGGGGATCTGAAAGAGACCTTTGATAATCTCCGGGTCTACAAGATGATGCTTGACCCGGCCAAGTGCGTTTTTGGTGTGTCCGCAGGCAAGCTCTTGGGGTTTTTGGTCTCTGAAAGAGGCATCGAAGCTAACCCGGAGAAACTCAAGGCTATTACCTCACTGGCTAAAACGGCGTGTGTCAATGATGTTCAATGCCTGGCATGTCATATTCCAGCTTTAAGCAGGTTTATAAGCCGCCTGGGAGAGAAGGCTACTCCCATGTACCAGATGATGAAGAAAACATACATTTTGTTTGGAGTGATGCTGCCAATAAGGCGTTAGAAGCACTTAAGAAGCAACTAGCTAAGTCGCCGGTTCTCGCAGCTCCTATTGAGAAGGAACTTTAGCTTTTATATGTGGCAACTGAAAGTGCAACTATCCCTAGGTGGTTTTGGTAATTCATAACAACATTTTAGGAAAGCTCAATGAATGGCATGGCATGGATGATGAAAGTGGATCCCTCAAAATACTAAGGACAAAGGATTGGCTCAAGTTCATTAGCTCAAGACTCTTCATTTTATATTTTAGTGATCCAAGATCACATTGAGTCTATAGGAAAAGTCAATACTATCAAGGAGGGATGAGGTGTTGCTTAATGAGCCTCTTGCTTCATGTGCTTAGTGATATGCTCCAAAACCCTCAGGTACTTTCTCACATCCACAAATGACCTAAACCCAAAGCCAAAATCGGTCACACCAATTCTTCCTATCCGGTGCCACCGAGTTCAAATGTCATAGCCACTGCCACAAACCCTAGGCAAATCGGTTCTACCGATAGGGATCTCGGTCTCACCGAGATGGGATTGTAATCTCTTTGTTTCCCTTTGTAACATTTCGGTCAAACCGAAGTGAGCGATCGGTCCTACCGAGATTGCAATGTAAACTCTCTGTTTCCCTTTTGTAACATTTCGGTCTCACCAAAAAGAGCAAATCGGTCCCACCGAGTTTACCTGACCAACTCTCTGGTTAGCTAATTACCAAAATCGGTCTCGCCGAGTTTGTGTAATCGGTCTTACTGAGATTACGTTATGCCCTAACCCTAACCGAATCGGTCTCACCGAGTTGCATGTCAGTCCCACCAAAAATCACTAACGGTCACTAGGTTTACTAAATCGGTCCGACCGAGTCAGTTGAATCGGTCCCACCGAGTTTGGTAAATTGTGTGTAATGGTTAGATTTTGTGTGGAGGCTATATATACCCCTCCACCTCCTCTTCATTCGCGGAGAGAGCCATCAGACTAAACCTACACTTCCAACTTACCATTTCTGAGAAAGAACCACCTACTCATGTGTTGAGGCCAAGATATTCCATTCCTACCATATGAATCTTGATCTCTAGCCTTCCCCAAGTTGCTTTCCACTCAAATCTTCTTTCCACCAGATCCAAATCCTATGAGAGAGAGTTGAGTGTTGGGGAGACTATCATTTGAAGCACAAGAGCAAGGAGTTCATCATCAACACACCATTTGTTACTTCTTGGAGAGTGGTGTCTCCTAGATTGTCTAGGTGTCACTTGGGAGCCTCCGACAAGATTGTGGAGTTGAACCAAGGAGTTTGTAAGGGCAAGGAGATCGCCTACTTCGTGAAGATCTACTGCTAGTGAGGCAAGTCCTTCATGGACGACGGCCATGGTGGGATAGACAAGGTTGCTTCTTCGTGGACCCTTCTTGGGTGGAGCCCTCCATGGACTCGCGCAACCGTTACCCTTTGTGGGTTGAAGTCTCCATCAACGTGGATGTACGATAGCACCACCTATCGGAACCACGCCAAAAACATCCGTGTCTCCAACTGCGTTTGAATCCTCCAAACCCTTCCCTTTACTTTCTTTCAAGTTGCATGCTTTAATTTCCGCTGCCTATATACTCTTTGCATGCTTGCTTGAATTGTGTGATGATTGCTTGACTTGTCCTAAGATAACTAAAATCTGCCAAACTCTAAAATTGGGAAAAGGTTAAGTTTTTAATTGGTCAAGTAGTCTAATCACCCCCCTCTAGACATACTTCAAGGTCCTACAAGTGGTATCAGTGCTTTGGTCTCCATTTGCTTTGATTTCCATAGCTTTTAGTGGTCATAGCCTTGGTTTCACAACCTAGGAGAGTATGGCGTCTAGCAAGGGAAATTATCACCGTAGAGGTCCTTACTTTGATGGTACTAATTTTGCTAGTTGGAAGCATAAGATGAAAATGCATATTCTCGGACATAACCCCGCCGTTTGGGCTATTATTTGTATTGGCTTGCAAGGTGAATTCTTTGATGGGAGAGAGCCGAACCATGAAGCTAATGCGGAAGAATTGAAGATGCTGCAATACAACGCTCAAGCTTGTGATATTATCTTCAACGGATTGTGCCCCGAAGAATTCAACAAAATCAGCCGTCTTGAGAATGCAAAGGAAATTTGGGACACTTTGATTGATATGCATGAAGGTACCGAATCCATCAAGGAATCCAAGTTGGATGTGCTCCAAAGTCAGCTTGACAAGTTCAAAATGAAGGATGGTGAAGGTGTCGCTGAAATGTACTCTAGGCTTGCTCTTATTACAAATGAGATTGCCGGCTTAGGGAGTGAAGAGATGACCGACAGATTCATCATCAAGAAGATCCTAAGAGCATTGGATGGAAAGTATGATACCGTGTGCACATTGATCCAAATGATGCCAAACTACAAAGATCTCAAGCCAACGGAAGTCATTGGAAGGATTGTTGCTCATGAGATGTCACTCAAGGATAAGGAGGAACTTCACAACAAGTCAAGTGGTGCTTACAAAGCCTCAAGTGAAGCCTCCACATCATCAAGTGAGAAACAAACCTTCAATGAAGAATTGGGCTTAATGGTGAAGAACTTCAACAAATTCTACAAGAGTAGAAGCAAAGAAAGAAGCTCCAAGTCAAGGTCTTACCATGATAAAAGATCTTCCAGTCGAGAGCGCAATTGCTACAATTGTGGGAGGCCTGGACACTATTCCAATGAGTGTACGACATCCTACAAAAGAAGAGAAGATAATCCAAAAAGAAGAAGCAAAAGAGAAGAATCACCACCAAGAGAGAGAGAAGGAGTAGAGATGATCGTTATGAACGAAGATCCTCACGGAGAAGCAAAGATTCGGAAAGGAAGGACAAGTCATCAAGGAGCTACACAAAACGAAGACATCAAGCTCATGTTGGTGAATGGGTTTCCGGCTCCGACTCCGACAAACACTCCGAGAGAAGCTAATACTCCGACTCCGAATATACTCAAGATGAAGGTGTTGCCGGTCTAGCACTTGTGTCAACCAACTCCTACGACATATTTGATTCACCAAATGAAGGAATTGGAAGATGCTTCATGGACAAAGGTCCAAAGGTAACACATCCTGAGTATGTTGATTTCAATAGTGATGAAGATGACTTGCTTGTGGATGATGACTTACTTGTTGACAACTCTAGTGATGAATACTATGATGAAACGTCAATTAATCATGCTAATCAAGATAAAACGAATGACAATTATAAGGAGAAGATTGAGCTTCTAACTAAAGAACTAAACACTCTTAAGTTAGCTCATGAAACTATCTTCAAAAATCATCGAGAACTTTTAAGGGCTCATGAGAAGTTACGCTTTGAAAAGCTCAATCGTGAGCAAGAGCATGAGTTCTTAAAAGCAATCAATGATGATCTTCTAAGAAAAGTTCTTCTTACATTGCCAAGTGTTTACTCCTATCAACTTACATGCCTCAAGTCAAGTCTAGTAACAAGTACAAGAAAGATACTTCCTCTAGTAGTAACAATAATAATGTCAAATCCAATATTGTTGCTTCTAGTAGTTCTCTTGATTCCACTAATGATTCTCTCAGCCAAGTTACACTTGAGCAAGAAAATAGCTTATTGAACGGAATTATAGAGAAAGGTGTTTACAAGAGCCTTGCCGGAAGTAAGCAATTCGAGGAAATTGTACGCAAGCAAGGAAGGCACCGGAAGAATCAAGGGGTTGGTTCTGAACGAAAGTTCAATGCCAATGGAGTTGAGTGGGAAGAAGATCAATACCCCAAGACGAAGTTTGTTCCTCAACAAGAGAAGTATGATCCTACTTCCTTCAAGGGAACACAAGCTCAAGATGATCTTCCACCACAAGACCATAAAGGCAAGGACAAGCTTCAAGAAGAGATTGATGCATTTGAAGAAGCACCTAAGTTCTCAGTCAAGTGGATTCCCAAGACTACGTCAAGTTCTACTTCATCAAGTACAACTACAACTCCAAGGATTCCCATCAAGATGATGTGGATCCCGAAGAAGAAGAACTAGAGAGTTCTTGAGGGTGACTCCGCCAACATTCTTCACTCATATTATTATGGCAAGGACAAGTGCAATCAACCTCCACATCTTGCACTAGTTCAAGGAGTCACAAACCCTCATGTTGGTAAGGCAAGGAACAAGGTAACCTAATGTTTTCATGGACATCATCTTGTGTGTGCATCACTCTATGTCTATGGATATTCTTGTTTGTTCCTTGTGGGACTAACCCATGTAGGTATGTTGAAAGTGCAACTCACTCCAATGGATTGCTCCAAATGATCTACATCAACATTGAGCATCCACATCTTCAACACCTACATGAAGTCCTCATCGACAAAACCCAAGGTTAGTTCATCCCTCTAAAAGGGGATCTCACATCTAGGGGGAGCTTAACTCTAAGACTTGAGTCAAAGCAACTCTAATGGTGTGAACACATCAATGCATTATGTAAAAGTGGTAACCCCACTTGGGCTTAAACGATGAGTATGACCTATGATCAAATGTTTATTAGTTGACTCCTAAGTCAATATACTCATATATAGATGACCTAGTCATCGCCAATTGTTTGATAGATGCTAGAATTGGTTGTGCATGCTTTGCCACATATTTCATTTGTCATCTTATTGTGTGAGCATGTTGGTGCATATTTTACTCATTCAAGAACATCCACTTGTTGTTTTGATTGTTTGGTTCTTCCTTCTTTTGGCCAAGTGGATGGACAAGAATGCCTAAGAACTTTCTCTATCTATCTATGCTCTTCTCGTCTCAAACTCTATACATGCTACATCACAAAATTTGATCAAGTCAGATTCAAACCACTCTGTGTGAGGAGCACTTGGAGTCCCCGATTCGTCATAGACTTAAACTTCCAAAACTTCTTTGTGATTCTCGGTCTGACCGATTCCTCCACTTCGGTCCAACCGAGATCACTAAGTTGATCAAGGTTTTCAATCTCGGTGCAACTGATTTGAACTTTTCTGTCACACCGAATTGCTGTAACTGAACACAATTATGCATCTTGGTGCCACCGAGTTGTTCCACTCGGTCACACCGACAGGGTCGGGCTATATATAGTCACGGGCAAAATTTGGAAATTTCTCCAAACCCCTTTGCCCGTGCAATAGCTCGCTCTGCCTCCAAGGTCTCCGGATCGTCTCCTAGTTGCCAGTCGCCTCCTGTCGCTGGTCTCGCCGCCGTCAACGGAATTCAACCCCGCCGTTGCCGCCGTAGCGAGTTCATCGCCAACCTAGGGTATGGACTCGATCACTGTGCTATCCTCATTCGATTCCTAGCACATTGTGTTCTTATTGATTCTTGCCACGATTGAAACACTCCGATCCAGTCAATGCAATCCGTAGATTAGATGAGATTTGAAAATTTAGGGTTAGGTTTCCGCCGAAACCATCTCGGACCCACCGAGTTGAAAAACTCGGTCCCACCGATTTGGCTTATGCCATTGCACTCGTAACTCTCGGTCTGACCGAGAATTGCTAATCGGTGCGACTGATTTTAGGACTTTGTGAAACCCTAGTAGTCTCGGTGCCACCAAACTGTGACTCGGTCCAACCGAGTTTATCAGTTTAGGTTCCAAAACTGCTTCGGTATCACCGAGTTTGAAAATCGGTTGATACGAAATGCTTTCTGTGGAAAACTAAAACTGAATTTTTGAATCATTCTTTTGCAGAAATCGCTGCATTTTGTGATGCTCATCCACTCCATCTCATCTATAACTCTTCACAGGGTCAGGAGTCAGAGTTTGCAGCATGTCAGACCAGAGTGACAGTCAGAACAGGTCAGAAGGGCAGATGCAAATGAGTGAGGGCACTAGTCCCTCCAGCACTTCAGATGAAGGCAGCAGGAGCACTCCTAGCAACCTGCCTAAGGCTGCTACCAGGCAAAGGAAGATGAGAACTTCAGACTCTGAAGATGAGGATTATAGAGCTGAAGAGGATGAAGCTACTTCCAAGAAGATAGTGCACAAGAAAGTGCTTAGTTCAACTGCAGTAAAGCCAGGCATGAAGATCAAAAGGCCTGCAGGGAGACAACCAATGTCCAAAGCCAGAGCATCAACTCAATTGCCTGAGATGCCTGAAGAGCCAGCTACTGAAGGAAAGAAAAGGAAGGAAAGGGTCAAGAAGACCATGGCCAGAGTTGTTGGGCAACCTTCCATGATGGAAGAAGAAGAGCTTGCTGCACCACCACCAAAGGCACCAAAGCTTATGGGAGATGCTATTAGATCAGGGGCTGCAATATCTAAGCCCAAGGAAGCACCCAAAGCTGCCCCCAAGGCCAAGTCTGCACCAAAGAGGAATACCAGGAGTATTCCAGCTGCTGAGAAGAACAAGGCCCCAGTGCCTGAGGTTGCTGAGGAGGAAGATGAAGAACGACAAGTTCTGAGGAAGCTCAAGCCAAAGATACCAGACCATAATGATGCCCATCCTATAGCTAAGGACATGAACATCAGAAAAGATTCAGGGTTGAGGCTATGGAGGATGGCAGATCCATATGCCACAAGGAGAAGAACTGTTGTTGATTACAGGTTCCATACAAAGGAACAGTAGGACTTCTATGAGACAATCTTGTTGTACAAAAAGCCCATTGTGTGTGATATGAGGTGGGTCGACTGGACCTACATGAAGGAGAATGGAGAACACTATCCAGGAGTTCAAGACAGTTTTGTTGCTTGTGGAGTTGTTGATTTTGTTGGGCAGAAGCTCACAAACTGGAATGATGAACTCATTATGCAATTCTACTCCACGGCACACTTCTATCCAGATGGAAGGATAGTTTGGATGTCTGAAGGTACAAGGTACCAGTCAACTATTGAGGAGTGGGCAAATCTGATAAATGCCCCCAAAGGAAAATGATGATGACCTGGATGTATATGCCAAGAAGAAAATGGGACATAATACCATGGCACATATGTACAAGGAAATCCCAGACAAAGCCCTAGAGACTTTCTCTTTTGGATCAGTCCACTTTCTTATGTCAGGGCTGCCTACAATCAATTGGATCCTAAGGCACACTCTATTTCCTAAGTCTGGTGACCACAACATGATCAGAGGGCATGCAATCAACATGTTGCATTTTTTTGATGTGCCTCAGAAATTCAAGGTCATGAGCCTTATAGTAGAAACCATCAAGAGGACTACATCAGATCATAAGAGGAGTTGTGGATATGCCCCTCAGATTCAGGAGTTGATTAACTCAAATATGGGCACAGGCAAATATCTATTGGATAGGGAACATTTTCCTCTCTATCCAGACTTTGAGGATAATGAGGTTGTCATGAATGAAGATGAACCATCATCAGTTCAAACTCAAGAGAAGAAGGAGAAGGCAAGGAAGGAGAAGGCTGCCAAGATGCCAACTCAAGAGGAGGCATCTGAGTATTTCTTGAAGAACAAGCAGGGGCAGCTTGGTTACTTGATAGCATTAACACTGAGGATTGAGAAGGGGTTGGCCACCTTAACTCAGAATCAAGAAAGTTGGAAAGAATCATGGAACAAAAATTCTATGATCTTGATGTCAAGGTAACTGAGATTCAGTCAGTTGTGGAGCAGCTGCAGGATGACATGCAGGAGAGGAAGGGCAAGACTACCACTAATGTATTTGCCAGAGTGCCTAGAGCTCAGAGGTCAGCGGCAGTGCCAGTGATAGACACTAGAGCAACATCATCTGCACCAGCCACAGCTCCAACAGCTCCAGTGCAACCATCTCCAGCACCAACTCCTCCAGCTCCCTCTACTTTAACTGAAGCCTTCATCCTTGGAGTTATCCGGACACCACCAACTGAAGATCAAGCCTGAGAGTCGATCTAGCACTATGCATTTTCTATGAACTTTTTGGTAACTTGTTGCCAAAGGGGGAGAAAAATGTATAGATCATAGGCTTCGAGAGAGAGAGTGTTGCTTTTGTTCTCTCTTGCTTTTGGTGGTTTTAAACTTGTTTGCTTTTGATTGCTTAAGATACTATGCTATTCTTGTGAGACATTGATGATCATGTGTTTGATCATAAGCTACACTTATGCATGTTTGATGATATTATCCTATCTATCCTATGTGATCATTCACTTTACTTGGTGATGAGTGCATGTATTCAATCTTTATCATTTTGAGCGCTCCACCAAGATGTATGTGACATGGAAGAGTAACCCATAAGCCTAATTCCTTGTGCATTTGTAGTCCAAAGCAAATCTTAAACTATGCACAAATTTAGGGGGAGCTCTTGCTTATCACATACTTCTCAAAGCGACGATGTTTTTCAATCTTATTATCATTTGTCTAAGCTTTGATCTATATGTTGTCATCAATTATCAAAAAGGGGGAGATTGAAAGTGCAACTACCCTAGGTGGTTTTGGTAATTCATAACAACATATAGCTCATTGAGCTAATGCTATTCCAAGACTAATATTTCAGGAAAGCTCAATGAATGGCATGGCATGGATGATGAAAGTGGATCCCTCAAAATACTAAGGACAAAGGATTGGCTCAAGCTCATTAGCTCTAGACTCTTCATTTTATATTGTAGTGATCCAAGATCACATTGAGTCTATAGGAAAAGCCAATACTATCAAGGAGGGATGAGATGTTGCTTAATGAGCCTCTTGCTTCATGTGCTTAGTGATATGCTCCAAAACCCTCAGCTACTTTCTCACATCCACAAATGACCTAAACCGAAAGCCAAAATCGGTCACACCGATTCTTCCTATCCGGTGCCACCGAGTTCAAATGTCATAGCCACTGCCACAAACCCTAGGCAAATCGGTTCTACCGATAGGGATCTCGGTCTCACCGAGATGGGATTGCAATCTCTCTGTTTCCCTTCGTAACATTTCGGTCAAACCGAAGTGAGCGATCGGTCCTACCGAGATTGCAACGTAAACTCTCTGTTTCCCTTTTGTAACATTTCGTCTCACCAAAAAGAGCAAATCGGTCCACCGAGTTTACCTGACCAACTCGCTGGTTAGCTAATTACCAAAATCGGTCTCGCCAAGTTTGTGTAATCGGTCTTACCGAGATTACGTTATGCCCTAACCCTAACTGAATCGGTCTCACCGAGTTGCATGTCAGTCCCACCGAAAATCACTAACGGTCACTAGGTTTACTAAATCGGTCCGACCGAGTCAGTTGAATCGGTCCCACCGAGTTTGGTAAATTGTGTGTAATGGTTAGATTTTGTGTGGAGGCTATATATACCCCTCCACCTCCTCTTCATTCGTGGAGAGAGCCATCAGACTAAACCTACACTTCCAACTTACCATTTCTGAGAAAGAACCACCTACTCATGTGTTGAGGCCAAGATATTCCATTCCTACCATATGAATCTTGATCTCTAGCCTTCCCCAAGTTGCTTTCCACTCAAATCTTCTTTCCACCAGATCCAAATCCTATGAGAGAGAGTTGAGTGTTGGGGAGACTATCATTTGAAGCACAAGAGCAAGGAGTTCATCATCAACGCACCATTTGTTACTTCTTGGAGAGTGGTGTCTCCTAGATTGGCTAGGTGTCACTTGGGAGCCTCCGACAAGATTGTGGAGTTGAACCAAGGAGTTTGTAAGGGCAAGGAGATCGCCTACTTCATGAAGATCTACCGCTAGTGAGGCAAGTCCTTCGTGGGCGACGGCCATGGTGGGATAGACAAGGTTGCTTCTTCGTGGACCCTTCTTGGGTGGAGCCCTCCGTGGACTCGCGCAACCGTTACCCTTCGTGGGTTGAAGTCTCCATCAACGTGGATGTACGATAGCACCACCTGTCAGAACCACGCCAAAAACATCCGTGTCTCCAACTGCGTTTGAATCCTCCAAACCCTTCCCTTTACTTTCTTGCAAGTTGCATGCTTTAATTTCCGCTGCCTATATACTCTTTGCATGCTTGCTTGAATTGTGTGATGATTGCTTGACTTGTCCTAAGATAACTAAAATCTGCCAAACTCTAAAATTGGGAAAAGGTTAAGTTTTTAATTGGTCAAGTAATCTAATCACCCCCCCCCCCTCTAGACATACTTCAAGGTCCTACAGCAACAAATAGCAGAGCCGTCAGCATAGCAGTTGTGGTGGAAAGGAAAAAGCTGGTAAGGAGTATCCAGTCCAAAGGTCAGTTTATTATGTCAATGAGGTTTTGATTGAGTCAAAACAGAGATACCCGGATTGGCAGAAACTAGTATATGGGGTGTTCATGGCCAGTTACAAATTGAAGCAGTACTTTCTTGGTCATCCCATTACTGTGGTCAGTTCTACTCCCTTAGGTGATATTATTCAAGACAGGGAAGCCACAGGCAGAGTGGCTAAATGGGCCATTGAACTTGGTCCCCATGGGTTAAAATATATGCCAAGGACAACTATCAAGTCACAGGCTCTTGTGGATTTCATCAACGATTGGACAGAGTTGCAGACACTAGAGGAAAAGCCAGATAACACTTACTGGATGATTCATTTTGACAGGTCAAGGCAGCTGGAGGGCTCGGGGGCTGGAGTTATTTTGACTTCTCCACGAGGTGATAAGTTTTGTTATGTGTTACGGCTAATGTTCCCTTGCACTAATAATGCAGCTCAGTATGAGGTTCTTCTCCATGGACTTCGGGTGGCTAAAGAGATGAACTTAAGCCGGGTGAGGTGCTTTGGCGACTCAGATTTGGTGGCTCAGCAGGTCTCAGGCACTTGGGATTCTAAAGACCCGCTTATGGTGGCTTATCGTCGGGCAGTTGGCAGTATTGCTGGCCATTTCAAAGTTTATAAAGTGGAACACATTGATCGTAGAAAGAATGAGGCGGTGGATGCTTTAAGCCGACTAGGATCTCAGCGTAAGACGGTGCCACCCAATGTTTTTCTTGACATATTGCATAACCCTTCAGTTAAGATACCAACAGAAGAAGATCTTTTAGTCCCTAACCCAGAGGCACAGTTGGTGGAGGCTCTTCATGCTATTCCTTATTGGATGGTTCCTTATTTGGCTTATATGGCCCGGGGTGAGTTGCCCGAGGATGAAATGTTGGCCAGGCAAATAACCTAGAGGTCCAAATCAATGACCATTGTCAATGGCGAGTTGCACCGATGCAGCATCATAGGTGTGTTCCAGCGCTGTGTTTCCCCTAAAGAAGGCCATGAGATTCTCAGAGAAATTCATGAAGGATATTGTGGCCATCACACCGGGTCTAAGTCTCTAGTGGCTAAAGCTTTTCGTCATGGGTTTTATTGGTTGATGGCTCGTGCTGATGCAGAAGATCTGGTTAGCAAGTGTGACGGTTGTCAAAAAAATTCTAGATGAGATCATGTGCCGGCTCAAGAATTGAGGATGATTCCAATTACTTGGCCGTTTGCGGTCTGGGGGCTTGACATGGTCTGGGGGCTTGACTGATAATGGCACTAATCTATCCAAAGGTGCTATGAAAGAGTTCTGTCAACGAGAACATATTCGTCTGGACGTTTCCTCTGTAGATCATCCCTAGTCCAATGGTCAAGCTGAACGAGACAATCAAGAAATTTTGAGAGGAATCAAACCCCGTCTTATGGTTCCTTTGCAAAGGATGTCGGGTTGTTGGGTTGAGGAGTTTCCCTTAGTACTGTGGAGTATAAACACCACCCCCAACAGATCGACGGGTTACACACCTTTCTTCATGGTTTACAGGGCTGAGGCAGTTCTTCCAAGTGATATATGTCATGACTCGCCCCGCGTGGCGGCTTATGTTGAAGCTAATAATGAAAAAGCACATCAGGATGCTCTTGATTTGTTGGATGAGGAGCATGACCTGGCGGCGGCTCGTTCGGCAATATACCAGCATGATCTGCGTCGTTATCATAGGCGCTGGGTTAAAACTCGAACCTTCAAGAAGGCGACTTGGTGCTCCGGCTCATCCAGGATCAAACCGATATGCACAAATTATCCCCGCCTTGGGAAGGGCCTTTTGTGGTCAGCAAGAATCTGAACAATGGGTCATACTACCTCATTGATATTCGAGAAAATAAGGACTTGCGCACATAGGAGGAAGATACCCATCGGCCGCGAACATTGCTCATTTGCGACCATATTACACTTGAGACATTGGCTCTTGTGTTGTACATACCTTCATCAATGTATATATTTTGATCAGTATTATAAAGCCGGCATCCCTGAAAATTCGGGGCCTCTGTTGTTTCATTTCAAAGTATTGAGTCTTTATTGTCTGTTCATAAGGTCAATTGGGGGCTTCCTGCTCACCGAGCATAGTTGTTCACACCCTCTTGATCCGGTTTTCAAGCTGACTCATTGGTCACTTGGGGGCTTCCTGCTCACCGAGAATAGCTGTTCACACCCTCTTGATCCAGTTTTCAAGCCGATTCATTGGTCACTTGGGGGCTTCCTGCTCATCGAGCATAGCTGTTCACACCCTCTTGATTTGGTTTCCAAGTCGACTCATTGGTCAATTCGGGGCTTCCTGCTCACCGAGCATAGCTGTTCACACCCTCTTGATTCAGTTTCCAAGCCGAATTTGAGTTAAACCTGCATGTTTGCAAGATGCTACTCCGCTAGGTTGTAACACCCCGGATGTAACTTTCCATAATTGTAACTCCAACTCTTGCCATTTCCGGCTATGTGTTGTGATATTTCCTTCGTGGTTGGGTTTTTGTCTTTTGTTTTGCATTTTGTTCATGTCATGCATCTCATCTCATAGCATCATGCGCATTGCATCTCCATGTTTTCATAAAACTTGCATCCACTCGTAGTTGCCGCTCCTCGCTTCTCTCCGTTGTGTTCGCTGACCGTTCCAAGACCAACCACACACTTGCACACATTGGTCTTATCTCCCTCTGCATAGTAAACAGGCCCCTCGCGTGCGCATCCAAAACTCCCCCAAACTCGAACCTGGCTCTGATACCAACTTGTAACACCCACGATGCGGCTCATATCTCCCACGTGTCGAAGCACGACTTAGAGGCATAACCGCATTGTGGTTGTTTCGCAAGAAGGGTCATCTTCACACAATCCCATGTAATGAACAAGAAAGGGATAAAGAGTTGGTTTATAATTGCCACTTCACACAAGTACTTAAATAAATCATACATCAATCAGAGAACACACATAGGTCCGTCTACGGACAAATCCAAAAGAAAGAAGACAACCCCAAATGCTAGATCCCCGATCGTCCCAACTGGGCACCACTACTTATCATACAGAAAAGAAACATAGTAACGACTAAGATCCTCGTCGAACTCCCGATTGAGTTCGGTAGCATCGCCTGCACTGGTATCGTCGGCACCTGCAACTGTTTGGTAGTAATCTGTGAGACACGAGGACTCAGCAATCCCATTACCATGGGTATCAACACTAGCAAAGCTTAATGGGTATGGAAAGGATAAGTGGTGAGGTTGCAGCAGCGACTAAGCATATATGGTGGCCAACATACGCAAATAAGAGCGAGAAGAGAAACAATGCAACAGTCGAGAAGCTAGAAGTGATCAAGAAGTGATCCTAAAACTACTTATGTTTATACATAACCCAAACCGTGTTCACTTCTCGGACTCCGCCGAAAAGAGACCATCACGGCTCCACACACGGTTGATGCATTTTAAATAAGTCAAGTGTCAAGTTCTCTTCAACCGGATATTAACAAATTCCCATCTGCCACATAATTGTGGGCACGGCTTTCGAAAGTTTAAACCCTGCAAGGGTGTCCGGCTCGGGCAAGCTTAGCGCGAGGCATAGGATGGGTCAACGCGCGATGGCACATCTTGTCGCTCGGTGCAGGGTGAAGCAGAGGGGATCGAGGAGCAGCAACGGGCGCGTAGAGGAGGAGGGGTCCCGGGGCTTGCAAACTGTTATTGTTGCCGCGGCGATGAGGCAGCGAGGCGAGGGAGGCAAGGTGACGAAGACCTTGGCGCGCCATGGCTCGAAGAAGTCCTCGCGGTGAAGAACTACGGGAAGCAGTGAACGGGGCGACGACGGGCTCCCTCGGGAGGCGCAGGCATGGCGCGGGTTGAGGAGGTTGGTTTCCGTCTAGATAGAGTGACGACAGGCAGGAGCTAGCGATGGAGATCGAGCAGAGGAGGCATGGCCTCGGGCTCAAGGAGGGAGGAAGATGCGGAGGCCAGCATCCATGGCAACAGGGGAGGCGCGCGGGCAACGGCGAGGGAGGAGGCGAGCATGGATCGAGAGGAGTTGAGTGCTTTGGGAGGAAGGGAAGGTGGATCTGGTTGGTGGGTTTTTGGATCGGGAGCAATCCCAAGGAAGAAGGCATGGAGTTGGCTGGCTGCGCAAGGAAAAAGAGGGAGGTTGTCGAGCGGTGGCGGTGGCTGAGGGATTCGGTGGATGGATGGGACAGGGCCTAGGGTTTGCTCTGGTTATATATGCTGGTGGATTAGGTTAGGGGGGTATTCGGTCCGTCCAATCATAATCGAGCGGTCGAGAATGAATTGGCTAGGGAGTCCAAATAAGAAAACGGAGATGTTTTAGGGATGTTTGAAGATGATCCAGAGTTCCGGACCCAACGGTCACGACAACCAGGTTCGAGTTTGGGGGAGTTCCGGACGCGCATGCAAGGGGCCTGTTCACTGTGCAGAGGGAGATAAGACCAATGTGTGCAAGTGTGTGGTTGGTCTTCGAACGGTCAACGAACGCAATGGAGAGAAGCGAGGAGCGGCAACTACGAGCGGATGCAAGTTTTATGAAAACATGCAGATGCAATGCGCGTGATGCTATGAGATGAGATGCATGACATAAACAAAAGACAAAAACCCAACCACGAAGGAAATATCACAACACATAGCCGGAAATGGCAAGAGTTGGAGTTACAATTATGGAAAGTTACATCCAGGGTGTTACATAGGTGACCCGCCGAACTCTTGACAGTTACTCTTTTTAATAAGACCCTGAACTTGTCAAGGTTAAAACGGCAGCCTTTGTCATGAGAGAGCCGGCTTATAGAGAGTTAGGATAAACTCACCTGTTGTCGCAGTCTCTCCGCCATGTGGCCCGTTTGTACTCTTAGTAGTTACTCTTTCGACCATGAACTAGTTCTGGTTAAAACAACGGATTTATGTCACATGAGAGCCGGATTACGGGATAAAAACTGATTTTTAAAAAAATAACAGAATGGAGCTACACTCTTCTGGACCAATAAAGCTTTCATCTTACAGACTTACAAATTTATAGCATCATTATGCTATTGGTCTACAGGTATATATGACTTCATATTTGAATAAATACTTGGGATTTTAACCCGCCCTTGTTATAGACTTTAAGTCGCCAGGACATTTTATATTGAACATTATAACCCGCTCTGGTGTAAACCGCAAGGGTGTATGTCGTTCGTTGTATGTGCATGAACCTTGTAAAATAGCATGATATTCCTTGCAAGCTCAGTAATTACTTGCCAAAGATAGCAGCTATCATTCTAGGAAATATGGCATTTCAAGCCGGTCAGCTCTGCAGTGGTATCTTTCAATGCAGATTCAGCAGCCTCTGCTCTTTGGATTAACCCGGCCTTTTCAGTCTCCTATACGTTTCTCTTCGAAGAAAATCCGGCTTTGAGTTTTTCCTGTTCCTCCAGGTTGAATTTAAACTTCACATCAGCTTTGCGTGTTTCAGCTTCCTGCTGGTCCAGCCGGTTCTTCAGTTCTGACAGTTGGGATTCAATTTCAGCCAAAGTTTCCTGGAAACCAGATATATAACAAATTATAAACATATTGGCCACACATTTTACAGACAAGTCTCAATCACGTTGCATGCAAAGTACTTAACACTTGGGGGCTAGTGTGTGCGGAAGTTCTTTCTTGCATCTGTATTTTATGAAGCGGTTCACCTTTATCAAGATACGTCGGCCCATGAGGGCTAGGATCTGGAGTTTTTTCTTTCAAATAATGAGAATGAACCGGCTGAGCTTTTTCAAGATAAGCTAGCCCATGAGGGATACGATGTCAAAGATTGAAAAAACATATGGACAAGTCTTAACCCTACTCAAACAGATCTTTTCCTATGGATAAGACTTGGGGGCTAGATGACTATATGTGTAAAGGAAACAGATGTTCATACCTCATATTTCTGGCGTAGTTTCTTCACCAAGTCTGCTTCCAGATCACGACCATTATGCAGTTGGCTCAGATAACTAGAGTATAGTTCACTGACGCCTAAGTGTGAGTAATTGGCAATATCAAATTTGGCTTTGCCCTTTTCAATTAACTCTTCTTTAGCAGAATGCCTCACCAAGATAGTGGGGTTCCCAGGTTTAACGTAACCAGTTCCAGTAATAATGACATCCTCGGCAATTTGTTGTGAAGGATCTCTTCAACAGGTTTGATGGGATTTGGCGGCTCAATGCTGGACGGGTCAACACCCATTGGGTCCACTGTAGCGTCATGCGATTCTGGCTGCAGGTCATCAGTAACGGCCTTAAAAGCTTTAGGCATGATCTGTTTTTCTGACTCAGCAACTTTTGGATCTTCAGCTGGTTTATTCAACTTCAACTTTTTGATGGGTTTAGCAAGACCGCTGAAAGCAAGACATATGACAATATTAAAATATCAATTTTAAAGGTGTTCAAAAGAAAACAAAAGGTCAAATGTTCTTACCCAGGCGTGACTTTGAAGAGAGGAATCTGAGTCCATGTTGAGTCGCCAGAAGAGGAATGAGAAATTCCCTGATAATTTGAGTCAGGTGAATTAAGCGGCTGACGAATAAGACTCGCTTTAGGAAATGAGAGGGGTGAAATTTGTAGCACCTCTTTTTGGCATTTCCGAGGAACCGGCATGTTGGGTAAACCGGAGGAAAGGTTTCCGCAACCGCTATTCTGGGTGGTGAGCCGAGCTTCATGTTGTTGTTTCTTCAAAATAAAATTTGGATCCAAGTAAGCTAAAGGGTGAGAAAACCTTCCGGCTCACTTGTCAAACTGACTGTCTTGGCAAAGGCTCTGAGTCAGAGGAAAGAAGTTAACTCTTCACCGTCTGCGTTGTTGGCCTCCGCGTTGTCCTGATAGCAATCAGTGTCAATAAGATAATTAAAAAAGGAGCCAAGGGAGTCAAGGTCTATGTCTGACTCATCATCATCATACAACGCAAACAGCTCTGAGGTGTTCGTTTTCTTCTTGGCAGGCTTCCTGACAGCTTTGTTCTTTCCCCTACCCTTCTTGGTCGGTTTGTCTTGAAGTTTTTTGTTCCAAAAGGGGGAGTCGGCCTACAGAAATTAAGCGATTATGAGAATAAAACTTATGTAAATAAGGAATGGGTCAGAAATTGCTCAAAATACTTACAGCTAGAGGCTTGTTAAGGGTGTAGAAGGGATTCAACCCCGTCTTGCTGCAAGTTTCCAAGCTCTCGTTAAGCAGCGTTTTGGTCATCCTATTGATCTCATCGTCCTTAAGTCGCACTTGGCAGTGACGCTGTGGATCTTTGGCATCGCCGGTATATTCACACATTAAGCCGGGTCGGTGGCTCAATGGTAAAATTCCCCAAGCAACCCAGCATCAAACTAAGTCAACTCCGGTCAACCCATTGGCCATTAAGGCTCTTGTCTTTGCAAAGATGGGCATATACTTAGCCCGTTCTTTGGTGCCGATCCAGTCTGGGAGGGGATGTCTTGAGCTAAGCTGGTTTTCACGGAAACCCGACGGAGGATTTTCACCAGCTGGAGAGGTATCTTGGCAGTAAAACCAATTTTGGTTCCAGTCCTTCGGGTGGTTGGGAAGTGCCGATGCAAGACATACAACTTCTTTTCGTCTTTGAATAGAAATCCCACCAAGTTCTAAGTTGGGTCCGTCTGTGAACTTAGTCTGGCGGTTCAAGTAGTAAAATTCTCTGAACAATCCACACTAGGTTCTTCTTGAAGATATACTTCGCAAAAAACTTGGAAGTTGAAGATATTGGAGATGGAATTGGGTCTGATGTCTTGAGGGTGGAGTTGAAAGAAATGCAACACGTCACGGAAAATTTTTGAGCCAGGTGGCGAGAAACCCTGGAGCATATGATCAGCAAAGACTATGACTTCGCCTTCCTTTGGGGCGGGAATAGCCTCGTTTCTGGAGCTCTCCAATGGATAACATCTCTGGATGCTAAGACGCCCACTTTAACATGTTCATTGAGAGATTGCTCTGTAACAGTGGATGACCCAGATGCATTAAGTGACGGTTTTGGTCATTTTTGCTGATGAAAAACCTAGAAAGAGAAGTGTTGCCGGGTCAAGGTTATGATGTTAAGCCGTCCAGTGATTCGAAAGCAAGTGTATCAGGCAAGGTCAATTCATATGCAGAGAATATGTGTTATAAAGGTTGGCATGATTAAATCGGTAAGACATCGCCGGGTTATATAGATACTGGATTGGCAGTTTAAAACGGGCCTAACGGTGTTTGGCGGGTTACGGCCTATCAGATAAGCCGCCCGTGCGGCTGCAGTGCACGGGTATTTGTAAATCTATAAGTGAAATTTTGCTAAGTACTAAACAAACAAGTTCCGCAGATCAGTTCTATGATTTTGGATCTACTACAGTTCAAAAGTAGAAGGAAATTGCTAAATCTAGCGCACCGCGGATGAACTACTACATTGAAGTTTAATGTAAAATAGATGGGAGGCATCTACAAGTACATATGGGCGTTGCAAACAAGAATCACGCAGTTCCTGTGCTATTGTGAGGTCAAACAAGGCATGAACGGAAGTATTGCAAAGAATTCCATGAACGGCCGGTGAACACAGATGAACTTGGCAAACCCTAATGCAGATTTATAGTGAAAGGGGGATGTGTACCTGGCGATGGGATGGAGAGCGGAAGTGCACGCGTTTCTCTAGTCCGTTCAGGTCGATGCTGTGGCCGGTGCTGATGTCGTTGAGGGCAGACGGCGGTGGCAGAGTTCGGGCAGCGGTGGTGATGCGAGGAAGGAGACGACGAGGAAGAGGCAAGGGTAAAAAATGAAGAAGAGGGACCCCTGTCCCTATTTATAAGGAAGTACAAATATGGCATGCGCAAGAATCAAGGAGGCGGAATGATGATGCTGGTAATGCAGGTGCCTCAATATTCGAAATGTTCATTAAGATAAGGATCCATTGAGATATCCAGAGTCTTGTGCGGAATTAATGCATATGATGTCCTGGCGGGTTGTGATGGTTCTGCCATGTGATGTCATGGCGGGTTATGCGAGACTGGTGGGAAATCAGCAAGTATATATTCTGCTAAGTGGGACGGTGTAGATTGATGTGAACAAGTTCAAATCAATCTGGGGCCTAATGTTGGGGATATAGCTCCCAGGCATGACCCGCCCAGGAGGGGCCGGGTCATACCATCGGCGACTTAAGATGAGGAGGCCCAATGAGGTCCAGGAATCCAAATGGCGGTTCATAGCACAAGCTTATTGGAGGCCTAAGACCCGGAGAAGGCTCGAGGCCCAAAGGCGTGAGCCGTCATATGTTAAACTTGTTCTGTAAGGTAGGTTTAGTTATAAACTAAGCCAGTCACGTTTGTGTGAGCTGGCCGAGACTCTGTAAGCTGCCGAGGACATCAACCTATATATAAAGGGGTGACCCGGCGGCGGGTTAAGGCAAGAAACAAGCAATCAAAAGCTAGGTCAAGCGTATTCGCTCCCTGGTAATCGAAACTCAAGCAATACAACCTAAAGCAGGAGTAGCCTTTTACCTCCATTGTGAGGGGCCGAACCTGGGTAACTATTTGTGTCCTTTGTCCCGTACAACCACTTCAAGCTAACCTAGGTGCGATGGCTCCACATATAAGTCCTTTCACTAGGACATCTGCCATGACAAAACCACGAAACATACCATATTTTTATAGAAGGCAGAAAGTTAATTAAAAGAGCCCTAGCATGATGTGAACAACACATAGGGTTACCGAGACATCCACTCCTACATATTGATACAAGTAGCTACTCTCTCACAGAAGGATCTAAAGCACCAACACCGCCCAGTCCGACCTTCCTCCAATTGTCGATCTCGTCGAGTATCTCCATCTTGAGTTGAGAGGTTGTTCTTTGTCTTGAGATGTTGTTGAACACTCTTGTATTTCGCTGTTTCCATAGAGCCCAAGTGATTACAATGGTGATGGAATCGAACCCTCTTTGTATCTTCCCTTTGAACCATTGCCGTTGTAGTAGCCACCAGTCTAAGAATGTTCGTGGACGGGCCTTGAATGTCGACATTGAGTTACATAGTAGTTCATTTTGTGGCAGTTAGCTAAAATTAGGTAAGCAGTTACAGATCAGAACACACTAGTAAGTGCTTTACTATACACGATTTATTAAGAAATACATAGCGTTTTTGTTTGGGGGGCGCTAGGCGCTGGCTCACCGCCACCAGCTCCCGAACGGTCATCCTTTTCCCATCGGATTAAAGCTCTCATGGCCGTTGGAAGAAATCCCATAAATCGCACTGAGTCGTCCTCTCCCAAAGCTCGGGTATCCCCTCGGGCGTACCCTATGATGTCGGGAAAAAGGGTCGAATGCCAGGAAAAAAAGGATCGTCGGTCGGGTGCAGCCCGCACAACCGCTTGCATCTCCACCCGCCGCACCGCTCCCAGCTCCGTCAGACCATGGTTGCAGCATCCATCCCGATGTTGATGACCTCGCAGCTTCATTGTCGCGGTTGCAGTACTCATCCTCCATGTGTCAACGACATTGCAGCTCCGCCCGTTGCCACTTGCAACTATCGGTTCGCGGTTGCAGCACTCATCCCTCATGTGTCGGTGGCCTCGTAGCTTCGATCCTCATGGTTGCAGCATGGCTGTGTTGCTTGTCGCTCGCATCATCGCCGGTTGCAACTCCTGCCGCTGACGGTCGCAACATCCCAGTGCGTCGGTTGCAGCTTCGCCTTCCGCTCGGTTCACACACATTGTGTGTCGCCGCTTCGGCTCGTAGCATCACGCGGTGCCGCACGCTGCATCTCGCACTTAGGGTCGCAACATCATGAGACGTTGATAGTAGCACCGCGTGTTGTGCCACCGCCACTGGTCTTCTCTTGTAGCGTCGGTGACGCCCCGCCCCTGCAGAAGCAGCGCCCCTGGTCTACGACATCTCCACGACGAGCGGCATGGATGTCTGTAGTGTTCGCGCCGAACCCTAAACCCTAGCTCTACCTCTATCTGGTTGCACCTCTCTCTCTCTCTCTCTCCCTCTCTCTCTCTCTCTCTCTCTCTGTGTGTGTGTGTGTGTGCTCAAACAACAGAAGAAGAAGGAGGAAGGAGAAGGAGGCAGTGGACACAGTGGAGCTCCCGGCGCACGAACGCCCGCCGCGCAGACGACCTTGTTTTCCCTCGAGCATGAACTCGAGCTCACTCCACACGCCATTACAACGAACACCACAAGGGTTTTATACCCTGGACAACGCAAGGCACGACCCGCACGCCTCCACTCCCCTGAGTCCACCTTCCGGCCCGCTTTGGCCGCGGCCACCTCGCGCATGCACACGCCCAACTCGCGGTGAGCCCTCAACAGAACCACTCAGAGACCCGGTCCAGCTCGCCAACGTCCTCCTCGTCCTTCGGTGCGACGCGCGCGCACCACGCCCGCACCCTAGCCCTACACACGCACACCTACGCCACGGTCCCGACACGTCCAGCTCGCGCCCATACATGCGCTGGACGAGCCCGACACATCATTGCGGCTTATTTGCCCTACACTACACCCCCTAAGCCGCGGCTTAGAGGAGCCCGTCGTCCTCGACGCCGCCGTCCACCAGCAGTGCACGCTCCGTCCCCTGCTCCTTACGCAGCAGTGGGCACTCCCTCTTGAAGTGGTCACGCTTGCCGCACTTGTAGCAACGCCCGCGCATGTTGCTGCCGTTGCCCGACGCCACGCTTCTCCCGTCGTCGTCGTCCGGAGCCCCGCCGTGCTGCCACCCCCACACCCGCCACTGCGCCGCCGTGTACATGAGATAGTCGTTAGCTTGCTCGCCGCACGCCTATCCACGCCGTTGCAGCCGCTCATTGAATGCCTTCAGACGACCCAGCGCTTCCTCGAACGCCATCATCGACACATCGCAAAACTGCTCGATCCCGGCCACCGCCGCGTACAGGCGGTCCGGCATGGAGTCGAGTAGCTTCTTCACCAATGTCGCACCTTCCAGTGTCGATCCAAGCCCCGCGAAGCGCGCCGCCATTCCACCAAGCTTGCCGGCGAACCCATCCAGCGTGTCACCCTCCGCCATCACTACTAGGGAAAAAGCCTAGTAGTAGCGCGGGTTAAATAGCTAGTAGTAGCGCGGGCACCCGCGCTATAGCTAACTTGTATTAGTAGCGCGGGTGCGCCCGCGCTACTACTACGTGTGTTAGTAGTAGCGTGGGTGCGACCCGCGCTGCTAAAACAAAAAAAAATCTCGATCTCCTGCATGCTCTCAATGGCAGCAATGCTTCGACCCAGCGAGGCTAGGGGTAGCCGGAGCTGCTAAAGGGCAGAGGTAGACAAGAGCCAGCGCCTGCTGCTGTAGAGGGCCTGAATCCATGGCTGAGCAAGGCGGCGGCATGGGGTTCCTCTTCGCAGCCAAGGCAGCGAGCTCCTGGTCGTCCATGGCGACGACCTGCACGGTCAAGGACATGGGAGGGTGAGTGAAACCAGAGGGCAAAGGGAAAAAGAGAAAGAAGGGAGAGAGGAAGGAGACGGAGGGAGCACCGAGGCTAGTCATTGGTGGTGAGGTACACCGATGTGGTGGCAGGAGGCGAGGGGAAGACCGGCGAGCTCTTGGATGCTAGCGGCACGAGGCGACGGCCTCGTTGGGCACCATGGAGGAGGAGACGCGCATGGGCAGGAGCGCCATGGGAGAGCCTGTGAGAGAGAGAGGAGGAGAGGGACAAGGGAGAGGAGTGACTTGGACGAGGAGATGGGGATTTCAGGGCTGTTAAAAAACCCAGTATACTTAGTAGTAGCGCGGGTTTTTACCCCTCGCTACTACTATGGCATGTTCCGGGGGGGCACGGTAGAGACCGCTTAGTAGTAGCGAGGGGTAAAAACCTGTGCTACTACTATCAACTTAGTAGTACCGCGGGTTTATAACCCTCGCTACTACTATGGCATGTCCTGGGGGGCACGGTAGAGACCGCTTAGTAGTAGCGAGGGTTAAAAACCTGTGCTACTACTATCAACTTAGTAGTAGCGAGGGGTAAAAACCCGCGCTACTAGTAAGTAGCAGTAGCGAGGGGTAAAAACCCTCGCTACTAGTAAGCGTTTGTGTATAAGCTTTTCCCTAGTAGTGCATGCGTAGCAGCTCGAACTCGCCACGGAGAGGCCCAGCCACGCCGCCCTCGCTCGATCTGCACCGACGAACCGCACCTTCAGGCTGGCCCAGACTTCCGCCGACGTCTTCTTGAACGCCACCTGCAGCAGCAAGTCCTCTGCGAGCGCCCCGAGCAGGTAAGCCCGCGCCGGCTTGTCCTTCTTCACGATCACCGCCGCCGCCGCGTCCTCCGGCACCACAACCGCCTCCCACAACCCAGCCGCATCAAGATTTGCCTCGACTTTGCCCACATGGTGTAGTTCGCACCGATGAGCATCGGCACTGGCTGCACCAGCGACACTACTAGGAAAAGGCCTGCTAGTGGCGCACCTGTTTTGGCCTGGCGCACCTATAGTGCGCCATTAGTATGCCTAGAGGTGCGCCATTACTATCTGACTTAGTAATGGCGCACCACATAGAAGTGCGCCATTACTATGTGGTGCGCCATTACTAACAATTTTTTTAAAAAAAAAATCAAATTTTTTTATTTTTTTTCAAAAAAAATTCATTATCTCGGGTCACTATGGCTTAATCTCAAGTCAAATTGCACTTCGTGATCAAACTTCCCAAAAGGTCACCCATCCTCACACTACTCTAGCCCAAACACGCTTAACTTCAAAGTTCTATCCAACCCCAGCACCAGCTCACTTAACAAGCACTTGTTGACATATCTAACATATCAGTCCTATTAAACCTTGTTGATGTTTAGGACTTTGTTCATGTTCATGAGTGTGATGAAATTTTGAAAAAATATTTCAAACTTCCGTTCATATTACATATCATATTTTGGAAAAAAATCCCAAAAAAATTCGACTAATTTTTTTTTCCTATTACTAGTGGCGCACCTAGCAAACGGTGCGCCACTAGTAAGTTTGAAATTTTTTTCCACTCTAGATCTTAAAAGCCTCGTATCTTTTTTTCTGTTAGATTTTTTAGTAGATGATTTTTCATATAAAAAACTTTTTAATCCGAGTCCGTATGCAAAAGTTATGCCCATTTTACAAATTTCAGAGAGATTTTGCAAATAAAGTCGAAATTCATATTTGTAAATTTTCCCAATAACTAGACCACATATCACGTGGGAAACTTATTTTTTTTATTTTTTGACCTTTCCACCATTTTCTTTTATTCATTTTTAAAACTGAAAAGGCAGGTCCACGGGGGGTGCATTCGGGGGAATTTTTGGTCAAAGTTAGTAATGGCGCACCGTGGGTATGGTACGCCATTACTAGTTAAACTAGTAATGGCGCACCACACCCACGGTGCGCACGGTGCGCCATTAATAGTTTTGGAGAGAAAAAATGTTAGTAGGGCGCACCTAGTCTGTGGTGCGCCATTACTAGTTAAAACTAGTAATGGCGCACTATCCCCTGGTGCGTCATTAGTAGTTTTGAAAAAAAAACATTGTTAGTAGTGGCGCACCGAGGGTGTGGTGCGCCATTACTAGTTTAACTAGTAATGGCGCACTATCCCCTGGTGCACCATTACTAGTTTTGAAAAAAAAATGTTAGTAGTGGCGCATCGTGGATGTGGTGCGCCATTAGTATTTAGATTTTAACGGTGTACCAACACATGGTGCGCCACTGCTATATAGTAGTGGCGCACCACATGTGTGGTGCGCCATTAGTGTTCATATTATCTATAGCCCTTTTTCTAGTAGTGCGAGTTGCCTGATCCGCTAGCGTACGGGACGAGAGACATCTCCGGCGAGCTCTTCCCTCCACGTGACTCTGATGCCAAATATTGGCATCGAACCTTAAAACCTAGCTCTTCTCTCTCCCTGGTTGCACCTTACTCTCTCTCTCTTTGCTCAAACAACAGAAGAAGGAGGAAGGAGAAGGTGGCAGTGGACACGGTGGAGCTTCCGACGCACGAACGCCCGCCGCGCAGACGACCTTGTTTTCCCTCGAGCACGAACTCGAGCTCACTCCACACGCCATTACAACAAAAACCACACGGGGGTTATACACTGGACAATCGTTGGGCACGACCCGCACGCCTCCACTCCCTGAGTCCACGTTCTGGCCCGCCCTGGCCATGGCCACCTCGTGCATGCACGCGCCCAGCTCGCGGCGAGCCCTCAACAAAATAACTCAGAGACCCGGTCCAGCTCGCCAACGGCCTCCTCGTCCTTCGGTGCGACGCGCACACACCACGCCTGCACCCTAGCCCTACACACGCATGCCTACGCCGCAGTCCCGACGCGTCCAGCTCGTGCCCATACACGTGCTGGACGAGCCCGACACGTCGCCGCGGCTTATTTGCCCTACATGCAGCACCGGCCGGCAATCCCACCTACCCGTAGCACCCGGTACCCCTCATAAAAAAAACCTGTGCCTCGTCCTGTGCAGCGCTTGGCGAGTGGCGCTGGTGCAGCGGGGGGAAGGAGATGGCGGGAAGGAGAGTTCGATGCGGCCATGCGGGTCGTTGCAGGATGAAGAAAAGTAGGGGAGAAAGAGGGTCTTGTGTACAATGACACGTGCGAGAGCACGACCGGCGCGATCGTTCGGCCAGTCGGCTAATTCCAATCGTTTCGCTTTTTGTCATACGCGAAGGAGATGAAGGCACTAGTAATAGCTCTCATATGGTTTACCTTGTAACTATGCAATTGGGGCAAATAATTATATGTAAATGATTGAATTGACCGGCCAATCGGTGAATGTAACCCTCCCTCGGTTCTTAAGGAGGACGTGAAATGCGAAAAGAGTGTGGAACGAGTGCACTCTGAACGCAAACCAAAATGGGCCAAAGAGCATAGATTCAGGCCTTGCAATGCATGAAAATGCAGACAGTGAAATCATTTGTGTGACAGTATATGAGGCAGGACAAGAATAAGGGGAACCACCTGATGAAAGAGTTGTATTACAAGTATCCATGCGTGCTGCCACGGGAATTGGAGCTGCTGAAAATACGTTTACAATGAATGTGCAGATCGGCAATATTATTGCAACTGCCCTGGTTGATAGTTGAAGTACTTCTACTTTTATTTCTCCATAAGCACAACATCTGTAACTTGATGTAAGACGCTTTTACAGTTTAAATTAAACATCTTACATTAAGTTTCAGAGGAAGTAGCAAACAAGCTAGATTGCTCTCCTGCTTCTAATGCCAAAATTAAAATATTGGTTGCTAGTGGAGGTGTACTTTGGAGTGAATTCACTTGCTTCTATCATATCCAGGTAGAGAATTTTATTGACACTTTCAGAATTCTATTACTGAAAGGATATGACATAATTCTGGGAGCTGGTTGGTTAAAGAGATATAGTCAAGTGGAAATTAATTATATAACAATGGTGATGCAGATCACAAACTTGGAGGGACAAATGTTACTATTGTTGTGGATGATACCATACCTCTACCCCTCCAATACAAGCTACCAACACACCTGAAAAGTCACTAGAGCAAGCAGTATGTGGGTTGTTTTTGTACATTGTTGCCACATCAGAGGAGTCAACTTTAGAGCAACAGTTTCCACTTTCCACCAGTACTAGAGGAATTATTGGATTTATTATAATGATTTATTTCAGGATCTCACAGAACTTTCATCTCCTTGTGACTATGCTATACCACTTACTTCTGATACTAAAATTATAACTCAGATAGCATGTAGAATGCCACGTCATCTTAAGGATATTTTGCAAAAAATAATTAGATAACTCCTGAGAAATGGTGTTATACAGCTTAGTTGCAGTCCTTATTCTTCCCCTGCTTTGCTAGTGAAAAAATAAGGATGAGACTTGAAGGCTATCCATTTCTTATAGAAAGCTTAACTCTCAAGTTATTTAAAACAAGTATCCAATCAATATTTACTTGATGAATTACAAGGAGCAGAAGTATTTTACAATATAGACATGAGGAGTGGATATCACCAAATCAGAATGAGACCCGAGGATGTTGCAAAAACTGCATTTCTACTCATGTGGGGCCTTATGAATATGTTGTGGTCCCTTTTGGGCTCACAAATGCCCTTGTCACATTTCAGTCCTTAATGAACGTAGTGCTAACTCCTTATCAACGAAGAATTGCAATTGTTTTTTTATGACATATTAATATGCAGTGTTTCTCCAAAAGAACATATTCAACATCTGTCTACTATGTTTTGAAACACTTATAATCAACAAGTTGTTTGCTAAGCTGAAGAAATAATCATTTGCGCATGATCAAGTGGAGTATTTAAGACACATTATGTCTACCAAAGGAGTGGCTAGAGACCCAATTAAAATTCTAGCACATAATATAATGTCATGGATTGTTCTTGGTACACAAGTGTAGACTGTAATGATGGATGCAAGACCATCATTGAATGCGACACTTTGCAGATAACCATTTCGTCCCTAATGGGAGGCTAAAAGTGGCCCAATAAAGCTACCATTTGCGAAAATAGTTCAAAGTCGGGTAAGCGTTAGCCTTGAACATTGGTTTGGTTTCTATGAAATGGAATCGGGAATCCGATCCCTGAAGATTTTAAACAGGGAAAAGAATAGTACAAAGTAATATTTGCATTTTGCCTCGATACTCTGTTGACACCTACGAGTAGTAAGTGTTACTTCTGTTTCCTATCGACATCGTCTCCTTTCACTGAGTTATTTCTCAATGATCTCTCCTTCTTGACCTTCTCAATTACAGAATCCACTACAGAATCCATCTCTTTCTCTATCTCATCAACCTGCGTTGAACAAGGGAAAAAGGTTAGTCCATCCAAAAAAAAGGGAAAAAGGTTAGTAGTTCCATACATAAAAGGGCAAATATCTTGACATACTAAGCACCACACATTTTAATTAATGTCCTCGAACCAAATAGAGATTAGTTGTCATGTAGTGCATTAAGATTTTCCCTTTAAAAAATACCATTGATCTTTTTCTAATTAAAAATGCCATTGAGCTTAAAATCGGGGGAGTAATAAATTACTCCCTCCGTTCCTAAATATAAGTCTTTGTAGAGATTTCACTAGATGTACTACATACGAAGCAAAATGAGTGAATGTAAACTCTAAATGCATCTATATACATCCGTATGTGGTCCATAGTGTAATCTCTACAAAGACTTATATTTAGGAACGGAGGGAGTAGTAGGCAGTTAACCTAACCTTCTCGATTAGGGCCTCGGCTTTTTCCGCGTCCTTCTCAATTTCATCTGCGATGGCCTTGATCCTGGATGCTGCCTTTTTGACGTTATCATTACCGGGAAATGCTTCAGAGACATCGTCAGCAATTTTCTCAGCTGCCTCAGCCACTTTTTCGACCACCTCAATTGCTACTTCTGCCGTCTGCTCCACCTTATCTATTGTATGTGATTTACACACATGCAGAGAAGTTAAAATCAAGATGCATGCTAAGATCAACATAATCAGTGAGGAGACAGGGGGCTAACAGGATTTAGTTCTTAGATTCTACAAAATAAAAATGCCTAGTACTGCTTTTTTATTTCCACATAACACGTGTAATTTCATCATGAAAATTTGCATGCACATGAAAAACATAAACATGTATTGACGTAAAAATATATTTTTTAACGACTTTTACTGCGTGATGAGATTTCCATGAGTTTGTGAGGACAATGCTGGCTCGTATCTCCAAACAAATAAAATTTTCTCTTAAAATGCAAACATTTCTATGCAGATGTATCTAAATTTTGTCCTCACGAAAAAACAATATGTAGAGAGGAAATCGCTAGGGTCTCCTTTTTGTGCTTTTGTGATCATTGTGAGAAAGGGTAACCTTTTGACTCGCCCTACGTCTAGGGTAGTGTGAGGTATTGTCGGATCAGATCACTCTTGAGCACTAATTAGTGTCCAAACTCCCAACTCCTTGTACTAGCAGTTTCATGGTTAGCCTCAGGCTTTCCTTCCTGGGGTGATCGCTTACACTTTGCTAGGTGATCTGGACCTGTCGGAACAAGGTATGTTTGGAGCATTGTGTGGTTTGCTCACCTTTGAAAATGGTGCCGTCTATGTGCTCTCCTCCTGATCTAATACTTGGATAGGACTGAAGGAGGCTCACAAAGGAATCCTGAAGATGGGCGCCGAATGTGGTGCAGAAGGCGCGCGATCTCTAGGGCCCTTACCTCTCTGGACGGTAGCACCTGGTACTATATCGGTACCTGATTCGCAGATACATACCTTGGGTAGAGGGGCTTTCCATGGCCGGATCGCGGAGGCCGCCGTCCTCCGGTGAACAATCCGGCGAACCAACTCCACCTTGTTCTCAGGGTGCAGTCCTTGCCGTGCCGGATCATCAAGCGGCACGGCGTCATCCACAATTGTGGCCACTTCCTCCTCCGAATATCCGGGATTGAACGCCTCACAGATCACATCCGAAGGCATCGGCGAGTACAACTCCAGCGAGTGTCCGGTGCAGTCCCCGTCGTCGTCGTCATCCTCATCGTCTGACTCTGCGAGATCCCAAAACCTGCCGCCGATGTGCCCTAGTCCAGGGACGACGGAAGCCAGCGACCGGATCGCGGCGATCGCCGCGTGTCGCCTCTGTCGCCTGCATGGATCAGCTATTTGTTTGGAGGACAACGCTGGCTCGCATCGCGGATCGGTGTTGGGACTGGTTTGGGAGGGGGACCCGGCAGGTGGCCTCGGTCCCTACTTCTCCTGTGGCGGTCAAGGTGGCCGCTCCTGCAGCGTCCACGGGCTCCGAAAGCCGGCCGTCGCCCGCTGAGCTGGAGGTGGTGATCCAGGCAACGCCGGCCATGGTGGCCACGTCTCCCTCCAGTCAGAGGGCCGGGTCCGGTGGGGAGCGTGGGCAGGCGGCCGCACTCACTCCCCCTCGCGCGCCTTTGGGTGGGGCGCCCCTCGCTGCGTCCCCGGGCGTCGGGTGCCGACTGACGACGCCGGGTGCGTTGGGTACCTCGCCGATGCATGCGACGGCCCTTGGCGCTTCTCTGGGTGTTGCAGCCCGGCTGTGCGTTGGGGGTGGGGCTGGAGGCCTTACCCCAAGCGGGGCCACTCGGGAGGAGATCATCGCTTTTGGAGGGATTCCGGATCTTGTATCGGGGGACAGATGAGCTGCCGCCTCCAGGATCAGCCGGATTGATGACATGCAGCAGAGGTGCGCCATGCGGACGGCCAAACTTCGTGACATTGAGGTCACTATTGGTATGTCGATCTACACTTCCAATTCCATTCTACATTTTACTAATGATGAGATTATTCATAATGCAAATCAGTTAGGAGTTTCACTAGGTAGTAATGATAGCGAGATTTCTAATTCCGTTAATGATATCCTGGATCTTGAAGCGGAACGCGCTTTAGAACTGATTCGAAACTTAGTAGCAGTTAAACCTATGAATGATTCTGACATAGATGCGTTGGAAGTCAGGGTGCTCGATAATTTTTGTGCGGATCTTGTCCCATCCCTTCCTGAGACAAAGGAGGATGATGGTTCTATCGAGGCTCGGGCAGTTAGGTCCACGGAGCCCGGTTGTGAGGACCGGGTGGAGGATCCAAATAAGCCTAAACCAAGTGGAAGCAAAAGATTTATCCAGCTTCGGCGGTGCGTAGAAGTGCTAGGAACCATGCTACTAAAAAATTTCATAACGAAATATGAGAGGAATATTTTGGAATAGTAGAGGTCTGACAGACTTGGCTAAAAGAAGGTTTCTGGCGGATGCTTCTATCGAACATAGCTTGGATTTTATCGCCCTCTCTGAAACTGGAAGAGACAATTTCTCTCCCAAGTTTCTAAGTACTTCATCGGGAGGTGTTGATTTTGATTGGCACTGTCTACCTCCAAGAGGAAGATCAGGTGGGATCTTACTTGGTGTTAGATGCGAGTCGCTGGAAGTCCGAAGCGTGGTTATGGGAGATTTCACCGTTAAGTTTTGGGTTAGATCGGAGGCCGATGGGTTTAATTGGGCAATGGTGGCGGTATATGGTGCCGCGCAGCCAGAACTCAAACCAGATTTTTTGGTAGATCTTGTCCGAATTTGCGGTTCTAAGCAGCTTCCAATCTTGGTTGGGGGCGACTTTAACATTATTAGAAGGAGAGAGGAAAAGAACAATGATAACTTTGACGACAGGTGGTCGTTTATGTTTAATATCATTATTGAAAGCTTGGATCTGAGAGAGATAGAGCTTTCGGGTAGAAAATTCACTTGGGCTAATACTTTGTCAAACCCGACGTTTGAGAAGTTGGATCGAGTCCTCGCGAGCGTCGAATGGGAGCAGAAATTTCCCATGGTAACAGTCCAAGTGTTATTGCGCGGAATCTCCGACCACTCCCATTTGCTGGTTGACTCTGGTGAGGCAACACATGTGGGGAATAAAAATACCTTTTCTTTCGAATTGGTGTGGTTTGAAAGAGAAGGTTTCTTGGATCTGATAGCCAGGGAATGGGCTAAAGATGCAGGAGGTAGGACTTCTGTTGAAAGATAGCAAAATAAGATAAGGCACTTGAGAAGTTTCTTACGTGGGTGGGCTAAGCATCTTAGTGGGATTTATAAGGTTGAAAAGGAAATGATCCTTACACTTATTCAGTCCCTAGATTTAAAAGTCGAGTCCACAATTCTAGAGACCACAGAGCTTCATGATAAAGTTGACGCGGAGATGAGATTGAAAGAACTCCTGCGAGAGGAGGAATTGAAGTGGGCATTGCAAGCTAAGGTTCGCAAAGTTGTCCAGGGGGACGCTAACACTCAATTCTTTCATATGATCGCCAATGACAAGCACAGAAAGAAAAGAATCTATCAGCTTGAACAAGACGAAGGAACGATTTTAGTACAGGAAAACCTAAAATTATACATAACCGAGTACTACAAGCAGCTGTTTGGGCCTCCAGTGGATAATTTCGTATCCTTGGATGAGTCGAGAATTGAGGATGTTCCTCAACTTGCTGCGGATGAGAATGATATTTTGACCGCCCCATTTTCGGAGACAGCGGTGTTTGAAGCTATTTCATAGATGAAGAATAATAAAGCTCCAGGGCTGGATGGATTTCCGGCGGAGTTCTATAAAAAGTGTTGGCATATTATTAAAGGGGATTTGATACCGATGTTCCATGATTTATTCTCTGGACAGCTTTAGTTGTTTCATCTGAATTTTGGAACAACCTTGCTTCCTAAGAAAACAGAGGTTGTGATAATAGAGCAGTTCAGGCCGATTTGTTTTCTTAACGTTAGTTTCAAAATTTTCACCAAGGTTGGGACTAATGGACTCACGCAGATTGCGCACTCTGTGCAGCCGTCCCAAACTGCTTTCATGCCAGACAGAAACATCCTAGAAGGTGTTGTGGTCCTTCATGAAACGCTCCATGAAATTCACACGAAAAAACTAGATGGAGTTGTTTTCAAAGTGGATTCTGAGAAAGCGTACGATAAAGTCAAATGGCCATTTCTTCAACAGGCCTTGCATATGAAAGGTTTTGATCAGGCCTGGCGACAACAGGTAGAATCTTTCATGCAAAAAGGGAGTGTTGGAATTAAAGTGAATGATGACATAGGTCACTACTTCCAGACACATAAGGGCCCGAGACAAGGAGATCCAATGTCACATATTCTGTTCAGCATAGTAGTCGACATGTTGGCGATTCTAATAGGAACGGCTAAGGATGCTTGTCAGGTAGGTGGTCTGGTTCCTCATCTAGTTGATGGAGGCGTGTCTATCCTACAGTGTGCCGATTATACTATCATCTTTATGGAGCATGACTTGGCAAAAGCAAGAAACATGAAGCTGGTGTTATGCTTATTCGAACAATTGACCGGGTTAAAGATTAACTTCCATAAAAGCAAATTGTTCTGTTTTGGAAGAGACTAACGAGGAACAAGACGCTTACAAGCAATTGTTCGGGTGCGAATTGGGGGTTTTACCTTTCACGTATTTGGGTATATCAATTCACCATCGTAAGCTGACAGACAAAGAATGGAAGTGCATTGAGGATCGATTTGAGAAGAAACTGAGCTGCTGGAAAGGCAAGCTGATGTCATACAGAGGCCAATTAATTCTTATTAATTCGGTTCTCACGAGTATGGCCATGTTTCTTGTGTCCTTTTTCGAGATACCAGTTGGAGTTCGGAAAAGGCTGGACTTCTATCGACCCCGCTTCGCGAAAATACAGACTCTCCAAACTGGATATTATTTGTAGACCGAAAGACCAAGGGGGTCTAGGTATTAAAAATCTTGAGGTGAAGAACATATGTCTTCTCAGTAAGTGGCTGTATAAGTTATCTGTAGAGACGGAGGCCACATGGGCGTAGATTCTGCGTAGTAAGTGCCTTCATTCCAAAACTTTGTCCCAGGTGACAGTGGGGCCGACGGACTCGCCTTTTTGGAAAGGACTGGTGAGAGTTGAATCAGTTTTTTCAATAGGACAAAGTTTATAGTCGGAAACGGTGCCACTACGAGATTCTGGGAGGATACATGGTTAGGGGAAACACCCTTCGCGCTTCAATATCCTTCACTTTATAGCATTGTTCAACGAAGAGACGCTTACGTTGCGACAGTACTTCAGTCCATCCCTCTCAATATTCACTTCAGGAGGACGCTTGATGGAAACCGTTGGGAAGTCTGACTCCATCTTGTGAGGAGACTGATGGATGTTCAGCTTTCTCAACGACCCGATCCGTTGTGCTGGAAGCTAACTAGGAATGAAGAGTTTACGGTTAAATTCATGTAATATGGATGTTATCAATTCTAACTCCATTCCTAGATCGAAACATGTTTGGAAAGTCAAAGTACATTTGAAAGTTAAAGTGTTTATGTGGTTTGTACATAAACATGTCATTTAACTAAGGACAACCTGGCAAAACGCAACTGGACAGGACATACAAGATGTAGTTTTTGTGATCGGGATGAATCCATCAAACACCTCTTTCTTGACTGCGCGTTGGCAAAAAAATTATGGCGGACGGTTCACATAACGTTATTTGGGACGTGGCTTGACGGGATAAATACCGAAATGGCGAGGCACATTCGCGTAGGAGTATGTGCTTTATTTTGGGCAGTCTGGAACTGCAGAAATGATTTGGTCTTTAACAGAACAAGAAATATTAATTTTTTGCAGGTTATCTTCCGAGCCACTGCGTTGATCCGTATGTGGTCGCTACTCATTCCGACGGAGGCCAGGGAGCGTATGGTTACTGGATCTATCCGATGGGAGATGGTAGCACGGGCTATTTTCAACCGATTTAGATGGCGGTCATATAATAGGATAGGCAATTAGTTTTCCTATCTTTTTTATGCTAGCCGGTTGTGGCTTTACTTTTATTTTTCTGCTCCTTGTGAGCATTTTTTGTTCTTTTGTTTGAGACATCAAGACTTGTGTTGAACCTATTTGCTTATTAATTAAGTTGGTCGTATGCATCGTTCTGATGCAGAAGCCGGGGAGCTCCTCCTTTTTGAAAAAAAAAAACTGATTCGCAGATTCTTTTCAGTTGTCTTGCTCTGGTAGTAGCTGGTACTATATCATGTTTTGGCACTCTGCCTCCTTTCCTTTCTCGTGGGACTATGTTATGTCTGTTACGGAACTAATGGAAAAGGTCGTAGCCCACAAGCATCAGGTGGTAAAGCTATCTGATTTGAATTTACCTTCCAGGGCTCTCATCTGCCTGTAAAGAGGTACTGCAGCAAAGAAGACAGCGACGAGCAACTTGACCCTGAGAAACTCGTAGCTCGTCAATGTGTGAAGGAAATCGACAGCAGATTCAGAAATACGGTAGTAGGAGTACATGTTAACACTTCAGTACTCACCATGAAGGCACGTTGGGAACTGGGAAGTTTCCTCCTGCTTGGTCTCCGGAGCTTGGACCAGCTGCGGCTGCGGGGATCCTGAGCAAAATACGTGAAACGTCATGTAGTACTTCCTTTGAACTAAAACCAAAACCATGACAAGAATCATGAACGGAGCGAGTAACAATCTTGCAAGCTATACTGAACAAAGTTTGTTGATACTTCTCACAAAGAGTTGTGATCATCACCATACAAGCTAAGGTAAGGAAGCTCAGACAGGGTCACGACGTTAGTACACTCACTGTGTTGCTCCTCTGGTCGTCGGCTGGACACGGTTGATGCCCCGCGACTTGATGGCCAGGCCAGCGAGGATTTGCCGGCGACGAGGCGATGCAGACACAAGTGAGCTCCGTCGTTGCCGAGAAACCTCCGGACTGTATCGCGGCAAGGATCCGGAGGTCAAGGAGCTTACGGGGATCGCCATGAGTGAGATCTAAAAGGAGTATGGCTTTCTTCTTTTTGGAAGTCGAAACTACCCTTTTATGAGCTTATTATAAACTTGTGGCGATCTCATGGGGTTGCTTTCTTCTGCGGAGTTCTACTCATGAGCTTAAATATTAGTGCTCCTGTACACTAGTCTGCGTACCAACCATAATAAATGGACAAAATGACAACCGATGCGCATCACACGAAGATAACATAAAATGCAGCGCACGCGCTCCTCGTTGTCTGACTGCCACACGCAGCCGGACCGGACCCGACACTCGCGCACGTCATCCACGAGGAGACCCACCGCCACTTCATCTTCATCTCTTCTCAGCGTCTCTCTTGTATGAGTCGTGCCTTCTTCTTTTACCAAGCTAGCAACTAAGTATAAGTAAGCACAGATTGATAGGCCTTCTTTGCGAGGGGGAGAGGCAAAACCAAGCTCTCTTTGCAGGCAGTGTACCATTGGCAAAAAGACCAAAACTACCGAGTAACATGTTTGTCAGAGCTAATATGATCCAGATCAGATCTTCATCACCACCATAATGCAAGACCATCATTCAATGCGACACTTTGCAGCTAACCATTTCGTCCCTAATGGGAGGCTAAAAGTGGTCCAATAAAGCTACCATTTGCGAAAATAATTCAAAGTCCGGTAAGCGTTAGCCTTGAACATTGGCTTTGTTTCTATGAAATGGAATCGGGAATCTGATCCCTGATGATTTTAAACAGGGAAAAGAATAGTACTCCCTCTGTAAACTAATATAAGAGTGTTTAGATCACTATTTTAGTGATCTAAACGCTCTTATATTAGTTTACGGAGGGAGTACAAAGTAATTATTCTGCATTTTGCCTCGATACTCTGTTAACACCTAAGTGTTACTTCTGTTTCCTATCGACATCGTCTCCTTTCACTGAGTTCTTTCTCAATGATCTCTCCTTCTTGACCTTCTCAATTACAGAATCCACTACGGAATCCATCTCTTTCTCTATCTCATCAACCTGCGATTGAACAAGGGAAAAAGGTTAGTCCATCCAAAAAAAAGGGAAAAAGGTTAGTAGTTCTATACATAAAAGGGCAAATATCTTGACATACTAAACACCACACATTTTAATTAATGTCCTCAAACCAAATAGAGATTAGTTGTCATGTAGTGCATTAAGATTTTCCCTTTTAAAAATTCCATTGATCTTTTTCTAATTACAAAGGCCATTGAGCTTAAAATCGGGGGAGTAATAAATTAGTAGGCAGTTAACCTAACCTTCTCAATTAGGGCCTTGGCTTTCTCCGCGTCCTTCTCAATTTCATCTGCAACGGCCTTGATCCTGGATGCTGCCTTTTTGAGGTTATCATTACCGGGAAATGCTTCAGATACATCATCAGCAATTTTCTCAGCCGCCTCAGCCACTTTTTCGACCACCTCAATTGCTACTTCTGCCGTCTGCTCCACCCTATCTATTGTATGTGATTTACACACATGGAGTGAAGTTAAAATCAAGATGCATGCTACGATCGACATAATTCGGGAGTATTATTTTCAGAGCACTGTTATTGTATTTCTTTTTCTTCCAAGTAAAATGTGCCATTTCATCATGAAAAATTCCATGCACATAGAAGGCATAAACATGTATTGACGTTCGATTTTTTTTCTTTTCAATTTTTAAGCATTTCTAACAATTTTTACTGTCTGACAAGCTTTTCACGAGTGAGGACAAAGCTGGCTTGTATTTCCAAACGAATAAAATTCCTCATAAAATTCAAACATTTCTATGCAACTGTGTCTAAATTTTGTCCTCACGAAAAAACAATACGTAGGGAGGAAATGGCTAGGGTCTCCTTTTTGTGCTTTTGTGATCATTGTGAGAAAGGGTAACCATTTTACTCGCCCGACGTCTAGGGAAGTGTGAGGTATTGTGGGTCAGATCACTCTTGAGCACTAATGCGTGTCCAAACTCCTAACTCCTTGTGGCAGTTTCATGGTTAGCCTCAGGCTTTCCTTCCTGGGGTGCTCGCTTACACTTTGCTAGGTGATCTGGACCTGTCGGAACAAAGGTATGTTTGGAGCATTGTGTGGTTTGCTCACCTTTGAAAATGGTGCTGTCTATGTGCTCTCCTCCTGATCTACTTGGATAGGACTGAAGAAGGAGGCTCACAAAGGAATCCTGATGGGCGCGATCTCTAGGGCCCTTAGCCTCTCTGGACAGTAGTACCTGGTACTCCCTCCGTCCTAAAAATCTTGTCTTTGATTTGTCCAAATGCGGATGTATCAAGTCACGTTTTAGTATTATAGGTACATCCATATCTAGACAAATCTAAGACAAGAATTTTGGGACGGAGGGAGTACTATAACAGTACCAGATTTGCAGATTCTTTTCGGTTGTGTTGCTCTTAGCCGCTCTGGACGGTAGTAGCTGGTACTCTTATCAGGTTTTGGCACTCTGCCTCTTTTCCTTTCTCGTGGGACTATGTTATTTCTGTTATGGAACTAATGGAAAAGGTAGTAGCCCAGAAGTAGATTTGAATTTACCTTGCAGGGCTCTCATCTGTCTGTAAAGAGGTACTCCGGCAAAGAAGAGACCGACGAGCAGCTTGACCCTGATAAGCTCGTAGGTCGTCAATGTGTGAAGGAAATCGACATCGCATTCAGAAATACACTGTACATGTTAACACTTCTGTACTCACCATGAAGGCACGTTGGGAACTGGGAACTTTCCTCCTGCTCGGTCTCCGGAGCTTGGGCCAGCTGCGGCTGCGGGGATCCTGAACGAAATAGGTGAAATGTTATGTAACAATCTTGTAAGGTACTGCCATCAACATACAAGCTGGTAGGAAGCTTAGGCAGGGTTATCACAACATCAGTAACACTTACTGTGTTGCTCCTCTCGTCGTCGGCTGGACACGGTTGATGCCCCGCGACTTGATGGCCAAGCCGGCGAGGATTTGCCGGCGAAGAGGCGATGCAGACACAAGTGAGCTCCGTCGTTGCCGAGAAACCTCCGGACTGTATCGCGGCAAGGATCCGGAGGTCAAGGAGCTTACGACGATAGCCATGAGTGAGATCTAAAAGGAGTATGGCTTTCTTCTTTTTCGAAGTCGAAACTACTCTTTTATGAGCTTATTATAAACTTGTGGCGATCTCACGGGGTTGCTTTCTTCCTCGGAGTTCTACTCATTAGCTTAAATATTAGTGCTCCTGTACACTAGTCTGCGTACCAACCATAATAAATGAACAAAATGACAACCGATGCGCATCACACGAAGATAACATAAATTGCAGAGCACGCGCTCCTCGTTGTCTGACCGCCACACGCCGTCGGACCGGACCCGACACTCGCGCGCGTCATCCACGAGGAGACCCACCGCCACTTCATCTTCATCTCTTCTCAGCGTCTCTCTTGTATGAGTCGTGCCTTCTTTTACCAAGCTAGCAACTAAGTATAAGTAACCACAGATTGATAGGCCTTCTTTGCGAGGGGGAGAGGCAAAACCAAGCTCTCTTTGCAGGCAGTGTACCATTGGCAAAAAGACCAAAACTACCGAGTAACATGTTTGTCAGAGCTAATATGATCCAGATCAGATCTTCATCACCACCATAATGCGTCGCTCCTTACGTGTCTGTTACAACTGGCTCTGTCGCTATTTTATTGGCCATAAATGAGCCTGGTCTAGCTTCTGGTAAGTACATCTGTGGCGAACCTCTCTTTCTCAGATGAGATCGCACATGCAGAGATGTGGGGCTAGGTGGTTTGGCGCGCAGGAGAAAGGGATGGGAAAGCAGAGAACAAGGATGAGAGACAGGCAACAGTAGATGAGATTCAGACTCTACACATTCGATCGATGCCTGTCTCAGGTTACAGCCACGCATAGATAGACACCTCCACCTGCCTAGCCCCCATAGGGCCACTACAACCCAGGCACACCGAACCACTAACCCCGCTGGGCCACCGCGGAGAACCTTCCCTGCCTGCTTTGTCACCTACAGCTTCTGAGCGCCGCACCGAAGATCCGAGCCTGACACAATCGTGCTAAAACTGAAGAATACCGGTCTGTCATCCTAGCCATGTCAACGTGCAAACCATCAGAACAGCAAAGCTCCCTTTTTGTAGATAGAAGCACATAATGACCGTTAGTTTGGTTCGACATACGAGGTAAAAGAAGAATTCCCGTCTCATGGTATTGGCATTGTCAAAGAAACCAGTTCAAACCGTCCATCCTCAACATTTTTCCCGGGGTTGACTGAAATCTGGAAGCAGAATGGACTGTTCTTGCCTTGGTTGAGCAGGCATTTCATAACAATGAGCCAGATAAGATGAAAATCAAGCTTTCTTTTGGTTCTCTTCCTTTTAGCAATGCCTATCTTGCCAGTGCCATCTAGCATCCCAGAAGTGCTTGAGTGGCCAGATTCACAAGTACCTACCAGCGTGCAGTGCCGGCTCTTGTAGCATTCAGACACATCATCGGCGCTAATATTAGAAAATAAAGCCTCTGCAACTTTATTCTTCACAAGCACAGGAACTTGTCCAGTTTGGTCTTGCACATAGATCTGCAGATCGTGAAGATGTGGTTTTACTAATATATTTTCAAGAAAAGAAACTGTTTGAGGTTGGGTGCTGGATCTCTTACCATGAATGGTTTATATATCTGGCCAATAACATGGAGATACTTTGGATTATCTGGGCAGTCAATTGGATAAGTACTGTCGCCATGAAGATTTCTGCATAGAGGATTTTATAAATCATGACACGCAGAGCAATATAGATTTTGGGACATATAACTGATGAAATGTTGACAAGATGACATGCATGCGCATACTTTTGGTATAGTGGTAAACCACATAACTTGCATCCAGTAGTAATAAAATCTCTGACGATATCATTATGTCCACTCAAGGAATGTTTCTCAATGACTGATGATTGCCCCTTCAATTCAAGGCTAAGAGAACCCATTAACACAATTTTTCCAATAGATGCATAAATATTCAAATTACATGGTTTGCTCTGAGGTAGTAGTTCTGAGATGGACAAGAAGTCTGTCGTATCATTTTTCATTCTTTCTTTCCAATTCTTCGACATCACCTGCGGTCAATATAGGAGTTTTATCACTTACATATTATAGATTATTAAAATAAAATGTTAATGTTATAAGTTATCCAAGAAGACAAGTTAAATAATCATGATCTAATCTATCAATAGAGAACTTATGGAGTAAACCATGAATGCTTTGATTGTGTCGTTCATTTATTAACATCAACATAACAGGTGTAATTGTGATGTAAAATGAAGTGAAAACACAGGAGTGACATTCAAAGGATTTTTATGACCATCTTATAAACAAGCTCATGTTAACAGAATCCATTGTTTGAACCTTTAAGCGGAATGTAAGGGCAGAAGGAAAGAATTGGATATGTAGATTGCTACCTATCCAAATCAAACTAAAATTGCACTGCCTTGGCAAATTTGTACCTGCTGATGATTTTCCGCACAAGTACGTTTGGTGTGTACGATCCACTCTGACACTCTTCTTAATTTTGATCTTGTAGCATTCCCGACTTTACAATTAATTATGAATTCATCAATTCCTAATAAAAGAGCCCATGTGTTAAGTTATCCAGTAATACAGTTTCTTTTTCTTCTAGACACAATTATCTGACGGAAAATAAACGTAGATGCTAATATAAACATGAGCCCACATAACAAGCAATATCTAGATAAAATATTGCAGAGAGGAGTATTTTTATAAGATGGAAAGAACAATCAATTGGAAAGGTCTCGATTTCAAGAGCTGGCCAATGTTCAAATATAATGCCCACCTTTTCCCATCAACAAAGCCCTTACCACTGTTAGTCTAATATATGTTTCCCAATTTCCTCAATAGTAAAGATGGTAAAAACAGTATTGTAGTTACTCCTGGGTCACGTCATTTTGAAGTAAAAGAACCAGGGCCAAAGAGCACCGATGAATAAAACAAATGCAGACGCATACCTTCGGGTTGCACTAAATCTTTAGAGTTCATCAAAATTTGGACTGCAGACATCTGAGAAGCTCTTCCCTCCAAGCCATTTCTAAACTCTACTATCTTAATATCTGAAGCAAAGGAACGAGAACGTCACACCAGATGCTGTTTGCATGCACATAAGTTACATGGACATGCTAAATCGGAAACAAGCTGACCCAAAAGGGGCAATCTATGCTAAAGTGTTTCCGAGAACACAACGAATTACCATTTGAAAGACCAAATGGGGATGGTTTCACTTAATTTTTTATCAACTAAAAGAAGGTATACAGTATTAGATTGCAACTGAAAGCACTACACAGGTAAAATCGAGATTAAAAGAGAGACCCCTCGGATCCTCAGTTGCTTACTCTGCAACAGTAAAACATCGCCAGCGACGATGGTCGAACTGGTATTGTTGGACCATAGAGAGACGGAGAAGCTCGACCTCGTGTCGTCGCCAACCTCCAGAATAATTCTGTGATACGTCCTTCCGGTTGCAGCATTTTGTTCCTGAGAAAGCAGAAGCAAGATTCTAAGCAACGGGGCGACATGACCAAGGATGCGTCGACATCGTATCACTCTCTTTTTTCCCCATTGGAGAAGATTATTATTCTACTAAGTGGAAGGAAGTAGGATTGCTCGTTACCTGATGGGGAAGGACACGGCGAACGGACACCAGGAACTGTACGAATCCACCGACGTGGCCGGCGGCCGCGGACAGGTCGATTAGCGGACCGTACCAGCTCACTACTGCGGCCATTATAGGTTCGCAGCCGCGCTGCCGGTGGGGTAGATTGGGGTCTTCCCTCGGACCGAACTGTGGCGGGAGCGGCGGCGCCGCCGCCGCGCGAGGTCGGGTGGTCTGCCGGCGAATCCTAAACGGCGCCTTAAGCGCCCGTTTTAGGCATATATGCAATCGGGCGCACACCCTCCCGCCGCACTGGGCCGGCCAACTTCTTTTTTCTGTTTTGAAAACGCAAAAAACATTCAAGCGACAACCGTGTTTCGAACCAGGGATCTGACGAAAACAGGGGCGCTTGCCAAACCACTCGGCTAACCTACCATTTTGTGTTAACTGACAGGCTTTTAACCTTTTTCTATTTCCCTTTTTCGTGAAAAGAGTTTCTTTTTTCTCTTTTTCTTTTCTTTTTCTTTTCTTTTTCTTTCTTTTTCTTTTCTTTTTCTTTCTTTCTTCTTTTCTGCTAAGCACGAGATTTGTTTTTCAATTTTGTAACTTTATTTCATATCGATGAACTTTCTTTCAAAATTGATGAATATTGTCAAATTTGATGAACTTTGAAAAATGTTCAGTGTGTATAAAAAAATGTTCATCATGTATAGAAATTTTATTCAGCATGCATTCAAAAGGAGTTCATCGTATTTAAGAAAATGTTCTATGTGTATTTGAATATTTGTTCACCGTACATTGAAAAAATGTTCAGTGTGTATAAAACATGTTCATCCTGTAGAGAAATTTTGTTCAGCGTGTATTCAAAAAAAGTTCAGCGTATTTTAGCAAAATGTTTAGTGTTCTTTGAATAATGTTCACCCTATACTAAGAAAATGTTCAATGTGTATTCAGAACTATTTTTGAATACGCGGGTTTTTTTTGCATGCTCAAGAACTCCATCCGTAATATTGGAACATATTTTCAATAATTGAAATGTATAAATGCCACAGTGTATTATGCAATAAATAGCGCGTCTGTTTTCTGTTTATCTAAACTTTCGCGGTGAGAATATCAGCTAGCATTTAGCTGGTGCAGTGGCCAGCCTCAAAGTGTGGAAGCAGGAGGGCGCGAGGTCGAATCCTGGTTGGCAGGTATTTTTGGCTGTCATTTTTCTCGTTGCTTTGTCGCGTGATCGTGGATCGCGGGCCGGCCCATCCAACCGCTGCTGCGGGCGCCAGATCCCTTGCGCGGCGCTGATCGTGGATCGCGGGCCGGCCCATCCAACCGCTGCTGCGGGCGCCAGATCCCTTGCGCGGCGCTGAAGGCGCCCTATAGGAGGTCCCTGGTCTGCCTCCCTCCTACCAAAAGGTCGTGAATATGTTTTCCTTGCGCGCGAGGTTCCTGGGCCTCTGAAACAAGGCCCATAGCACTCGCAAAACCGCCACAAGTCCGGCCCACAGATACAGTAGAGATTCTCAACAAAAAAAAAGACACGGACACAGGTAAGGATAGCTCCGCTCTAGTCTACTTACCCTTATAAAACAAAAAGAAGGCGGGAACCAAACAATCACATTAGCAAAATCTAATGATCCTTAATCCTTCTATGTTTAACACAGTAAACCACACGTTAAACTACTAATCCATCGCTAACCCGCCCCGTCGTTCAAAAGAAAAAACTGTTCGCACGACCTCTCGCCCCGCCTGCACGACCAGTTGCCCGCTCCTCGTCTCTCGTCCAGCCCGCACGGCCCCACTCGCCCCCTCCTCCTCCTCCCTCGCCGTTCGCCGCCCCGCTGTTCCTCTCGCAGCCGTTAACCGCCGGAGCCGCCGCCCAACACGCGCAGGGGGAGCCCCACGGCAGGTCGCCGCCCTTTGCCACGGGAGAGCCGGAGCCGCCGCCCTTCGCTGCGGGAGCCGCCGGCAAGTCGCCGCCCGTCCCCCGTCGGGGGAGAGCCGCCCCAGCTCGCCGCCCTTCGCTGCGGGAGAGCCGGAGCTGCCTCCCGTCGCGCGCCTGCCTTTCCTCCTTTGCTGCCGCAGGTACGCCGGCGCCTCCCTCCCTCATCGAGCGCATGGCCGCCGACCTGATTGAGAGGTAGATAAACCAGTAAGTTCCCTCCTCCACTCTCGTGCTGATGCACGGCTGCTTCGCCCCGGTCCATGCCGCTACCCCGACGTTCAAGCGAGCGAAGACGCCATGCCGAATTCACCACTACGGCCGGCCGACCTGGTTCGCTATAGCCGTTGCCCCAACTGGTGCGTCCCCGCCGTCCGGCAACGGCGCGACCAGGGGCGAACCCAGACTGAAGATTACCCGGTGTCCACATAGAAGAACACATCAAAAAATCAATGACCTACACACTAAATCAATGGATTATCTTAAGCAAGTGTAGATTGGACCCGGTGCCAGTGACACCGGGTAGGTGTACGTAGCTACGCCCCTGGGCGCGACCACCGCGGTGGACGCGGTTATGCGTGACTCACAGACATCCAAGGCCAAGACCAGTTTCCGCCAATGAAACGCATACACCGATTGAGACCACCATCTAGAGGGTAAGCAGGCGTATCCATGTATTATCTAGCTTATGGTCTGTGATGTATGGTGGCGTGGGGTAATGTTGTTCTTCTTGCAAGTAATCTTTGATTTGTGTTTTCTCTCTAGATCTTCCCAGCCAGGTCGTGGGAATGTTGCAGCTCCTTCCTTAATGCTACTTTTCTCAATCTGATCTCTGCAACTCGTGAGGATTCAAATCACCAAAGGAACTAGCTAGGAGTACTACTTGTTTTATTATAGGTGTCTTGTAATCTAAGAACTATTGAGCAAGATAATTCAGATGGATCTAATTAAGAATCTTTTATCAACGGTGATCAAGGATGTTTTTACATATGTTTATAGACAACTTGCGTCAAAGCTGTGTGTATTGGACGACCTGCGCCAAAGCTGTCCATACAGGGCAGATGGTCCTCAAAGCGTGGTGTCAATTACGTAAGTTGTTAACTTGATTTGGTAAGTCTATACAGGGTAAGTTGATTTTGTTCTGATGTCTCACCGGCTTAGTGCGTTGTGCGGGCGGTGCTTGTTGGAGCTTTGTCCAAATATGTCATTTCCTGTCATACAAACTGCTTTTGCTCGGAGTTATACATGGATGGAACTTTCATGTGTTCGCAACACATGATAACAGGGGTTACTATTTTGCGGCTCAGGAACAAACATTGGATATAACATCATGGGGACAAAAAAATATATTACTGGAAAATCAGGTGAACTACATCTACTGGATGCTTGGAACTTTATTATCATTCTTTGATATCCTGCCTTTGTTTTCAAATATTGATTGGGATCAAAATTCTTACTTGTCCTTTGTACAGAAGCATATGGGAGCCGCATTTGAGAAATGCTCCTAACTTTTGGTTGCAAATATTGAAAAGGCGATTTACAATCCAGTGACTTTTTGAATCACAGAGAGGTCCTTTGATCTTTGCGGTCTTCTTAGCTTTGATTCATGTTGCTACTAGCTAAAGAAAAAATTATTTGTGTTGTAGCCTTCTTTTTTCTTCAGTCATACGAAAAACATGATTGATGAGGCTGATTGTCCAAATCATACATAAGACTGCAGATTGTACCTCCTAACATAGATGTAGATGCCATACTGATTGGCTCTCAGCTAGAAAATTATGCATCAGGCATCTCATTTGATTTTGGTCCTTCTCAACCTAATGATTGCAACTCCGAGAACAGGATGTAGCTTATGTATAAATTTTGTACAGCCATGCACATTTCATATACTCTTGGGGGTTTAACCACTCTAATCAACTATTATAATAGAGCATAGCTGAGGTAGTAAATCATGCAGGGTTATATGCAGACCCGGTTGCCATTAAATGATGTTTGTATGACAGGCAGCTCTGGCGAGTCGGATGGACGGCGGCGACGGTTAAGCTTCTCCATGGCCTGCTGTAGTTCTAGAGAGAGCTTCGAAAATGAGGAGGAGGTATAGAAGAACAGAAGGAAGGGAGAGGAGGAAGGGCTGGCGTGTGGCGGCCTTGACAATGAACCTCCGGTTGCGATGGACTCCAGCGAGAGGCGGCGCACGGCGCCAACGCGAGCCTATGGGGCGGCGGTGGGGCTTTGGAGCTGCGAGAGCTCGGGCGTTTGGATGTGTTTGGATCGCAGGCCAAAGGTTATGCATATTGGGTACGTTTTAATCATTATGAAACCTGTCCATACAAAATATTGGCATGATTTATCCCGTTGTTGGCTAGATCTGAAGTATTACCTATCAAATCAATGATTCTTTCTGTTTTGAGGCCACATGCATCTTGATTCTGTCAACACACTGGATCCCTGTAGATAGAACCATAAGAAGAGGACTGGTCCTCTGATCATTGTAGGCCTTCAACGTCCATTTAGGAATTAGGACTCACATGTTATGTTTTGTTACCAGCTGGTGGAGTTAATTCCGGAAGTCTACAATCTGCATGGTATACAGTTATCATCAGTTTATTCGCTCGTTTGTTCCATCGTTGAGCTTGTGATGTCATGTCATGGTACAAGATTTTGTACCATCTATATTTTCTATAGTTATTTTAATCTTTCATCGAGATGGACGAGGGTGCTAAAAGATTTAGAGATTATTGTTCCCATCTTTGCATATTGCTTGGCTCTCGACTTGGTGCTTAGGGCATCTCCAGCCGCGCCCCCAGGAAGGCCTCCCCAGGCGATTTTTTTGCGCCGGCGCCGAAAAAATGACCCAGTCGCGCCCCCAGGAGCCTGATTTTCGCTGGCTTGGGCCGAAAACAGCGCCGGCGGACCCAGCCTGAACCCGACGCGCTGGGGGGCGCCCGGAGGCGCCGGGGCGAGCTGTTTTGGCGCGAAAAAGACGCGGGCCAGCCGCGTCAGCGACTCGGCGCCTCGTCTTCCCCCAACGGCCTCGGTTCCCGTGGGGAATCAATGGCAAGGCTGCCGCCGGTCAGCCTTGCCATTGATTCCTCACGGGCGGCGCTTCACGGGGCGGCGCACCGACGCCTCCCCTCCCTCGCACGCGTACACACGGGCGCGGCCCGGCTATAAAAGCCGGTGCCCTGCACTCGCCTGTGCCCACACCAGCCCCGCCCCTCGCCGCCGTCCAGCCCCTCCCTCTCCCTGCCTCTCCGAGCGCCGCCGCCCAGCCCCGCCTAGCCCCGCCGTTGCCATGGCAGAACGCTTCCCCGGAGATGAGGCGGCGGCCAACGGCTTCGGCCGCCGTTCGCTCCGCGAACAGGAGTCCTGGCTCCTGTTCGAGGCGAACATCCCGGCGCCGCCGGACATGCGCGCCGGGCCGACGGGGTGGAGACTCAGCGCCGGGGGAGTGCCCATTCCCCCGTTGCCCGATGGCGTGGCGAAGCTGAAGTACTTCGCCGAGGAGGTCGAGATCGTGCGCGCGTCCCTCACCGACGCCCAACTCTCCCTCCCCCAGTACGCCGCCGACAACCACGCGGCCTAGGCGGCGTATTTCGAGCGGCGCGAGTAGCAGCGATTGGTGTCCACCAACGGCGCGCCGGTGGTCGGCAGCCGGCAGAACAACGAGGGGCGCCACCTCTGGTGGGGCATCCCCGGCCGCACACTCGAGGGAGTGCTCACGTACCTCGAGGGCGGCAACGACCCGCCGTTGGCGTACCCCTTGGCGCAGCACCAACGCGTCGAGCCATGGGCGCCAAGGAGGTTCGGGTCCGTCTCCTCCTCTTCCTCCTCCCGATCTTCATCACACTCCTTTGGCACTCCGGCCCTGCTCGGCGTCAAGGCCGAGCCCGCGGCGGAGTCGCCGCTCGGCCGGCGCACTCGCAGCGCCGGCATCGTCATCAACGAGGGTGGTCGGCGCGCCTCCTCCTCGTCGGCTCCTCCGCGCTTCGTCAAGCCCAAGACGGAGCCGGGGCTGGCGCCGGTGAAGACGGAGCCGGGGCTGGCGCCGGTGAAGACGGAGCCGGGGCTGGCGCCGGTGAAGGCGGAGTTCGACGACGATGACGCTGCCCTAGAATGGGCGCGCCAGGACTCCATTGTGATGGAGAAGGCGCGCCGGGAGAAGGTGAAGGAGCGCCAGCGCGCCGCTTCGAGGAGCACCGACGCAGCCGCGATGAAGACGGGGTCGTCGTCCTACGCGACAGCGACGACGACGCGCCGCCGCTAGCCCGCCATGGCGACGCCGGGTCCAGCAGGGGCGCCCGTGTCAAGGAGGAGAAGGCCGCCGACGACGATGGCGGCGGCGACTTCAGCCCCTTTCTTTTTTAGATTAGGTTAATGTAATGAAAATGCGTGAATTTCGCCGAAATTTGCCATGTTTAGCCGAAATTTAACTACTTTCTATCATAACTTCGCCGAACGGCCGTTCTTTTTTTTAATACGCGCCTGGGGGCCGACGGGTGGGGACCGAATCGCCCCCAGGGCCATTTTTTGCGCCGGCTCACCCCCAGGCGGCGCTTTTAGACGCCCCCTGGGGGGCCAACGGCTGGAGATGTCCTTATCAATCAAAAGTTGAATTCTTGGTAACGTGACCTTCCTTTTAGATTTCAATTATGTGCAACAGTAAAATATGCTAGCCTTGTAATATAGAGCGAATGTACAGAAAACATTTATACAGATGTATTAGTTATGTCTTGTTATAAATATGCTCCACCACCTATGTAATTCAAATTAGTCAAACTTTAAGGAGGGTGGAGTCAGGCTAGATTTATACTATAATATCCTTAATGTCTATAACTATAAGTAATGTCCTCTTTTATGTCGGTTTCCACTTAAAGAAATGATTTTACAATCCTATACAATAGAAGTGAGAAAATGTGTAAGCAAAATAGAAGAAACAAAAGCATATAGGATATTTATTGTATTATATTATATTATATATTCCTAGGTTAGATTCATTATCTACAGCATGTTTCCGATGTGCAAGTTTTCGCAAACATTTTTATATTTCATTTCTAAAATGGACGGGCATGGCAACACGTGCCTTTATGTCAGTGTAATGAAGGATTTTTCATTATTTTTGTGGTACTAGATTTTATATATACAGAATGACATGGATGGGCCAAAAATCAAGGATATGTTATATAGCCCTTGTTCATACTTGGAACTCCAATCTGATGGATTGTGCTTGCTATTACTAAACATAATGATACCATTCTTTATTATATTGCAGATTATCAAGACATTGGTGATCACATTAAAGCAACACAGTCAGATTTCGTAGTTATGCTGAAGTAAGTACTGCTGCTGACCTTTTTCTGGGAACATTGTTTTTCATTAGCAATATATTTTCACAATGTTGTTATGTATTTTGTTTTCAATCAGATTGGTATTACTTGGAAAATATATCGCACAAGAAATCAGAGCAAGGATATATAAACCAGAGCATCCCAATGTTGATATTACTTGGATTAGTATTTGTCTACTTACCTTTTATTAAAATCTTCTGCATGTTCTGACAAGAATAAAATCTGGTAGACTACTGAATGTACATGTACGCATGTACTTCAATAAAAATATGTACTGGTAATTCTGTTGGCACAGCATAAATTTGCTTTTGTCATCTATGAAATCATTACTAACACTTTTGTGAATGCCAACACATATTAAGATGTCTTCACTAAGCAGATTGAGTCTATATATAGTTTTGCATCTTGATTGTCTGATTATTGGAGCATTACACATGACATTGTCTGGTTTGTATCATGTGAGAGCAGAAGTATAGGCGCAATCAACTAAGAACCATGCAGGTGGATGATGTAAGTTGTTGTCATACGGACATATGGTGGTTATCCCGGGGAAAGTTGTTTGTTTTGGTGGAAGAACTAAGGGAAAATGATCCATTTGTGGAAAAACAAAACCATTGGTTCGCAATACTGGGGTTATATCCAAGATTCAGCAGGAAAATAAGGTTAACTTGTAATCTACCTACTGTCTATCTATTCATGTTGGATGTTGACTTCTCATTCGCCATCCTAGCGGCAGTTTCATTGTTTCTTAATATAGGCCTCCGACGTGGATATATTGGTAATCACTTGTTATGACTGAAGTTTGAATTCCACATTGTATTGCCTTGATTTACAAATTGGTTTAAAAAATGAACGTAATTATTGCCTACCATTTGTCTAAAACTGGAAGTATATATAGAAGATCAGAAATCATGGCATGGTTCCTTGCCTGCTTATTGTGTACTGTAATTATTTTTGACAATCTGATGTTTTCACACATCATTACAAGATTCTTTAAAACTACCTTTGTAGAATATTTCAAACCCCGGTCTAGGAGAGTATTCAGCTAACCATGTTTTTAAACCAACAAATATGTGAGAGAACCCATGTGAGAGAAAATATGTTGGTCGATACTGGTGAGGACAGTGCACTACTTTGCTTGATATTGAAGCATCAGATCCTTCTTGTTCTATGCAACAATTAAGACTATTTTTCGCCACTACAGCCGTGAAACTTCAACCAATACATATATGCTTGAGTTGCTTTGCAAGACATAACGACCATCCAATGTTAGCTGCGGGTGGTCGCTTTCATGGTTGGAGTGAGCAGCTTGGCGTGATACCATGCGCAACAGTCCCACGGAATCTACCGTCGCCTTCATGGCTGCCAGAGCCGGTGTAGTGCACCGAAGATGTCTTCAATGGTGGTGACACAAATGGTGAGCGACCGATAAAGAGAAGATTGCCGTTGAGGTTGTTATGCGGGACTGCTCTGATTATTGATCAAGGAAGCATTGGTCTGATATAAGAGGAGATTGGTAGCTTATTTTGTTCACACGTGTTTAAGAGGGAACCGAGAAAAATTCTTGCTAAGCTTATAACAATGTTGCACGTGCAAGCATCTGCCATGAAGAAATATAGCTACAAACAAAGTGTTTTTTATTAGGAGTGGATGTATCTTCAAAAGGAGTATTATCCAAGACGTGCGTGCACGTGCAAGCTTACTAGTCATAGAAGGAGTACTCGACCCGGCCACACTTGAAGCGATAGCGTGTCGCGAAGCCCTGGCCCTTGCTGAAGATCTACATATACAACGATTCGTTGTAGCATCTGATTGTCAGCAAGTTATCTCAGATATTCGCAGGAGTGCAAGGGGAGCAAATGGGGGATCATCAGTGAGATTAATATCCATGCAGCTGCACTTCATTGTACTTTTTTGAGTCTCGTGTTGTGAATTATGAAGTACATAGTTTAGCAAAAATTTCTTTTTCTAGAGGTCCGGGCCGCCACCTTTGGTTTGGCGCCCCCCATGACCTAAGACGTATCACACTTCATGTGGACTTTGATGAATAAATCAGGTTTTTACCCCTCAAAAAAGGTGAGGATGTTCTAAAAAACACTATTATTTGAAGATGACAACCTACTGTTTTTCAACATGAATGGTGTGGGTGCTAATGAGGTTTCCCAGTTATTGGATATATATATTGTCAGGCCACGGACCAGCGGATAAATTATGACAGGTCTTCTATATACTCCCTCTGTAAACTAATATAAGAGCATTTAGAATACTAAAATAGTGATCTCAACATTCTTATATTAGTTTTGTAGGACCTTGAAGTATGTCTAGAGGGGGGGGGGTGATTAGACTACTTGACCAATTAAAAACTTAACCTTTTCCCAATTTTAGTCTTTGGCAGATTTTAGCTATCTTAGCACAAGTCAAGCAATCTTCACACAATTCAAGCAAGCATGCAAAGAGTATATGAGCAGCGGAAATTAAAGCATGCAACTTGCAAGAATGTAAAGGGAAGGGTTTGGAGATATCAAACGCAATTTGGAGACACGGTAATTTTTGAGCTGTAGTTCCGATAGGTGGTGCTATCATACATCCATGTTGATGGAGACTTCAACCCACGAAGGGTAACGGCTGCGCGAGTCCACGGAGGGCTCCACCCAAGAAGGGTCCACGAAGAAGCAACCTTGTCTATCCCATCATGGCCGTCGCCCATGAAGGACTTGCCTCACTAGCGGTAGATCTTCACGAAGTAGGCGATCTCCTTGCCCTTACAAACTCCTTGGTTCAACTCCACAATCTTGTCGGAGGCTCCCAAGTGACACCTAGCCAATCTAGGAGACACCACTCTCCAAAAAGTAACAAATGGTGTGTTGATGATGAACTCCTTGCTCTTGTGCTTCAAATTATAGTCTCCCCAACACTCAACTCTCTCTCACAGGATTTGGATCTGGTGGAAAGAAGATTTGAGTGGAAAGCAACTTGGGGAAGGTGTAACACGCCGGATGTAACTTTCCAACTCCAACTCTTGCCATTTTCGGCTATGTGTTATGATATTCCCTCAGTGGTTGGGTTTTTGTCTTTTGTTTTGCATTTTATTCATGTCATGCATCTGATATCATGTGCATCTCATTTGCATATGTGTTCGTCTCATGCATCTGAGCATTTCCCCGTTGTCCGTTTTGCAATCCGACACTCCCACATGCACCGGCGCACCCCTCTTGTCTCTTTTCGTGAGTGGGTGATAAACGTTCTCGGAATGGACCGAGGCCTGCCAAGTGGCCTTGGTACACCACCGGTAGACCACCTGTCAATTTTCGTTCCATTTGGAGCTCGTTTGATACTTCAACGGTTAACCGGGTAACCGCAAAGGCCTTTTGAGAGTTGCAGCCCAACACCCCTCCAAAACAGCCCAATAACCCATCTAAGTCCCTTCCATGCTCTTGGTCGTTCGATCATGATCATGTGGGCGAAAACTACACCCCATTTGGAGTCTTCTAGCTCCCTCTACCTATAAATATGCATCTCCCCCTCCAAATCACGGACGAAACCCTAGCCACCGCTCCCCTCGCGCCGCCGGACACGTCCGGCCGCAGCCGGACACGTCCGCCCTCGCCCTCGCCCAACCAGGAACCGCCACGCGTCCCCGGGCGCGCCCACTTCGCCGTCGGCCTGTGGGGCCCAGATCCGGCCCCCGCGGCCCGCTTCCCCGCCGCCTGGCACGAGCACGCC
>NC_041383.1:496218815-496228324 GCF_002162155.2 Triticum dicoccoides | reverse complement strand
CGCCGCCCCGCGCCCGACCCCGCGCTCCGCCGCGCCGCCCACGCCCGCCGCCGGCTCCCGTCGCCGACCAGCGCCCAGATCCGGCCGCCCCCGTCCTCCTCCGGCCTCCTCCTCTCCAGCTCCGGGGAGCCGCCGCCCGCCTCGGCTTCCGCGCGCCCGGATCTAGATCGGTTCAAACCTAGGTTGACCCCGAAATCCTCCAAGTAATTTTTTCTGTCACATTATTTAGCTCTGTTCATTGCATCATAACTCTGCATGCGTAGCTCCATTTCGTGCGCATGATATATCAAAATGTTCATCAGGTTGTGCTCGTCATTTAGTTCCATTGGGGCATGTTCATTTGAGATCATCTCGATGCCCAAATCTCTGATGCAAGAGTGCTATATAATGTTAGTTTCTGATTCTTAACAGATTATGGGCATTTGTCATTTTTGCTACATTTATTGTGTGCATCTTATGGGCATGAGCTCCACATGTGTTTTTTACTATGCCATGTCATATTTACAGAGGTGCTTGCCATGTATTTTTTTGATCTATGTGGTGACTAGCACAAGCATGCAAACTAGGCTTCGTGATGTTGCTGATTCCAGTCCCTGTTCTGTTGTTATTTTGATGCCATGTAAACATGATGCTACAGAGAGATCCATGCTTATTTTGAGATACTTCAGTAAGGATGATTTGAACATATGGTTATGCTCTATCCATTAATGCCCCTGTTTGCAATTATGGAGTAGTTTAGCATGAAATTTGTATGCTCTACTTTTGCTATAAAATGTTTCCCGGCAGATTGTTTACATGTTATTCAATTTTGCCAAGGTTGTTGTAGTTGATCCTTGCATGCTATGAACCTGTTCTTGCCTTGGTTAGTTTCATAAACATGTCTTCTTGCTGATGCTATGCTTATCTTGTCATTCAATGACTTGTGGTGAGTGAATCGAGCTCGTAAAGATGCCTTCATAATGCTGCTAATGCCATGCTCTGTTTTCTGAATCTGTTAACGAAACTTGCTATGTTTACATGGGTGCTATCATATCTTCTGATCCTTTTTGGCTCATGGTCACTAAGGGACTTTTGTTCTATGCTTTGAGTAGAATCATGCCATGTCTTGTTTTGATATTATAAGTTCCTGTAGCATGTTTATTGCTTGCTCTGAACATTGCTACCTGATGCTGTTTTTGCCATTTTCAGTATTTTCACTAAATCTGTGAAGATGATATCTTTTGCACGTTTGCCATGCTTGTTTGAACCTGCTATTGTGTGATTCAGCCATAGGTCAGTGTTCATCTTTTGTCAAGCATCTCTTGTATATCACTGCCATATGCTTTGTTGTTATGTTGGGGTGTTGTAGCCTAGTTTCTTGTTGCATGCTAAGTAGCATTGTGCTGTTAATCACAGAATTGTGTCATGTTTTGCTTGCCATTTGCAAACCGTGCATCCGTTTCCGGTGATCTTTATATCGATTTCAACCGAAATCATCTCATCTTTCCAGCGGCATACTTGGTTTGCCAAGTTGATGCCTTGTTCATCATTTTTCCTTCCGGAGCCCGCATATGCATTGCATACCACATCTCGCATATCATGCCATGTATTGCATCATGTTGCTTGTGCATTGCACCGTGATTTATTGTGGTTCCATTGCTTGTGTTCTTGCTTTGGATAGAGCCGGGAGACGAGTACGTGAACGAGGAACCCGTTGAGTGTGTTAACGAGGATCAAGCTTTCGACAACTCTGAGAACTTTGCAGGCAAGATGACCATACCCTCGATATCACTTCTATCTTTGCTTTGCTAGTTGCTCGCTGTATCGCTATGTTAGCTCTACCTACCACTTGTTTATCATGCCTCCCATATTGCCATGTCAAGCCTCTAACCATCCTGTCCTAGCAAACCGTTGTTTGGCTATGCCACCGCTTTTGCTCAGCCCCTCTTATAGCGTTGCTAGTTGCAGGTGAAGATGAAGTTTGTTCCTTGTTGGAACATGGATATTTTGGGATATCACAATATCTCCTGGTTAATTAATGAACCTATATACTTGGTAAAGGGTGGAAGGCTCGGCCTTATGCCTGGTGTCCTGTTCCACTCTTGCCGCCCTAGTTTCCGTCATACCGGTGTTATGTTCCTTGATTTTGCGTTCCTTACGCGGTTGGGTGATTTATGGGACCCCCTTGATAGTTCGCTTTGAATAAAACTCCTCCAGCAAGGCCCAACCTTGGTTTTACCATTTGTCACCTAAGCCTTTTCCCCTTGGGTTTTCGCGAGCCCGAGGGTCATCTTTATTTAACCCCCCCGGGCCAGTGCTCCTTCGAGTGTTGGTCCAAACTAGAGCCCTTTGCAGCGCCACCTCGGGGAAACTCGAAGTCTGGTTTTAGTTGGACGGATTGCTCATTCGTTGTGCCCTGAGAACGAGATATGTGCAGCTCCTATCGGGATTTGTCGGCACAGTCAGGTGGTCTTGCTGGTCTTGTTTTACCATTGTCGAAATGTCTTGCAAACCGGGATTCCGAGACTGATCGGGTCTTCCCGGAAGAAGGTATATCCTTGATTGACCGTGAGAGCTTGTGATGGGCTAAGTTGGGACACCCCTGCAGGGTATTATCTTTCGAAAGCCGTGCCTGCGGTTATGAGGCATATGGGAATTTGTTAATGTCCGGTTGTAGAGAACTTGACACTTGACTTCATTAAAATGCATCAACCGCGTGTGTAGCCGTGATGGTCTCTTCTCGGCGGAGTCCGGGAGGTGAACACGGTTTGGGTTATATATGTACGTAAGTAGTTTCAGGATCACTTTTTGATCATTTATAGATTCTCGACCGATGCGTTACTTCTCTTCTCGCTCTCACTTGCGTATGTTAGCCACCATATATGCTTAGTGCTTGCTGCAGTTCCACCATATTACCCCTTTTCCTACCTTGAGCTTATATAGTCTTGATCTCGCAGGTGTGAGATTGCTGAGTCCCCGTGACTCACAGATTCTACCAAAACAGATGCAGGTGCCGAGGATACCAGCGCAAGTGGCGCAACCGAGCTCAAGTGGGAGTTTGATGAGGACCTTGGTCGTTACTATGTTTCGTTTCCAGATGATCAGTAGCGGAGCCCAGTTGGGACAATCGGGGATCTAGCATTTGGGGTTATCTTCTTTTCATTTGGATTTGACCGTAGCCGGTCTAGGAGTGTGTTTTGAATGATGTATGAATTTATTTATGTATTGTGTGAAGTGGCGATTGTAAGCCAACTCTCTTTATCCCATTCTTATTCATTACATGGGATTGTGTGAAGATGACCCTTCTAGCGACAACACCTACAATGCGGTTATGCCTCTAAGTCGTGCCTCGACACGTGAGATATATAGCCGCATCGTGGGCGTTACAAGTTGGTAATCAGAGCCATCCCTGACTTAGGAGCCCCTGCTTGATTGATTGCTGGCGTTGTTGAGTCTAGAACAAAAAATGTTTTGAGTCTTAGGATTATATATATCGGAGAGTAGGATTCTTTTTACTCCTCAGTCCCTTCGTCGCTCTGGTGAGGTCTCCTGACGTAGATGTTTTGACTTTCCTCTCCTCAAATTTCACTAAAAAAAATTTAGGATCACACGGGTATCTTGGAATCGTTTCGATGGTTTTGTGACGAGAACATTGTTCTTGGTGCCTCCTGACATTTAGGGGTTGTGGCAGTGTCCCGGGGAGTTGAGCTCCGAGGTGTTGTCGTCACAATTTTATCGTTGCAGTTCTGGAATACCTGAGTTTTGCCGACATCGAAAATCTCTTTTATGCAGTTGTTGGTGAGATAACCTCGAAGCCACCCAGTACTGGGGCGGAAGTTCGGGAGTATTGCCATAACTCGTATAACGGATGCTTTTCGAAGGTTGAGGTACACGATTTCCGAAGGTTTCTTGGTTATGTGTTGACGGATGGATACGGCTGGATGTAGGGATTGTTAGTTTGGGTGAGATATATTGCTTCTCCTGTATCCCCAACACCTGATTGCATAACCGGAAAGTTTTGGGAGTTTATAGGTGGGATTCAAGTAGCTCTAGAATTTCTTCCCGCAGATATTGGTTTGTGATTGGGTAATCCTTACCACTTATTTGTTCCAGTTGTACCTTGTTTATTTCATTCATCAACCCCTTTTCAAGTGGCTTCTCACCTTAATGGGCGTGATGTTAGCTTTGGAATTCATTCGTTCATCCTTGTTCGAATGTTTATTGTGAAGACTATATGTTGCAATTTCTATTCATTGATTCAACTTGTCTATCTGTCTATCGAGATGCTAACGGATGTCACCCTCTTCAGGATGGCTCCGCCAACGCGTCAGAATCCGGAACGCAATGATGGGAGTCAGGCGAACCCTCCACCTCCACCTCCGCCTCTGGAGGCATGGCAAGCTTTGATGGCAGCCACAAACGCCAATGCTCAGATGATGATTCAGCTCATGCAAGAGCGCAACCAAGGCCAAGGCAACAAAGGGAATCAAGGTCAAAGGCAGTTCAATCATCAGCCTCAGTTTCCTACCCTCAACCAGTTCCTGGCAAATCAGCCGAAGTCTTTCAGCTATTGTGCCGAGGCCACAGACGCCGACGATTGGCTCGTGGATATCAACTAGCATTTTGAATGTAGCAATGTTAGGCCTGAGGACTACGTCAACTTCGCTTCTTTTCATCTCAAGGACCAAGCAGCTGATTGGTTCCAGCAATACAAGGATTTCAGAGGAGGTCGAGTGATTACTTGGACTGACTTCTGTCGGGACTTTAAAGCTCACCACATTCCATCCAGTGTTGTTGAGAGCAAGCGTGAGGAGTTCCGCAATCTCAAGCAAGGCAACATGTCTGTGTACGAATACAACAAGCAGTTTCAGAAACTTGCTCACTTCGCTAAACAAGACGTTCCTGATGAGAAGAGTATGATTTATCAATTCAGAGGTGGCCTCAGAGAGGATCTGCAGTTAGCTCTCGTTCTTGTTGAGCCTACTCAGTTTGATCAATTCTACAATATGGCCCTCAAGCAAGAAGGTGCTCAGCTCAAGTGTGAGGCTTCTAAGAAGAGAATCAGGGATGCAGTCCAGTCTTCTTCTTCCTCACAAGTGGCAGCTAAGCAGCAGAAGTTCTACCTTCCTCCTCCTCCGTTTCGCCAGCCTTACCAGCAGAAGAACTCAAGTGGTCGTGGATCTTCCCACCCACCCAACCCAGGCTATCAGAACAAGTCTAATTCTCAAGCTCCAAGGTCAAATGCTCCTTATCATCGTCCGCTCTCAGAGGTGACTTGCAACAAGTGCCAGCAGAAAGGTCACTACGCGAACAAGTGTTTCAACCAAAGGCGCCTTTCTCCTCCTCCTCCTGTGAGATCTTCAAGCAATGCAGTGGTCAAGCATAATCCAAAGCATGCAAAGGTGAACATGATGAATGCAGCTCAGGCAGAGGATTCTTCAGATGTGATCATGGGTAATCTCTCAGTTAATGACATTCCTGGAAAAGTCTTATTTGATACTGGTGCATCGCATTCTTTCATTTCAAGACCTTTTGTGGCTATGCATGATTTGGTTACTCAAGTATTGCCGAGTCCTTTGTCTATTGTTTCCCTGGCTCGGCAAATGACTTCTTGAGCATTCGTTCGGGATTCTGTTATCAAGATGGGCAACTATAAATTTCTGTCTTCTCCAGTTGTTCTTGGCGACTCAGATATTGATCTAATTCTCGGGATGGACTGGCTTTCTAAGCACAAGGCTCAGCTTGATTGTGCTGCCAGGGGATTCAATTGACACACTCTTCTGAGGATGTTATCATCTATGCCGCTCGTGACGAAACAATTCGGTTGTTTTCTCTCAATGCGAAGGGCGAGTTAGATGCAATTTCTCAAATTCCAGTCGTTTGTGAGTACCAAGATGTCTTTCCAGAAGAGCTTCCGGGTATGCCTCCTCATCGGCCAGTCGAATTCGTTATTGATCTTGAGCCTGGCACTGAAACCGTTTGCAAGCATCCTTACAAGCTTGGACCCAAGGAGCTGAAGGAATTGAAGAAACAGCTCGATGAACAAGAGCGTCTGGGTTTGATCAGACCGAGTTCATCTCCATGGGTTTGTGGAGTTCTTTTTGTCCAGAAGAAGGATGACACGGACCGTCTGTGCGTCGATTTCCGTCCATTGAACAAGAAGACAATCAAGAACAAGTATCCACTTCCCAACATCAATGAGCTATTCGAGCAACTCAAAGGTGCTAAAGTATTCTCCAAGCTTGACCTCCGTATGGGTTATCATCAGATTTGCATTCGTGAACAAGATATTCCCAAGACAACATTCAGAACAAGCTTTGGTTCTTATGAATATATTGTCATGTCTTTCGGCCATGTCAATGCTCCTCCAACTTTCTCTCGAATGATGAATTTCATTTTCAACCCCTACACCAATGAATTCGTTCTGGTGTATCTCGATGATATTTTGGTCTTCTCCAAGAATAAGAAGGATCATGCCAAACATTTGCGATTGGTGATCGACAAGCTCAGAGAGTATCAATTCTATGCGAAGTTTTCCAAATGTGAGTTTTGGCTTGATGAAGTTCTTTACCTTGGTCATATCATCTCCGCCAAGGGCATTGCTGTTAATCCCGCGAAGGTGTCTGCAGTTGTGAATTGGGAACCTCCTCAGAATGTCAAGCAGCTCTGCAGTTTTCTTGGTCTTGCAAGCTATTGCCGAAGATTCGTTGAGAACTTCTCTAAGATTGCAAAGCCTCTTTCCAACCTCCTCCAGAAGCATGTCAAGTATGTCTGGACGCCTGAGTGTGACGTTGCTTTCAACACCCTCAAAGAGAAGCTAGTCACAGCTCCTGTCTTAACTCCTCCTAATGAATCCAAGCCATTCGAAGTTTTCTGTGATGCTTCTCTTCAAGGTCTTGGTGCTGTGTTAATCCAAGAGAAGAAAGTTGTGGCCTATACCTCTCGTCAGTTGAAGCCCAACGAAAATAACTACCACACTCATGATCTTGAGTTGGCGGCAGTTGTCCATGCATTGATAACATGGAGACATCTCTTATTGGGAAGGCAAGTGGACATTTTCACCGATCACAAGAGCCTCAAGTATATCTTCACTCAACCCAACCTCAACCTCAGGCAAACTCGATGGGTCGAAATGATTCAAGAGTACAATCCAAGTATTGAATATACTCCAGGCAAGGCGAATGTGATTGCAGATGCTTTGAGCAGAAAGGCTTATTGCAACAGTTTAATTCTCAAGCCCTTCCAACCGGAACTTTATGAAGCTTTCCGCAAACTGAATCTCCAAGTTGTTCCTCAAGGCTTTCTTAACAACCTCATAGTCTCTCCTACTTTGGAAGATCAAATTCGTGAGGCACAACTCCTGGATACCATGGTGAAGAAGGTGAAACATGGTATCGGCAAGGGCATTCCCAAATACAAGTGCTTCCACATTGATGACAAAGATACTCTTTTCTTCGAGGATCGAATTGTGGTTCCTAAAGGCGATCTGAGAAAAGTCATTATGAACGAGGCACACAATTCCCTTCTATCCATTCATCCAGGAAGTACGAAGATGTACCATGACCTCAAGCAGTCGTATTGGTGGACTCAAATGAAGCGAGAAATTGCTCAATTCGTGAATGAATGTGATGTCTGCAGAAGGGTGAAAGCAGAACACCAACGACCAGCTGGTCTCCTCCAACCTCTTGCTATTCCAGAATGGAAGTTTGATCATATCAAGATGGACTTCGTGACTAGTTTTCCTAAGTCCAAGCATGGAAATGATGCTATCTTCGTTGTCATTAACAAGCTTACTAAAGTGGCTCATTTTCTTCCTATCAAAGAATCTATCACAACAGCTCAGCTGGCAGAGTTATACACTTCCAGAATTGTCTCCTTGCACGGTATTCCACAATTGATTTCTTCAGACCGTGGAAGCATCTTCACTTCTAAGTTCTGGGACTCCTTTCAGAAGGCCATGGGCACCAACATTCGCTTCAGCACAACTTTCCATCCTCAAACAAGTGGCCAAGTCGAGCGAGTCAATCAAATCCTTGAAGATATGCTCAGGGCTTGTGTAATCTCTTTCGATATGAAGTGGGAAGATTGTCTTCCATATGCCGAGTTCTCCTACAACAACAGCTTCCAAGCGAGTTCGGGCAAGGCCCCATTCGAAATTCTCTATGGCAGAAAGTGTCGTACTCCTCTCAATTGGTCCGAGACAGGTGAACGCCAACTTCTTGGCAATGACTTGATCACAGAAGCCGAAGAAATGTGCAAAGTCATTCGTGAGAATCTCAAAGCCGCGCAATCGCGCCAGAAGAGTTACTATGATAGCAAGCACCGTGACTTGGCTTTCGAGATGGAGACCATGTCTACCTCCGCGTCTCTCCAATGAAAGGCACTCGTCGCTTCGGTATCAAAGGGAAGCTTGCCCCTAGATACGTGGGTCCTTTCAAGATCATTGGCAAAAGAGGCGACCTCGCCTATCAACTTGAGCTTCCGTCCAATTTTGCAAACCTGCACGATGTGTTTCACATGTCACAACTTCGCAAGTGCTTCAAGACTCCTGAGCGCACTATTAACTTCTAAGAAATTGACCTCCAAGAAGATCTCTCTTATCATGAGCACCCCGTTGCTATTCTTGAAGAAACCGAGCGCAAGACTCGCAACAACTCAATCAAATTCCTGAAAGTGAAGTGGTCACACCATTCCGACCGAGAAGCCACCTAGGAGCGCGAGGATCTCCTCCGTTCCGAATATCCGGAGTTCTTTCAGTCCTAGATCTCGGGACGAGATCCTCTTGTAGTGGTGGAGTGTTGTAACACCCCGGATGTAACTTTCCATATTTGTAACTCCAACTCTTGCCATTTTCGGCTATGTGTTATGATATTCCCTCCGTGGTTGTGTTTTTGTCTTTTGTTTTGCATTTTATTCATGTCATGCATCTCATATCATGTCATCATGTGCATCTCATTTGCATACGTATTCGTCTCATGCATCCGAGCATTTTCCCCGTTGTCCGTTTTGCAATCCGACACTCCCACATGCACCGGCGTACCCCTCTTGTCTCTTTTCATGAGTGGGTGCTAAACGTTCTCAGAATGCACCGAGGGTCGCCAAGTGGCCTTGGCACACCACCGGTAGATCACCTGTCAAGTTTCGTTCCATTTGGAGCTCGTTTGATACTCCAACGGTTAACCGGGTAACCGCAAAGGCCTTTTGAGTGTTGCAGCCCAACACCCCTCCAAAACATCCCAATAACCCATCTAAGTCACTTCCATGCTCTTGGTCGTTCGATCACGATCGTGTGGGCGAAAACTACACCCCATTTGGAGTCTCCTAGCTCCCTCTACTTATAAATATGCATATCCCCCTCCAAATCACGGACGAAACCCTAGCCACCGCTTCCCTCGCACCGCCGGACACGCCCGGCCGCAGCCGGACACGTCCGCCCTCGCCCTCGCCCAACCAGGAACCGCCACGCGTCCCCGGGCACGCCCACTTCGCCGTCGGCCCGTGGGGCCCAGATCCGGCCCCCGCGGCCCGCT
>NC_041383.1:496189186-496218401 GCF_002162155.2 Triticum dicoccoides | reverse complement strand
GCGCCGCCCGCGCCTGCCGACCGGCGCCCGGATCCGGCCGCCCCCGTCCTCCTCTGGCCTCCTCCTCTCCAGCTCCGACGAGCCGCCGCCCGCCTCGGCTTCCGCGCGCCCGGATCCAGATCAGGTCAAACCTAGGTTGACCCCGAAATCCTCCAAGTCATTTTTTCTGTCACATTATTTAGCTCTGTTCATTGCATCATAACTCTGCATGCGTAGCTCCGTTTCATGCGCATGATATATCAAAATGTTCATCAGGTTGTGCTCGTCATTTTGTTCCATTGGGACATGTTCATTTGAGATCATCTCGATGCCCAAATCTCTGATGCAAGAGTGCTATATAATGTTAGTTTCTGATTCTTAATAGATTATGGGCATTTGTCATTTTTGCTACATTTATTGTGTGCATCTTATGGGCATGAGCTCCACATGTGTTTTGTACTATGCCATGTCATATTTACAGAGGTGCTTGCCATGTATTTTTGTGATCTATGTGGTGACTAGCACAAGCATGCAAACTAGGCTTCGTGATGTTGCTGATTCCAGTCCCTGTTCTGCTGTTATTTTGATGCCATGTAAACATGATGCTACAGAGAGATCCATGCTTATTTTGAGATACTTCAGTAAGGATGATTTGAACATATGGTTATGCTCTTACCATTAATGCCCCTGTTTGCAATTATGGAGTAGTTTAGCATGAAATTTGCATGCTCTACTTTTGCTATAAAATGTTTCCTGGCAGATTGTTTACATGTTATTCAATTTTGCCAAGGTTGTTGTAGTTGATCCTTGCATGCTATGAACCTGTTCTTGCCTTGGTTAGTTTCATAAACATGTCTTCTTGCTGATGCTATGATTATCTTGTCATTCAATGACTTGTGGTGAGTGAATTGAGCTCGCAAAGATGCCTTCATAATGCTGCTAATGCCATGCTCTGTTTCCTGAATCTGTTAACGAAACTTTCTATGTTTACATGGGTGCCATCATATCTTCTGATCCTTTTTGGCTCATGGTCACTAAGGGACTTTTGTTCTATGCTTTGAGTAGAATCATGCCATGTCTTGTTTTGATCTTATAAGTTCCTGTAGCATGTTTATTGCTTGCTCTGAACATTGCTACCTGATGCTGTTTTTGCCATTTTCAGTATTTTCACTAAATCTGTGAAGCTGATATCTTTTGCACGTTTGCCATGCTTGTTTGAACCTGCTATTGTGTGATTCAGCCGTAGCTCAGTGTTCATCTTTTGTCAAGCATCTCTTGTAGATCACTGCCATATGCTTTATTGTTATGTTGGAGTGCTGTAGCATAGTTTCTTGTTGCATGGTAAGTAGCATCGTGCTGTTAATCGCAGAATTGTGGCATTCTTGTTTTGCTTGCCATTTGCAAACCGTGCATCCGTTTCCGGTGATCTTTATATTGATTTCAACCGAAATCATCTCATCTTTCCAGCGGCATACTTGGTTTGCCAAGTTGATGCCTTGTTCATCATTTTTCCTTCCGGAGCCCGCATATGCATTGCATACCACATCTTGCATATCATGCCATGTATTGCATCATGTTGCTTGTGCATTGCACCGTGATTTATTGTGGTTCCATTGCTTGTGTTCTTGCTTTGGATAGAGCCGGGAGACGAGTACGTGAACGAGGAACCTGTTGAGTGCGCTAACGAGGATCAAGCTTTCGACAACTCTGAGAACTTTGCAGGCAAGATGACCATACCCTCGATTTTACTTCTATATTTGCTTTGCTAGTTGCTCGCTGTATTGCTATGTTAGCTCTACCTACCACTTGTTTATCATGCCTCCCATATTGCCATGTCAATCCTCTAACCATCCTGTCCTAGCAAACCGTTGTTTGGCTACGTCACCGCTTTTGCTTGGCTCCTCTTATAGCGTTCCTAGTTGCAGGTGAAGATGAAGTTTGTTCCTTGTTGGAACATGGATATTTTGGGATATCACAATATCTCCTGTTTAATTAATGCACCTATATACTTGGTAAAGGTGGAAGGCTCGGCCTTATGCCTGGTGTCCTGTTCCACTCTTGCCGCCCTAGTTTCCATCATACCGGTGTTATGTTCCTTGATTTTGTGTTCCTTACGCGGTTGGGTGATTTATGGGACCCCTTTAATAGTTCGCTTTGAATAAAACTCCTCCAGCAAGGCCCAACCTTGGTTTTACCATTTGCCACCTAAGCCTTTTTCCCTTGGGTTTTTGCGAGCCCGAGGGTCATCTTTATTTAACCCCCTGGGCCAGTGCTCCTTCGAGTGTTGGTCCAAACTAGAGCCCATTGCAGCGCCACCTCGGGGAAACTCAAAGTCTGGTTTTAGTTGTACGGATTGCTCATCCGTTGTGCCCTGAGAACGAGATATGTGCAGCTCCTATCGGGATTTGTCGGCACAGTCGGGTGGTCTTGCTGGTCTTGTTTTACCATTGTCGAAATGTCTTGCAAACCGGGATTCCGAGACTGATCGGGTCTTCCCGGGAGAAGGTATATCCTTCATTGACCGGTGAGAGCTTGTGATGGGATAAGTTGGGACACCCCTGCAGGGTATTATCTTTCGAAAGTCGTTCCCACGGTTATGAGGCAGATGGGAATTTGTTAATGTCCGGTTGTAGAGAACTTGACACTTGACTTTATTAAAATGCATCAACCGCGTGTGTAGCCGTGATGGTCTTTTCTCGGCAGAGTTCGGGAGGTGAACACGGTTTGGGTTATGTATGTACGTAAGTAGTTTCAGGATCACTTCTTGATCATTTATAGCTTCTCGACCGATGCGTTGCTTCTTTTCTCACTCTCACTTGCGTATGTTAGCCACCATATATGCTTAGTGTTTGTTGCAGTTCCACCATATTACCCCTTTTCCTACCTTGAGCTTATATAGTCTTGATCTCGCGGGTGTGAGATTGCTGAGTCCCCGTGACTCACAGATTCTACCAAAACAGATGCAGGTGCCGAGGATACCAGCGCAAGTGGTGCAACCGAGCTCAAGTGGGATTTTGATGAGGACCTTGGTCGTTACTATGTTTCATTTCCAGATGATCAGTAGCGGAGCCCAGTTGGGACGATCGGGGATCTAGCATTTGGGGTTATCTTCTTTTCATTTGGATTTGACCGTAGCCGGTCTATGAGTGTGTTTTGAATGATGTATTTATTTATTTATGTATTGTGTGAAGTGGCGATTATAAGCCAACTCTCTTTATCCCATTCTTATTCATTACATGGGATTGTGTGAAGATGACCCTTCTTGCGACAAAACCTATAATGCGGTTATGCCTCTAAGTTGTGCCTCGACACGTGAGAGATATAGCCGCATCGTGGGCGTTACAGAAGGCTAGAGATCAAGATTCATATGGTAGGAATGGAATATCTTGGCCTCAACACATGAGTAGGTGGTTCTCTCTCAGAAATGGTAAGTTGGAAGTGTAGGTTTGTTCTGATGGCTCTCTCCATGAATGAAGAGGAGGTGGAGGGGTATATATAGCCTCCACACAAAATCTAACCATTACACACAATTTACCAATCTTGGTGGGACCGGATCAACAAACTCGGTCGGACCGATTTAGTAAACCTAGTGACCATTAGTGATTTCGGTGGGACCGACATGCAACTCGGTGGGACGGATATGGTTAGGGTTATGGCATAACGTAATCTCGGTGAGACCGATTACACAAACTCGGTGGGACCGATTTTGGTAATTAGCTAACCAGAGAGTTGGTCAGGTAAACTCGGTGGGACCGATTCGCTCTTTTCGGTGGGTCCGAAATGTTACGAGAAGGAAACAGAGAGTTTACATTGCAATCTCGATGGGACCGATCGCTCACATCGGTTAGACCGAAACGTTACGAAGGGAAACAGAGAGATTACAATCCCATCTCAGTGCGACCGAGATCCCTATCGGTGAGACCGATTTGCCTAGGGTTTGTGGCAGTGGCTATGACATCTGAACTCGGTGGCGCCAGATAGAAAGAATCAGTGGGGCTGAGTTTGACTTTAGGTTTAGGTCATATGTGGATATGAGAAAGTAGTTGAGGGTTTTTGGAGCATATCACTAAGCACTTGAAGCAAGAAACTCATCACGCAACACCTCATCCTTCCTTGTTAGTATTGGATTTTCCTATAGACTCAATGTGATCTTGGATCACTAAAATATAAAATGTAGAGTCTTGAGCTTTTGAGCTTGAGCCAGTCCTTTTGTCCTTAATATTTTGAGGGATCAACTTTCATCATCCATGCCATGCCATTCATTGAGCTTTCCTGAAATATTTGTCTTGGAATAGTATTAGCTCAATGAGCTGTATGTTGTTATGAATTACCAAAACCACCTAGGGATAGTTGCACTTTCAATCTCCCCCTTTTTGGTTATTGATGACAACATATAGATCAAAGCTTCGACAAATGATAATAAGATTGAAAAACATCGTCGCTTTGAGAAGTATGTGATAAGCAAGAGCTCCCCCTAAATTTGTGCATAGTTTAAGATTTGCGTTGGAATGCAAATGCATAAGGAATTAGGCTCATGGGTTACTCTTCCATGTCACATACATCTTGGTGGAGCGCTCAAAATAATAAAGATTGAATACATGCACTCATCACCAAGCAAAGTGAATGATCATATAAAGATAAATGAGATAATATCATCTAACAAGCATAAGTGTAGCTTATGATCAAACACATGATCATCAATGTCTCACAGGCAATAACGTAGTATCTCAAGCAAGCAAAAGCAAACAAACCATGAAGACAAGAGAGAACAAAAGCAAAATCTCTCTCTCGAAGCCTATGATCTATACATTTTCTCCCGCTTTGGCAACAAGTTACCAAAAAGTTCCTAGAAAATGCATAGTACTATTTCGTCTCTCAGGCTTGGTCTTCAGTTGGTGGTGTAGAGATGGCTCCTTGGACGAAGACTTCAGTTGATGTGGATGGAGCTGAAGGAGTTGGTGCTGGAGCTGGTTGCACTGGAGCTGTAGCTGGTGCAGATGAAGTGGCTCTGGTGTCTGTCACAGGCTCTACATCTGATCTCTGAGCTCGAGGCACTCTGGCAAATGCATCAGTAGTTGTCCTGCCCTTCCTCTCCTGCATGTCATCCTGTAGCTGCTCCACAACTGACTGAATCTTAGTTACTTTCACATCAAGGTCATAGAATTTTTGTTCCATGATTCTTTCCAGGCTCTCTTGGTTTTGAGTTAGGGTGGCCAACCCCTTCTCAATCCTCAGAGTTGATGCTATTAAGTAACCAATCTGGTCCTGCTTGCTCTTCAAAAAGTACTCAGATGCCTCCTCTAAAGTTGGCATCTTGGCAGCCTTCTCCTTCTTTGCTTTCTCCTTTTTCTCTTGAGCTTGCACTGAAGATGGTTCATTCTCATTCATGACAACTTGATTGTCCTCAAAATATGGATAGAGAACAACGTGTTCCTTATCCAACAGGTATTTGCATGTGCCCATCTTTGAATTGATCAACTCCTGGATTTGTGGGGCATATCCACAACTTCTCTTTTGGTCTGCTGCAGTCCTCTTGATAGTCTCAACTATGAGGCTCATGACCTTGAATTTCTGTGGCACATCAAATATGTGTAGCAAATTAATTGCATGCCCTCTGATCGTGTTGTGGTCACCTGACTTGGGCAATAAAGTGTGCCTTAGGATCCAGTTGATTGTTGGCAGCCCTGACAGAAGAAAATGGACAGACCCAAACTTGAAAGTCTCAAGTGCCTTGTCTGGGATCTCCTTGTACATGTGTGACATTGAATTGTGATCCTTTTTCTTCTTGGAGTAGACACCCAAGTCATCTTCTTTCTCCTCCGGCGCATTGATCAAATTGGCCCATTCCTCAATAGTTGATTGGTACCTTGTACCTTGAGACATCCAGACTATTCTGCCATCAGGATAAAAATGAGTTGTGGAGTAGAACTGCATAACTAGCTCATCATTCCAGTTTGTGAACCTCATTTTCCTTCATGTATTTCTAGTCTACCCATCTCATGTCACAAACTATGGGATTCTTGTCCAACAACACAGTCTCATAAAAGTCCTGATGTTCCTTAGTGTGGAACCTGTAATCAACAGCAGTTCTTCTTCTGATTGCATAGGGATCAGACAATCTCCACTGCCCGAGCCCTGCATCCTTCCTCAGCTTCATATTCTCAGCCACTGGATGAGCATCATTGTGGTCTGGAATCTTGGGTTTGAGCTTCCTCAGAACTTGTCCTTCATCATCTTCCTCAGCAGCAACTTCAGGCACTGGGGCCTTGTTCTTCTCAGCAGCTGGTATGCTCCTGGTATTCCTCTTAGGTGCAGACTTGGCCTTGGAGGCAGCTTTGGGTGCTTCTTTGGGCTTTGATGATGCAACCCCTGACCTTATAGCATCACCCATCAGCTTTTGTGCCTTGGGTGCTGGTGCAGCAACCTCTTCTTCCTCCTCCTCTTCCATCATGGAAGGTTGTCCAACAACTCTGGCCATGGTCTTTTTGGCCCTTTCCTTCCTCTTCTTTCCTTCTGCAGCTGGCTCTTTGGGATCGGGTTTCTCTGGTTCTTGTGTTGATCCTCTGACCTTCAGCATAGGTGTCCTCTTGGCAGGGACCTTCCTATTCAGTCTAGGCTTTGTGGTCTTTGCTGAGCCATACTCCTTTTTGAGCACTACCTTCTTGGAAGTAGCCTCATCTTTAGCTGCCACATAGTCCTCATCCTCAGAGTATGAGGTTCTCTTCCTTCTGGCTCTTGTGGTGCTTTGGGCAAATTGCTAGGAGTGCTTCTGCTGCCTTCATCTGAGGAACTAGAGGGACTAGTTCCCTCACTCATGTGAATCTGCTCTTCTTCCCTGTTATGGCTGTCACTTTGGTCTGACATGCTGAAAACACTGACTGCTGACCTCTGTGAATAGATGTAGTTGAGATAGATTTGATGAGCATCACAAAATGCAGATATTTTCGCAAACGAATGATTCAAAAACTTAGTTTTAGTTTTCCATAGAAAGCATTTCGGATCAACCGATTTGCAAACTCGGTGATACTGAAGCAGCTTTTGGAACCTAAACTAGTGATCTTGGTCAGACTGAGTCACAGTTCGGTGGCACCGAGACTGCTAGGGTTTCACTGAGTTCTAAAATTGGTCACACCGATTTGCAATTCTCGGTCAGACCCAGAATCACTTGTGCAATGGCGTTAGCCAAGTCAGTGGAACCGAGTTTTTCAGCTCGATGGGTCCGAGATGGTTTTGGCGGAAACCTAACCCTAAATTTTCAAATCTCATCTATTCTAAGGATTGTTTTGACTAGATAGATGCGTTTCAATCGTGTCAAGAATCATAATGAACACAATGTGCTAGGAATTGGACGAGGATAGCACTGTGATCGAGTCCATACCCTAGTTTGGTGATGAACTTGCTATGGCGGCAACGGCGGGGATGAATTCCGTTGACGGCGGCGGAGACCAGCGACTGGAGGCGGCTGGCGAGGAGATGATACGGAGACCTAGGAGGCAGAGCGAGCTATGCGCGGGAGAAGGGGTTTGGAGAAGTTTTCCAAATTTTTGCCCGTGTGTATATATAGCCCGACCCTGTCGGTGTGACCGAGTGGAACAACTCAGTGGCACCGAGATGCATAACTGTTGACAGTTACAGCAACTCGATGAGGCCGAAAAGTTTAAATCGGTTATACCGAGATTGAAAACCTAGATCGACTTGGTGATCTTGGTATGACCGAAATGGAAGAATCGGTCAGACCGAAACACACAAAGAAGTTTTGGAAGTTTAAGTCCATGACGAATCGGGGACTCCGAGTGCTCCTCACACAGAGTGGTTCAAATCTGACTTGATCAAATTTTGTGATGTAGCATGAATAGAGTTTGAGACAAGAAAAGCATAGATAGCTAGAGAAGGTTCTTAGGCATTCTTGTTCATCCACTTGGCAAAAGGAAAAAGAAGCCAATCAATCAAAGCAACAAGTGGATGTCCTCGAATGAGTTAAATATGCAACCAACATGCTCACACAATAAAATGGCAAATGAAATATGTGGCAAAGCATGCACAACCAATTCTAGCATCTATCAAACAATTGGTGATGACTAGGTCATCTATATATGAGTATATTAACTTAGGAGTCAAATGAGAACATTTGATCATAGGTCATACTCATCGTTTAAGCTCAAGTGGGGTTACCACTTTTACATAATGCATTGATGTGTTCACATCATTAGAGTTGCTTTGACTCAATTCTTAGAGTTTAGCTCCCCCTAGATGTGAGATCCCCCCTTAGAGGGATGAACTAACCTTGGGTTTTGTCGATGATGACTTCATGTAGGTGTTGAAGATGTGGATGCTCAATGTTGATGAAGATCATTTGGAGCAATCCCTTGGAGTGAGTTACACTTTCAATACCTACACGGGTTAGTCCCACAAGGAACAAACAAGTATATCCATAGACATAGAGTGATGCACACACAAGATGATGTCCATGAAAGCATTAGGTTACCTTGTCCCTTGCCTTACCAACATGAGGGTTTGTGACTCCTTGAACTAGTGCAAGATGTGGATGTTGATTGCACTTGTCCTTGCCATAATGATATGAGTGAAAAATGTTTGCAGAGTCACCCTCAAGAACTCTCTAGTTCTTCTTCTTCGGGATCCACATCATCTTGATGGGAATCCTTGGAGTTGTAGTCATGCTTGATGAAGTAGAACTTGACGTAGTCTTGGGAACCCACTTGACCAAAGCCTTAGGAGCTGCTTCAAATGCATCAATCTCCTCTTGAAGCTTGTCCTTGCCTTTGTGCTTGTGGTCTTGTGGTGGAAGATCATCTTGAGCTTGTGTCCCTTTGAAGGAAGCAGGATCATACTTCTCTTGTTGAGGAACAAACTTTGTCTTGGGGTATTGATCTTATTCCCATTCAACTCCATTGGCATTGAACTTTCGTTCAAAACCAACACCTTGATTCTTCCGGTGCCTTCCTTGCTTGCGTACAATTTCCTCGAATTGCTTACTCCCGGCAAGGCTCTTGTATACACCTTTCTCTATAATTCCCTTCAATAAGCTATTTTCTTGCTCAAGTGTAACTTGGCTAAGAGAATCATTAGTGGAATCAAGAGAACTACTAGAAGCAACAATATTGGATTTAGCATGATTATTGTTACTACTAGAGGAAGAATCCTTCTTGTTCTTGTTACTAGACTTGACTTGAGGCATGTAAGTAGATAAGAGTAAACGCTTGGCAATGTAAGAAGAACTTTTCTTGCGAAGATCATCATTGATTGCTTTTAAGAACTCATGCTCTTGCTCAAGATTGAGCTTTTCAAAGTGTAACTTCTCATGAGTCCTCAAAAGTTCTCGATGATCCCCTAAGATAGTTTCATGAGCTAACTTAAGAGTGTTTAGTTCTTTAGTTAGAAGCTCAATCTTCTCCTTATTATTGTCATTCGTTTTATCTTGTTTAGCATGATTAATTGACGTTTCATCATAGTATTCATCACTAGAGTTGTCAATAAGTAAATCATCATCACCTAACAAGTCATCTTCATCACTATTGAAATCAACATACTTGGGGTGAGTTATCTTAGGGCCTTTAGCCATGAAGCATCTTCCAATTCCTTCATTTGGTTTATCAAATATGTCGTAGGAGTTGGTCGACACAAGTGCTAGACCGGCAACACCTTCATCTTGAGTATGTTCGGAGTCGGAGTGATAGCTTCTCTCGGAGTGATGTTCAGAGTCGGAACCGGATACCCATTCACCAACATGAGCTTGATGTTTTCGTTTTGTGTAGCTCTTTGATGACTTGTCCTTCCTTTCCGAATCTTTGCTTCTCCGGGATGTTCTTCGTTCATAACGATCATCTCTACTCCTTCTCTCTCTTGGCGGTGATTCTTCTCTTCTACTTCTTCTCTTGGGAGAATCTTCTCTTATTTTGTAGGGTGACGTACACTCATTGGAATAGTGTCTGGGTCTCCCACAATTGTAGCAATTGTGCTCTCGACTGGAAGATCTTTTGTCATTGTAAGACCTTGACTTGGAGCTTCTTTCTTTGCTTCTACTCTTGTAGAATTTGTTGAAGTTCTTCACCATTAAGCTCAATTCTTCATTGAAGGTTTATTTCTCACTTGATGATGTAGGGGCTTCACATGAGGCTTTGTAAGCTCCACTTGACTTGTTGTGAAGTTCCTATTTATCCTTGAGTGACATCTCATGAGCAACAATTCTTCCAATGACCTCCGTTAGCTTGAGATTCTTGTAATTGGGCATCATTTGGATCAATGTGCACACGATATCATCTTTTCCATCCAATGCTCTTAGGATCTTCTTGATGACGAATCTGTCGGTCATCTCTTCACTTCCTAAGCCCGCAATCTCATTTGTGATAATAGCAAGCCTAGAGTACATTTCACCGACACCTTCACCATCCTTCATTTTGAACTTGTCAAGCTGACTTTGGAGCACATCCAACTTGGATTCCTTGACGGAGTCCGTACCTTCATGCATATCAATCAAAGTATCCCAAATTTCCTTTGCATTCTCCAGACGGCTGATTTTGTTGAATTCTTCAGGGCACAATCTGTTGAAGAGGATATCACAAGCTTGAGCGTTGTATTGCAGCATCTTCAATTCATCCGCACTAGCTTCATGGTTTGGTTTCCTCCCATCAAAGAATTCACCTTGCAAGCCAATACACAGAATACCCAAACGGCGGGGTTATGTCCAAGAATATGCATTTTCATCTTATGCTTCCAACTAGCAAAATTACTGCCATCAAAGTAAGGACCTCTACGGTGATAATTTCCCTCGCTAGATGCCATACTCTCCTAGGTTGTGAAACCAAGGCTATGACCATGAAAAGCTATGGAAATCAAAGCAAATGGAGACCAAAGCTCTGATACCACTTGTAGAACCTTGAAGTATGTCTAGAGGGCGGGTGATTAGACTACTTGCCCAATTAAAAACTTAACCTTTTCCCAGTTTTAGTCTTTGGCAGATTTTAGCTATCTTAGCACAAGTCAAGCAATCTTCACACAATTCAAGCAAGCATGCAAAGAGGATATGAGCAACGGAAATTAAAGCATGCAACTTGCAAGAATGTAAAGGGAAGGGTTTGGAGATATCAAACGCAATTTGGAGACACGGTGATTTTTGAGCCGTGGTTCCGATAGGTTGTGCTAACGTACATCCACGTTGATGGAGACTTCAACCCACGAAGGGTAACGGTTATGCGAGTCCACGGAGGGCTCCACCCAAGAAGGGTCCACGAAGAAGCAACCTTGTCCATCCCACCATGGCCGTCGCCCACGAAGGACTTGCCTCACTAGCGGTAGATCTTCACGAAGTAGGCGATCTCCTTGCCCTTACAAACTCCTTGGTTCAACTCCACAATCTTGTCGGAGGCTCCCAAGTGACACCTAGCCAATCTAGGAGACACCACTCTCCAAGAAGTAACAAATGGTGTGTTGATGATGAACTCCTTGCTCTTGTGCTTCAAATGATAGTCTCCCCAACACTCAACTATCTCTCACAGGATTTGGATCTGGTGGAAAGAAGATTTGAGTGGAAAGCAATTTGGGGAAGGCTAGAGATCAAGATTCTTATGGTACGAATGGAATATCTTGGCCTCAACACATGAGTAGGTGGTTCTCTCTCAGAAATGGTAAGTTGGAAGTGTAGGTTTGTTCTGATGGCTCTCTCCACGAATGAAGAGGAGTTGGAGGGGTATATATAGCCTCCCCACAAAATCTAACCGTTACACACAATTTACCAATCTCGGTGGGACCGAATCAACAAACTCGGTCGGACCGATTCAGTAAACCTAGTGACGGTTAGTGATTTCGGTGGGACCGACATGCAACTCGGTGGGACCGATATGGTTAGGGTTAGGGCATAACGTAATCTCGGTGAGACCGATTACACAAACTCGATGGGACCAATTTTGGTAATTAGCTAACCAGAGAGTTGGTCAGGTATACTCGGTGGGACCGATTTGCTCTTTTTGGTGGGACCAAAATGTTACGAGAAGGAAACAGAGAGTTTACATTGCAATCTCGATGGGACCGATCGCTCACTTCGGTTAGACCGAAACGTTACGAAGGGAAACAGAGAGATTACAATCCCATCTCGGTGCAACCGAGATCCCTATCGGTGAGACCGATTTGCCTAGGGTTTGTGGCAGTGGCTATGACATCTGAACTCGGTGGCGCCGGATAGAAAGAATCGGTGGGGCTGAGTTTGACTTTAGGTTTAGGTCATATGTGGATATGAGAAAGTAGTTGAGGGGTTTTGGAGCATATCACTAAGAACTTGAAGTAAGAAACTCATCACAAAACACCTCATCCCTCCTTGATATGTATTGGCTTTTCCTATAGACTCAATGTGATCTTGGATCACTAAAATATAAAATGTAGAGTCTTGATCTTTTGAGCTTGAGCCAGTCCTTTTGTCCTTAATATTTTGAGGGATCCACTTTTATCATCCATGCCATGCCATTCATTGAGCTTTCCTGAAATATTCATCTTGGAATAGTATTAGCTCAATGAGCTATATGTTGTTATGAATTACCAAAACCACCTAGGGATAGTTGCACTTTCAAGTTTATAGATGGGGTACTTCAGTAAGGGTGCCCCAGAAGCAGTGCGAGGTGAGATCAAAGGACTGCTAAAACGTACCTAATGAGACTCTCAATAAGAAATATCTGGGTATGCCATCTGATATTGGGAATTCAAAGAATTGAGCCCTTAAATATCTGAAGGGTAGGTTATGGAGTAAGATCCAAGGATGGATAGAGCGCACAATGTCAACATCGGGCAAAGAAGTTTTTGTCAAAGCGGTGGCTCAGGCAGTACCATTTACTCCATGTCATGTTTTAAATTTATCGGTCCAGTGGATACCGGGGTACCACGTCCCTTCTTCCTATGGCCTAAGGGGTGGCCCATGCGGCCCAGAAGATCGGCCCAAGCCTGGTCCTCGGGGAGCAACCCACCTCGCGGGGAGCCAGCCTTGTGAGGCTCCCCCGCCAGCAGGTGAGCAGATTTCACCAAGTCCTTGGCGGGCTCGTGAGGTCGGCTCACGGGGCTGCCTCATGTGTCCTACCTTGCTGGGCTAACCTCGGGTCCCCAGTCACGAGGCCCGTGCCTGTCACATGGCTGATGCCCTGCTGTCAAGATAAGGACGACAGGGTACGACGGAGACCAGTTTCCACTTTGGTGCTATAAGGGAGCAACGGAGCCAGCCTCCCTCCAAAGCAAGTCCCAAATCTTTCCACTTTGGTGAAAGGAGACCAAGACGGATATGCATGACAGCAGGGCCGAGGACATCATCGAGCCCACCGGCGCGTCATGAAGACCACTTTACCAGGCAGAGACCGCCTTTAGTCAGGATAGGCTTGGGCGCATGTCCCCCTTTGAATTGACGCTCTGTGGCCACCCTTTCTCGCTCATATTTTTGGGGAAGAGGACAGATGCACTACAAAAAAGGGGCAGTGTCGCCTACATGTACGGGGAGCGGGCCATTCTTCCCCTATCTCGTGTAACTCAAGCCACAAGCTCTCCATTACACAACAATCCAACACAGGCAGGAGTAGGATATTACACCATCGTGGTGGCCCGAACCTAGGTAGCTCGCGTGTCCCCTTCATGTTCGGAGAGAGCCAGCATGCCTGTCGCAGTCCAGCTGTAGTTGTCGACATGCCGTAGGTCGCCAGGGGGGCTGGCGCGTCCTGGTGTCTTGTGGGTAGTAGCCCCCTGGTGGTTCTTTGCTCCACTATTTCTCTTTTATTCCAAAAAAAATCGTCAAAATTTTTTGTCCAATTATAAGAACTTTTATTTCTGCACAAAAAATAACACCACGGTAATTCTGCTGAAAACAGTGTCAGTCCATGTTAGTTCCATTCAAATCACACCAAAACCATATAAAATTAAATATGGCAGGAATACTTCATAAATTATAGATACATTGGAAACGTATCAGCATCCCCAAGCTTAATTCCTGCTCGTCCTCGAGTAGGTAAATTATAAAAAAATAATTTATAAAGTGTGAATGCTAGCATAGTGCACAAGTTTGATAATTTCAATCACTTTTCCTAGCATCATGACAGCAACTCTTTCTCACAGAACTTATCATGATAAAGTAGCAATCAATTCACATGTTACGGTTCAAACAATGCCTTCTCTTGAAACTTAACAACATTCATCAAATAATTGCAATTCAGCTTATTCAACAAAGCCTAAGTAAGAGCTCCACATACTCAATCATCATATAGTCTTCTATGATTGCTAGTACACAAAGCATGTTTTTAGAATAAATGACATTCATCAAACACATAGAAAGATAGGGGCTTAATGTTTCATCTCCCAACTCATTTATCATAGAGATAATTGTCAACAATAATAAATCATGATCAAATATATTTGACTGGCCATATGTGCCTAGATCTTTCCTCACCACATGATGCTTGCCAACTAGAAAATAATTGAGGTTGAAATGAGAATGCACACTATTGACTCTTGCATAAAAGAAAATAATGAAAAGTAAAAGGTAGGTCCTTCGCAGAGGGAGGCAGAGGTTGTCATGCGCTTTTTATTTTTGGATGCACAATCTCTTAATGCAAAGGAAAGTCACGTTATATTGCCCCTTATGATAGCAATCTTTATTATGCAGTCCGTCGCTTTTATTACTTTGTCATCACAAGTTTGTACAACGCTTATTTTCCCTTACAATAAAAGATCAAACATATTTAGTAGCAAATTTTATTGCTTTATGCACCGATGACACTTACTTGAAGGATCTTATTCAATCCATAGGTAGATATGGTGGACACTCATGGTTAAAAACTGGGTTTAAGGGTTTTGGATGCAGAAGTAGTATATCTACTTAGTATGAATTTTTGGCGACCAAAAGATCCTAAGCAAGCACCACATGTTAGAGGACCCATAACAATATGACTTCTATGCAAATATACACAACCATAACTCATTATGATGTCTTCCTTGTCCAACTTCAACTAATTTGCACAAGTTTGAAAATAATTAATGGGTATTCACAATCATAAAAGATGTCCAAGATAATATATTTGTATATGAAAGTTCTCTCATTTATACTAACCATTTATGAATTGCTTGTATGACCAATATTGTGATCGTCAAGCTTCAAAAGATTTCACTTTCTAAACCCAATGTGAAGCTACTACTAGTCATGACATGAACATATAATTTCAACTTCATGATATTCAATTCATTCAACAATTTATTGATAGGATATACGTGAAGCACAAGAGTAAATGACAAACTACTCCAAAAGGATAGTGAAGATCAAGCAAGTAGTTAAGTAAGTGGGTAGCTATTTGAAGACTCTTTCTTATTTAAAAACTTTCATATATAAGTATTTTATTAAAAAATCAAAACAAAATACAATGACATTCCAAGAATAGCACAACTCATGTGGAGAAGTAAAGACTTAGGTTCAACCGATACTAACCGATGATTGTTGATGAAGAAAGGTGGGATGCCTACCGGGGCATCCACAAGCTTAGATGCTTGAGACTTCTTGGAATATTAACTTGGGATGCCTTGGGCATCCCCAAGCTTGATCTCTTGTGGCTTCTTCATTACTCTCATATCACGGTTTCCCTGATTCTTAAAAACTTCATCCACACAAAACTCAACAAGAACTCGTGAGATAGTTAGTGTAAATCAACTCAAAACCTTATCATTCTATACTGTAACTGTTGGGGAACGTAGTAATTTCAAAAAAAATCCTACGCACACGCAAGATCATGGTGATGCATAGCAACGAGAGGGGAGAGTGTTGTCTACGTACCCTCGTAGACCGTAAGCGGAAGCGTTAGAACAACGCGGTTGATGTAGTCGTACGTCTTCACGGCCCGACCGATCAAGCACCGAAACTACGGCACCTCCGAGTTCTAGCACACGTTCAACCCGATGACGTCCCTCGAACTCCGATCCAGCTGAGTGTTGAGGGAGAGTTTTGTCAGCACGACAGCATGGTGACGATGTTGATGTTCTACCGACGCAGGGCTTTGCCTAAGCACCGCTACAGTATTATCGAGGTGGACTATGGTGGAGGGGGGCGCCGCACACGGCTAAAAGATCAACTGATCAATGTTGTGTCTTTGGGGTGCCCCTGCCCCCTATATAAAGGAGAAAAGGGGGGTGCAGCCGGCCAAGGGAGAGGGCGCGCCGGGAGGAGTCCTACTCCCACCGGGAGTAGGACTCCCCCCTTTCCTAGTTGGATTAGGACTTGAGAGGGGGGAAAGAGGAGAGAGAGAGGAGGGAAGGGGGGGCGCCGCCCCCCTCTCCTTGTCCTATTCGGACTAGGGAGGAGGGGCGTGCGTCCCAGCCTTGGCCGCCTCTCCTCTTCTCCGTAAAGGCCCACTAAGGCCCATTAGCCTCCCGGGGGTTAGGATAACCTCCCGGTACTCCGGTAAAATCCCGATTTGACCCGAAACACTGTGGATATCCAAACATAGGCTTCCAATATATCAATCTTCATGTCTCGACCATTTTGAGACTCCTCGTCATGTCTGTGATCACATCCGGGACTCCGAACAACCTTCGGTACATCAAAACATATAAACTCATAATATAACTGTCATCGTAACGTTAAGCGTGCGGACCCTATGGGTTCGAGAACTACGTAGACATGACCGAGACACGTCTCCGGTCAATAACCAATAGCGGAACCTGGATACTCATATTGGCTCCCACATATTCTACGAAGATCTTTATCGGTCAGACCGCATAACAACATACGTTGTTCCCTTTGTCATCGGTATGTTACTTGCCCGAGATTCGATCGTCGGTATCTCAATACCTAGTTCAATCTCGTTACCGGCAAGTCTCTTTACTCGTTCCGTAATACATCATCCCGCAACTAACTCATTAGTTGCAATGCTTGCAAGGCTTAAGTGATGTGTATTACCGAGAGGTCCCAGAGATACCTCTCCGACAATCGGAGTGACAAAATCCTAATCTCGAAATACGCCAACCCAACAAGTACCTTCGGAGACACCTGTAGATCACCTTTATAATCACCCAGTTACGTTGTGACTTTTGGTAGCACACAAAGTGTTCCTCCGGTAAACTAGAGTTGCATAATCTCATAGTCATAGGAACATGTATAAGTCATGAAGAAAGCAATAGCAACATACTAAACAATCAAGTGCTAAGCTAACGGAATGGGTCAAGTCAATCACATCATTCTCCTAATGATGTGATCCCGTTAATGAAATGACAACTCTGTGTCCATGGCTAGGAAACATAACCATCTTTGATTAACGAGCTAATCAGGTAGAGGCATACTAGTGACACTATGTTTGTCTTTATATTCACACATGTATTATGTTTCCGGTTAATACAATTCTATCATGAATAATAAACATTCATCATGAAATAAGGAAATAAATAATAACTTTATTATTGCCTCTAGGGCATATTTCCTTCAGTCTCCCACTTGCACTAGAGTCAATAATCTAGTTCACATCACCATGTGATTTAACACCAATATTCACATCTGTATGTGATTAATACCCATAGTTCACATCGTCATGTGATCAACACCCAAAGGGTTTACTAGAGTCAATAATCTAGTTCACATCGCTATGTGATTAACACCCAAATAGTACTAAGGTATGATCATGTTTTGCTCGTGAGTGAAGTTTAATCAACGGGTCTGTCACATTCAGAGCTGTATGTATTTTGCAAATATTCTATGTCTACAATGCTCTGCATGGAGCTACTCTAGCTAATTTCTCCCACTTTCAATATGTATCCAGATTAAGACTTAGAGTCATCTGGATCAGTGCCAAAACTTGTATCGACGTAACCCTTTACGACAAACCTTTTGTCACCTCCATAATCGAGAAACATATCCTTATTCCACTAAGGATAATTTTGACCAATGTCTAGTGATCTACTCCTAGATCACTATTGTACTCCCTTGCCAAACCAGGGCAGAGTATACAATAGGTCTGGTCCATAGCATGGCATACTTTTATAGAACCTATGACTGAAGCATAGGGAATGACTTTCATTCTCTTTCTATTTTCTGCCGTGGTCGGGATTTGAGTCTTACTCAATTTCATACCTTTGCAACACAGGCAAGAACTCTTTCTTTGACTGTTCCATTTTGAACTACTTCAAAATCTTGTCAAGGTATGTACTCATTGAAAATCTTATCAAGTGTCTTGATCTATCTCAATAGATCTTGATGCTCAATATCTAAGTAGCTTTACTAAGGTCTTTCTTTGAAAAACTCCTTTCAAACACTCCTTTATGCTTTCCAGAAAATTCTACATTATTTCCGATCAAAAATATGTCATTCACATATACTTATCAGAAAGGCTGTAGTGCTCCCACTCACTTTCTTGTAAATACAGGCCTTTCCAAAAGTCTGCATAAAACCATATGCTTTGATCAACTCATCAAAGCGTATATTCCAACTCCGAGATGCTTGCACCAGTCCATTGATGGATTGCTGGAGCTTGCACACTTTGTTAGCACCTTTAGGATTGACAAAACCTTCTGGTTGTATCATATACAACTCTTCTTTAATAAATCCATTAAGGAATTCAGTTTTGACATCCATTTGCCAGATTTCATAAAATGTGGCAATTGCTAACATGATTCGGACAGACTTAAGCATCGATATGAGTGAGAAAATCTCATCGTATTCAACACCTTGAACTTATCGAAAAACCTTTTTGCGACAAGTTGAGCTTTGTAGATAGTAACACTACTATCAGCGTCTGTCTTCCTCTTGAAGATCCATTTATTTTCTATGGCTTGCCGATCATTGGGCAAGTCAACCAAAGTCCACACTTTGTTCTCATACATGGATCCCATCTCAGATTTCATGGCCTCCAGCCATTTCGCGGAATTTGGGCTCATCATCACGTCCTCATAGTTTGTAGGTTCATCATGGTCTAGTAACATGACTTCCAAAACAGGATTATCGTACCACTCTGGTGCGGATCTTATTCTGGAAGACCTACGAGGTTCGGTAGCAACTTGATCTGAAGTTTCATGATCATCATCATTAACTTCCTCACTAATTGGTGTAGGAATCACTGGAACTGTCTTCTGTGATGAACTACTTTCCAATAAGGGAGAAGGTACAATTACCTCATCAAGTTCTACTTTCCTCCCACTCACTTCTTTTGAGAGAAACTTCTTCTCTAGAAAGGGTCCATCTTAGCAATGAATATCTTGCCTTCGGATCTGTGATAGAAGGTGTACCCAACAGTTTCCTTTGGGTATTCTATGAAGACGCACTTCTCCGATTTAGGTTTGAGCTTATCAGGTTGAAACTTTTTCACATAAGCATCGCCGTCCCAAACTTTAAGAAACGACAACTTTGGTTTCTTGCCAAACCATAGTTCATAAGGCGTCGTCTCAAACGGATTTTGATGGTGCCGTATTTAAAGTGAATGCAGCTGTCTCTAATGCATAGCCCCAAAACGATAGTGGTAAATTGGTAAGATACATCATAGATCGCACCATATCAATAATGTGCGGTTATGACTTTCGGACACACCATTACGCTGTGGTGTTCCATGTGGCGTGAGCTGTGAAACTATTCCACATTGTTTTATATGAAGGCCAAACTCGTAACTCAAATATTCTCCTCCACGATCAGATCGTAGAAACTTTATTTTCTTGTTATGATGATTCTCCACTTCACTCTGAAATTCTTTGAACTTTTCAAATGTTTCAGACTTGTGTTTCATTAAGTAGATATACCCATATCTGCTCAAATCATCTGTGAAGGTCAGAAAATAGCGATACTTGCCACGAGCATCAACACTCATTGGATCGCATACATCGGTATGTATTATTTCCAATAAGTCAGTAGCTCGTTTCATTGTTCCGAAGAACAGAGTTTTAGTCATCTTGCCCAAGAGGCACGGTTCGCAAGCATCAAATGTTTCATAACCAAGTGATTCTGAAAATCCATCTTTATGGAGTTTCTTCATGCGCTTTACACCGATATGACCCAAATAGCAGTGCCACAAATAAGTTGCACTATCATTATTAACTTTGCATCTTTTGGCATCAATATTATGCATATGTGTATCACTACGATCGAGATCCAACAAACTATTTTCATTGGGTGTATGACCATTGAAGGTTTTATTCATGTAAACAGAACAACAATTATTCTCTGACTTTTAAATGAATAACCGTATTGCAATAAACATGATCAAATCATATTCATGCTCAATGCAAACGCCAAATAACATTTATTTAGGTTCAACACCAATCTCGAAAATATAGGGAGTGTACGATGATGATCATATCAATCTTGGAACCACTTCCAACACACATCGTTACTTCACCCTCAACTAGTCTCTGTTTATTCTGTAAGTCCTGTTTTGAGTTACTAATCTTAGCAACCGAACAAGTATCAAATACTCAGGGGCTACTATAAACACTAGTAAGGTACACATCAATAACTTGTATATCAAATATACCCTTGTTCACTTTGCCATCCTTCTTATCCACCAAATATTCAGGGCATTTCCGCTTCGAGTGACCATTTCCTTTGCAGTAGAAGCACTTAGTTTCAGGCTTTGGTCCAGCTTTGGGCTTCTTCACGGGAGTGATAACTTGCTTGCCATTCTTCTTGAAGTTCCCTTTCTTTCCCTTCGCCCTTTTCTTGAAACTAGTGATCTCGTCAATCATCAACACTTGATGCTCTTTTCTTGATTTCTACCTTCGTCGATTTCAGCATCACGAAGAGCTCGGGAGTCATTTTCGTCATCCCTTGCATTATAGTTCATCACGAAGTTCCAGTAACTTGGTGATGGTGACTTAGAGAACTCTGCCAATCACTATCTTATCTCGAAGATTAACTCCCACTTGATTCAAGCGATTTTAGTACTCAGACAATCTAAGCACTTTCTCACTAGTTGAGCAATTCTCCTCCATCTTTTTAGCTATAGAACTTGTTGGAGACTTCATATCTCTCAACTCGGGTATTTGCTTGAAATATTAACTTCAACTCCTGGAACATCTCATATGGTCCATGACGTTCAAAATGTCTTTGAAGTCCCGATTCTAAGTTGTTAAGAATGGTGCACTAAACTATCAAGTAGTCATCACATTGAGCTAGCCAAATGTTCATAACGTCTGCATCTGCTCCTGCAATAGGTTTGTCACCTAGCGGTGCATCAAGGACATAATTTTTCTGTGCAGTAACAAGGATAATCCTCAGATCACGGATCAAGTCCGCATCATTGCTACTAACAAATTTCAACTTAGTTTTCTCTAGAAACACATATAAAACATAGGGAAGCAAAAACATAGGGAAGCAACAACGCGAGATATTGATCTACAACATAATTTGCAAAATACTACCAAGACTAAGTTCATGATAAATTAAAGTTCAATTAATCATATTACTTAAGAACTCCCACTTAGACAGACATCTCTCTAGTCATCTAAGTGATCACGTGATCCAAATCAACTAAACCATGTCCGATCATCATGTGAGATGGAGTAGTTTCAATGGTGAACATCACTATGTTGATCATATCTACTATATGATTCACGCTCGACCTTTCGGTCTCCGTGTTCTGAGGCCATATCTGTTATATGCTAGGCTCGTCAAGTTTAACCTGAGTATTCCGCGTGTGCAACTGTTTTGCACCCGTTGTATTTGAACGTAGAGCCTAACACACCCGATCATCACATGGTGTCTCAGCACGAAGAACTTTCGCAACGGTGCATACTCAGGGAGAACACTTCTTGATAATTAGTGAGAGATCATCTTAAAATGCTACCGCCGAACTAAGAAAAATAAGATGCATTACAGATAAACATCATATGCAATCAAAATATGTGACATGATATGACCATGATCATCTTGCGCCTTTGATCTCCATCTCCAAAGTACTGTCATGATCTCTATCATCACCGGCACGACACCATGATCTTCATCATCTTGATCTATATCAATGTGTTGTCACATGGTCGTCTCGCCAACTATTGCTATCGCGTAGCGATAAAGTAAAGCAATTATTTGGCACTTGCATCTTATGCAACAAAGAGACAACCATAGGGCTTCTGCCAGTTGCCGATAACTTCAACAAAACATGATCATCTGATACAACAACTTATATCTCATCATGTCTTAACCATATCACATCACAACATGCCCTGCAAAAACAAGTTAGACGTCCTCTACTTTGTTGTTGCATATTTTACGTGGATGCTACGGGCTGAGCAAGAACCATTCTTACCTACGCATCAAAACCACAACGATTGTTCATCAAGTTAGTGCTGTTTTAACCTTCTCAAGGACCGGGGGTAGCCACACTCGGTTAAACTAAAGTTGGAGAAACTGACACCCGCCAGCCACCTGTGTGCAAAGCACGTCGGTAGAACCAGTCTCGCATAAGCGTACACGTAATGTTGGTCCGGGATGCTTCATCCAACAATACCGCCGAACCAAAGTGTGACATAAGCAGTATGACTTATATCGCCCACAACTCACTTGTGTTCTACTTGTGCATATGACATCTACGCATAAAATCAGGCTCGTATACCACTGTTGGGGAACGTAGTAATTTCAAAAAAATTCCTACGCACAGGCAAGATCATGGTGATGCATAGCAACAAGAGGGGAGAGTGTTGTCTATGTACCCTTGTAGACCGTAAGCGAAAGCGTTAGAACAACACGGTTGATGTAGTCGTACGTCTTCACAGCCCGACTGATCAAGCACCGAAACTACGGCACCTACGAGTTCTAGCACACGTTCAGCCTGATGATGTCCCTCCAACTCCGATCTAGCCGAGTGTTGAGGGAGAGTTTCGTCAGCACGATGGCGTGGTGACGATGTTGATGCTCTACCGACGCAGGGCTTCACCTAAGCACTGCTACAGTATTATCGGGGTGGACTATGGTGGAGGGGGGCACCACACACGGCTAAAAGATCAACTGATCAATGTTGTGTCTTTGGGGTGCCCCCTTCCCCCGTATATAAAGGAGCAAAGGGGTTGCGGCCGGCCAAGGGAGAGGACGCACCGGGAGGAGTCCTACTCCCACCGGGAGTAGGACTCCCCCCCTTTCCTAGTTGGATTAGGACTTGGGAGGGGGGAAAGAGGAGAGAGAGGGGAAGGAAGGGGGCGCCGCCCCCCTCTCCTTGTCCTACTCGGACTAGGGGGGAGGGGCACGCGGCCCAACCATGGCCGCCTCTCCTCTTCTCCGTAAAGGCCCACTGTCGGTGTCAAAATCGGCGGATCTCGGGTAGGGGGTCCCGAACTATGCGTCTAGGCGGATGGTAACAGGAGACAAGGGACACGATGTTTTTACCCGGGTTCGGGCCCTCTCGATGGACGTAAAACCCTACTCCTGCTTGATTAATATTGATGATATGGGTAGTACAAGAGTTGATCTACCACGAGATCAGAGAGGCTAAACTCTAGAAGCTAGCCTATGGTATGATTGTTGTTCGTCCTACGGACTAAAACTCTCCGGTTTATATAGACACCGGAGAGGGCTAGGGTTACACAGAGTCGGTTACAATAGGAGGAGATCTTCATATCGTATCGCCAAGCTTGCCTTCCACGCCAAGGAAAGTCCCATCCGGACACGGGACGGAGTCTTCAATCTTGTATCTTCATAGTCCGGGAGTCCGGCCAAAGGTCATAGTCTGGCCATCCGGACACCCCCTAATCCAGGACTCCCTCAGTAGCCCCTGAACCAGGCTTCAATGACGACGACTCCGGCGCGCAAATTGTCTTCGGCATTGCAAGATGGGTTCTTCCTCCGAATACTTCATAGATGATGTTTGAACACCAGGATAGTGTCCGGCTCTGCAAAATAAGTTCCACATGCCACCGTAGAGAGAATAATATTTGCACCAATCTAATCTGCCGACGTATTCCGCAGCGTGACATCACGCCACGGCCAGGCTTTTATTCATTTCACTATTCCACCTTAGCGCGTTTAGCGAGGCGGTTTCCTTGGCACGTCTTGTCAAAGCAGATATCGTGTCCCCTTATTCCGGGATTCTCATCAATATGGGCGTGGGTAACCCAACCGCGCCATTAACCGCGGCGCTTGGGAGATAAGCGAGTTTTATTAGGCCAGTGGGGGCTTGTAGTTTCGGCCGCCCATATAAGGGGATAAGCATCCGCCCTTTTCATTTACGCCTTCTTCCTCCTTTGCTTATTCGTCCCTGCGTGCTCGAGCCCCAACGCCCAAGCCCGCACTTCCCACCTCAACCTTCTCCAATCATGTCCGGAGCGGGAGGTAGATGGATGGCCTCCTCCGTCACGGAGGGGAAGTCAAAAAGTAGAGGAAGGCCGGATACCTGTCTGACGACATCGCGCACCGGCTTCGAGATGTGGGGCAACTCATCCCCACCCCCAAGCCCCATGAGAGGGTTGTTTTTCTTCCCCATTTCCTCCGCAGACTGGGTTTTCCTCTTCACCCGTTCGTCCAGGGGCTCATGTTCTACTACGGCCTGGACTTCCACGATCTGACCCCAAATTTTATCCTCAACATCTCGGTGTTCATCATCGTGTGCGAGGCCTTCCTCCGCATCCAGCCTCATTTTGGCCTATGGCTGAAGATCTTCAGCGTCAAGCTGAAGGTCGTGGGCGGCCGCCAAGCGGAGTGCGGAGTTGCCATGGTGGGCAAGATAGCCAATGTTACATGGCTCGAGGGCGCCTTCGTAGAGACTATCAAAGGGTGGCAATCGGGGTGGTTCTATATCACCGAGCCGCGTGACCCAGAATGGGCAGCGGCCCCCGAATTCTGATCTGGCATCCCCACACGGTTCACATCTTGGAAAGAGACGGGCATGTCATGGGGTAATTCGGCGGAAGTGACCGGACTTCAAACCTGCATCAAAGACCTGATCGGCAGGAAGGTTAAACTTGTCATCGTAGTCCAGGTCATGCTTTTCCGCCGGATTCTCCCGTGTCAACGACGGGTTTTCAGCTTTTGGGAGTTCGACCCGGCCCAGCACCAGACTCTGTCTCGGCTCTTCGACACAAAGCACGAGGATGCCTGGAAGGTGCTATTCAAGAGCTTCGAGGTCTCCCCTCCCGTGACCGGGGATCACGGATTCTGCGCCAAGCACCAAGCCAGCGTGGTGAGCTTAATTTTCCCTTTATGGGGTATTCGTTTTTCATAGATTTGATTCTATGCGGGATCTAAACTCCCATCTTTTTAACAGGACTGGTAGAATAAGGCCGGACAAATCGACTATCCGGCTCCCTTGCCCGAGGACCCAGCGGACGCCTGCTTAACGAAGCTGCTGGTTCCGGCACCTCACGTGGTGCCGGAGAAGAAGGCCAAGAAGAAGGCCATGGGGACTCGAAAGAGCTCCCGTCGCCTGGTGGTGTCGGATTCATTGCCCGACAACCCTGATGCACCCTCCGCCTCCGAAGACGTGGAGGAGGAAGGAGAAGAATAAGAAGCCTCTCCCCCTCCAACGGGGGGAGGAAAGAAGAGAAAGGCCGCCCCAACTGGGGAGGCCGGAGGGTCCAAGAAGGGGAGAACCCTCCTTCCGGACTACACCTCCGATGCCAAAGACGGCGGGGAGGAATGGCCATCCAGGGTCAAGCCCCTGGCAAAATTGTAAGCATCCGGATGTCCGAATAACTTATGGCGCTTCTCCGTTATTTGGCATTTTCTGACGCCGAATTTGATCATGCAGTCCGCCCAAGGCTCAGCTCGACGATTCAACGAGTGGCTCCTTGGACTCGTCGGATGTGAATAGCGCTTCACTCCCGAAGGCCTCCTCCCCTCTCCCTACGGACGACGCCGAGGTGGGGCCCCGAAAGGGACTACACCAGGAGGAGGTGGTCCTGGAGGCGCCGCAAGGCGACCTCCCGGACTCCAGGCCTCAAGGGGGTAAAGCCCTGGAGGGATCCAAGTTCGGCCCCGGGCCGGACACTGCTCCGGAACCATCAATGGTTCCAGAGTCCGACAGGCGGCGCCTTCATAAGAAGGGCAAGCCTACGACGCCGGCGACCTCCGTCCATCCGGAGGCGCCGGACAATTTGCTGGAGGTGCTTAACGGCGCCTCCATCGACGAGGAACACCGCACTGTTATGAGTGCAGTGATTCAGAATGTTCAGTCCACCAAGAGCGGGCTGACAGAAGCCTGTACAAGCATGTTAACAGGCTTTGAGGTATGTGTTAAAAAACATATAAAAAATGTTACCGCATAGATAGTTGCCCCTGATTCTCAGCTCGGCGTTTGGAAAGAAAAGCCGAGCCGAGGATCTAAAAAGATATACACATGAGTCTAATAAAAATATGTCAATATGGGAATGCAGGCTGCGCTGCTGACTTCTGCCGCACTGACTGCGGAGGTCAATGCCTTGAAGGAAAGCCTCGAGCGGTCCGAGAGCGAGCTCAGCCGTGCCAAGAAGCAGCTCGAGGATAAAGAGGGTACGTAGTACCGCATGTAAATGTATATAGAAATACTTGGTTGCAAATAATGACAGTACCAACGTAAATGTTGCAGGGGCCACAGCCGAGGTGGCGATCCTGAAGGAGGCGGTGTCCAAGGCCGAAAAGAGTGAGGCCTTGGAGCACACCGAGCGAGAGAAGCAGGAGGCGCGGGTGGCAGAGGTGCGGCAAGAGCTCTAGGCTCTCGTGGAAAAACACGAGAGTTTGGAGCGTGACTCGAAGACTCGAGAGTCCGAGCTTGCCTTGGCTCTTGAGAGTGCCAAGACCGCTAAGGCCAAAGCCCAGAAGGCCCTTCAGGAGATCGAGGCGATGAATAAGATAGCGGCGGGTAAGGCATTCTTTATGCAAAGCAAGAATATAAAAGTAAATTTTCTGCTACTTACCAGAATCCGGAGCTCTCCAGGAGCATTCGCCGATCTACCCTGTAGTGTGTCTGATGCCGCCGCATACTACCGAGCCAAAGAGGGGAGCTCGACGGAAAAGATGTTCTGGTCTCAGTAAGCTGAGGCCGAGCATCCGGTGCCCCTGAGCGACCAGCTGAAGCAGCTGGTCGAGCTCCACAAGGTGGCCGAACAGGCCATGAAGGGTGTCGGTGTCAAAACCGCCGGATCTCGGGTAGGGGATCCTGAACTGTGCGTCTAGGCGGATGGTAACAGGAGACAAGGGACATGATGTTTTTACCCAGGTTCGGGCCCTCTCGATGGAGGTAAAACCCTACTCCTGCTTGATTAATATTGATGATATGGGTAGTACAAGAGTAGATCTACCACGAGATCAGAGTGGCTAAACCCTAGAAGCTAGCCTATGGTATGATTGTTGTTCGTGCTACGGACTAAAACTCTTCGATTTATATAGACACCGGAGAGGGCTAGGGTTACACAGAGTCAGTTACAATGGGAGGAGATCTTCATATCGTATCGCCAAGCTTGCCTTCCACGCCAAGGAAAGTCCCATCTGGACACGGGACGGAGTCTTCAATCTTGTATCTTCATAGTCCGGGAGTCCGACCAAAGGTCTCAGTCCGGCCATCCGGACGCCCCCTAATCCAGGACTCTCTCAGTAGCCCCTGAACCGGGCTTCAATGACGACGAGTCCGGCGTGCAAGTTGTCTTCGGCATTGCAAGGCGGGTTCCTCCTCCGAATATTTCATAGAAGATGTTGAACACCAGTGTAGTGTCCGGCTCTGCAAAATAAGTTCCACATTCCATCGTAGAGAGAATAATATTTGTATCAATCAGATCTGCTGATGTATTCCGCAGCGTGACAGCATGCCACGGCCAGGCTTTTATTCATTTTATTGTTCCACCTCAGCATGTTTAGCGAGGCGGTTTCCTTGGCACGTCTTGTCAAAGCAGAGATCGTGTCCCCTTATTCCGGGATTCTCATCAATACGGGTGTGGGTAACCCAACCGCGCCATTAACCGTGGCGCTTGGGAGATAAGCGAGTTTTATTAGGCTGGTGGGGGGCTCGTAGTTTTGGCCGCCCATATAAGGGGATAAGAATCTGCCCTTTCCATTCACGCCCTCTCCCTCCTCTGCTTATCCGTCCCTGCGCGCTCGAGCTCCAGCGCCCAAGCCCGCACTTCCCACCTCAACCTTCTCCAACCATGTCCGGAGCGGGAGGTAGATGGATGGACTCCTCCGTCACGGAGGGGCAAATCAAAAACCTGAGGAAGGCCGGATACTTGTCTAACGACATCGCGCACCGGCTTCCAGATGTGGGGCAACTCATCCCCGCCCCCAGGCCCCATTAGAGGGTTTTTTTTCTTCCCCATTTCCTCCGCGGACTGGGTTTTTCTCTTCACCTGTTCGTCCGGGGGCTCATGTTCTACTACGGCCTGGACTTCCACAATCTGGCCCCGAACATCATCCTCAATATCTCGGCGTTTATCGTCGTGTGCGAGGCCTTCTTCCGCATGCAGCCCCACTTTGGCCTATGGCTGAAGATCTTCAGCGTCAAGCCGAAGGTCGTGCAAGGCCGACAGGCGGAATGCGGAGGCGCCATGGTGGGCAAGATAGCCAACGTCACCTGGCTCGAGGGTGCCTTCGTGGAAACCATCAAAGGGTGGCAATCGGGGTAGTTTTATATCACCGAGCCGCGTGACCCTAAATGGGCAGCGACCCCCGAATTTTGATCCGGCATCCCCACCTGGCTCACATCTTGGAAAGAGACGGGCCTGTCGTGGGGCAATCCGGAAGAGGTAACCGGACTCCAAACCTGCGTCCAAGACCTGGTGACCAAGAAGGTCAAGCTTGTCAACGTGGTCCAGGTCATGCTCTTCTGCCGGATCCTCCCATGTCAACGACTGGACTTCAATTTGTGGGAGTTCGACCCGCCCGACACCAGACTCTATCCCGACTCTTCGAAACGAAGCACGAGGACGCCTGGAAGGTGTTTTTCAAGAGTTCTGAGGTCTCCCCTCCCGTCACTGAGGATCGCGGATTCTGTGCCAAACGTCAAGCCTCCGAAGTAAGCTTACATTTAGTCCCTTACGGGATACCTGAATTTCATACTGTGACTTTATGTGGGATCTAAACTCCCGTTCCTTTGACAGGACTGGAAGAGGACATCCGGACAGTTTGACTGTCCGGCCCCTTTGCACGAAGGCCCAGTAGACGCACACTTAGCGAAGCTACTGGTTCCGACACCTCACGTGGTGCCGGAGAAGAAGGCCAAGGAGAAGGCCACGGGGACCCGAAAGAGTTCCCGGCGCCTGGTGTCGTCGGATTTGCCCGACAGCCCCAACGCACCCTTCGCCTCCGAAGACGAGGAGGAGGAGGAAGAATAAGATGCCTCTCCCT
>NC_041383.1:496128735-496188664 GCF_002162155.2 Triticum dicoccoides | reverse complement strand
GCAAAATCGTAAGTGTCTAGCTACCCGAATGACTTATTGAACTCCTTTATTATTCGATAGCTTTTAACGCCAAAGCTAATCATGCAGTCCGCCCAGAGCTCAGCTTGGCGATTCGTCGAGCGGATCTCTGAATTCGTCGGACGTGAATAGCGCTTCACTTCCGACGGCCTCCTCTCCTCTCCCTATAGACGACGCTGAGGTGGAGTCCCGTAGGGGACAAAACCAGGAGGAGGTGGTCCTGGAAGCGCCACAAGGCGACCTTCCGGACTCCAAGCCCAAAGGGGGTAAAGCCCCGGAGGGATCTAAGTCCGGCCCTGGGCCGGACACTGCTCCGGAACCATCAGCGGCTCCAGAGTCCGACAGGCGGCGCCTTCATAAGAAGGGCAAGCCTGCGACGCCGGCGACTTCCGTCCACCCGGAGGCGCCGGACAATTTGCTGGAGGCGCTTCCATCGACGAAGAACACCGCACTGTTATGAGTGCGGTGATTCAGAAGGTTCAGTCCGCCAAGAGCGGGCTGACGGAAGCCTGCACAAGCCTGTTAACGGGCTTTGAGGTATGTGTTCAAAAACATATATAAAAAATATTACCGCATAGACAGTAGCCCCTGATGCTCAGTTTGGTGTTCGGAAAGAAAAGCCGAGCTGAGGATCTAAAAAGATATACGCAGGAGTCTAATAGAAATATGTCAATATGGGAATGCAGGCTGCGCTGCTGACCTCTGTCGCACTGACTACGGAGGTCAATGCCTTGAAGGAAAGCCTCGAGCGGTCCGAGAGCGAGCTCGGCCGTGCCAAGAAGCAGCTCGAGGATAAAGAGGGTACATAGTACCTCCTGTAAATGTATATAGATATACTTGGTTGCAAAATAATAACAGGACCAACGTTAATGTTGCAGGAGCCACGACCAAGGTGGCAACCCTGAAAGAGGCGGTCTCTAAGGCCGAAAAGAGTGCGGCCTTGGAGCACACCGAGCGAGAGAAGCAGGAGGCGCGGGTGGCGGAGGTGCGGCAAGAGCTCCAGGCTCTCGTGGAAAAACACGAGAGTTTGGAGCGTGACTCTAAGACTCGAGAGTTCGAGCTTGCCTTGGCTCTTGAGAGTGCCAAGACCGCTAAGGCCGAAGCCCAGAAGGCCCTTCGGGAGATCGAGGCGATGAAGAAGATAGCGGCGGGTAAGGCATTCTTTATGCAAAGCAAAAATATAAAAGTTAATTATCTGCTACTTACCCGAATCCGGAGCTCTCCAGGAGCGTTCGCCGATCTGCCCCGTAGTGTGTCTGATGCCGCCGCATACTACCAAGCCGAAGAGGGGACCTCGACGGAACAAGTGTTCTGGTCTCAGTATGCTGAGGCCGAACATCCAGTGCCCCTGAGCTACCAGCTGAAGCAGCTGGTCGAGCTCCAAAAGGTGGCCGAACAGGCCATGAAGGGCCTCATAGCTCGGATGTGGCCTGGAGAAGTCATGCCTGGGAGCTACTTCGGTCTGGTGCGGCGGCTGGTGGACGCGTATCCGTGGATTGAGGTTGTCAAGCGCTCCGTTTGTATTGAAGGTGCCCGTCGAGCCCTTGCCCGTGCTAAGGTGCACTGGGGCGAGCTAGACGCGGAGAAGCTGTTGACGGACGCGCCACCGCCGAGCAAGGAGTATCGTACACCCGAGATGTATTATAATGGCGTTCTGAAGGGTGCCCGCTGCATAGCGGATGAGTGCTCGAAAGATGTAATTTTTGAGTAGACTCGCATTTGTTATCCTGTATGCTGAAGCTTTGTTCATATGCGTTAAGCAACGCTTGTTAATTTAAAATATTACCTTCTGTGCGGCCGTTTATCAAATCTGAGAGATGCAAGTCGTCGGCTTCGACCCCCATGCCACGAGTGCTGGGGTGTTCGGGATAAACCTGAGTGCTCTTGTTCCCATTCTTGGGTCCATCTAGGGAGGCGTTCAGCACAACGAACCAGGCTGTCGGACTTATAATGTTTTATCACTCTCACTTAGCCATAGAATTCTATAATTTTAAATTTCGGCGAAGCCCCTAGTATTCGGAAGACCGAGTTCGGGGCGCTATCCACGCCTAGGCCGGATAAGTCCGGTTCCTCGCTCGAAGCGGCATAAGTCTTTAAGGACTCGAAGAAACCTCGCGAACAGCGACCGGTCTCTCGCACTATCATGACCGTCAGTTTTAGCTTTCTCTACTGAGGTGTTAACCCAGCTCAACTGGGGCACAATCGCAGTAGTTCTCCCAGCGCTACCTTAGCCAACAATGCAGAACGTAAGGTACCAAAACATGGGAGCCGGGCAAACCCAACTATTGACCAAAGACATGATTCGGAGCCGATGCATATAGTGCTATAAGTTTGGGGTGCCACACTCGTTACAGTGTTCGGTCTTCTCACACCATGTTATGGGGTGTTGTAAGCCCCTGGTGTATTATCCGTACCAAAGTGTACGGTTGCAGAATGTCATGACTGAACATATTTGTATATAAAAATAGATAAGTACAATAATAGGTAAGAGCTATATATTGTTTATTAAAAAAGGGCTGCTGCGAAAGCAGAACGATACAAGAAGTGCGGTAAGCAAGAGATGGGAGTATTTGACATATTCCCCTCCAGGGGCAAGCTGCGGGATTGTAAGTAAAACAGGTATTAAACTCGTTATAGAGACCACTGGACTTTTGATGTGGCTTGCTTCCTCCCTGGCTGTTGTATTGTGGGTTCGGCGAGTGTATTGCCGGACAGGCTTCCGAATAGTTGGGTCCTGAAAGTGTGTGAAAAGGAAAACGGCGAAATAGGGAGCCCCTTAGTGCGGTTGAGCCGCATTCTGGGCGTGCCATTGTTGTGCCCCTCCCCTTATGCCCATGGTATCTCTAAGGCGTAATTATGTACGCGTGGTACCAGTATCGCCGTTTGGCGGGGGCTAGGGTTGGGGCCGCACTGCTATGCTTGCTCGGAATGTGCCAGCCTGATTTGTTGTAGGTTACTTCGGGCCCGCTTGACGTTGTTCGGACATTTCGCGCCTGGATTGGAGAACTGCCTTGAGAGGCTACTCTGTACTTCCGCCGCCAGGGCCGCCATGTGCTCCTCCGTTCGGAGAGAGCGTTCGGTGTTTCCGTTTATCGTGATGACTCCGTGAGGTCCTGGCATCTTGAGCTTGAGATATGCGTAGTGCGGCACCGCATTGAATTTTGCAAATGCGGTTCGTCCGAGCAGGGCATGATAGCCGCTGCGGAATGGGACTATGTTGAAGATTAACTCCTCGCTCCGGAAGTTATCCGGGGATCCGAAGACCACCTCGAGTGTGACCGAGCCTGTACAGCTGGCTTCTACCCCTGGTATGACACCTTTGAAGGTTGTCTTTGTGGGTTTAATCCTTGAAGGATCGATGCCCATTTTTCGCACTGTGTCCTGGTAAAGCAGGTTCAGGCTACTGCCGCCGTCCATTAGGACTCTAGTAAGGTGAAATCCGTCGATAATTGGGTCTAGGACCAGTGTGGCAAATCCGCCGTGACGGATGCTGGTGGGATGGTCCCTTCGATCGAAGGTGATCGGGCAGGAGGACCATGGGTTGAACTTTGGGGCGACTGGCTCCAGCGCATAGACGTCCTTGAGAGCATGCTTCCGCTCCCTTTTGGGGATGTGGGTTGTGTATATCATATTCACCGTCCGAACTTGTAGGGGAAATCCCTTCTATCCTTTGTTGTTCGACGGCCGGGGCCCCTCCTCGTCATCGCTATGTAGCCCCTTTTCTCTAGTCTCGGCACTTAACTTGCCTACCTGCTTGAACACCCAACAATCCCTGTTGGTGTGATTGGCTGGCTGTTCGGGGGTGCCGTGTATCTGGCACGAGCGATCGAGTATCCGGTCTAAACTGGATGGGCCCTGAGGGTTTCTTTTGAATGGCTTCTTCCGATGACCCGGTTTACAGCCTCTGAACCCGGCATTGACTGTCGTATCTTCTCTATTGTCACCATTAATGTGGCGCTTATGCTTGTTGCGACGTGACCTGTCGTTGTTATCCTTGGTATCCGAATTGCCGGGGCTCTTGGTTATGTTATTGCTACGAGCTAGCCAGCTGTCTTCTCCCGCGCAGAAGCGGGTCATGAGTGTCGTGAGGGCTGCCATAGACTTCGGCTTTTCCTGTCCTAGGTGTCGGGCAAGCCATTCGTCTCGGATGTTGTGCCTGAAGGCTGCAAGGGCCTCGGTGTCCGGACAATCGACTATTTGGTTTTTCTTGGTTAGGAACCGTGTCCAGAATTTTCTGGCCGATTCCTCTGGCTGCTGGATTATGTGGCTTAGGTCATCGGCGTCTGGTGGTCGCACATACGTGCCCTGGAAGTTGTCAAGGAATGCGGATTCCAGGTCCTCCCAACAACTAATTGACTCTGCTGGCAGGCTGTTAAGCCAATGTCGAGCTGGTCCTTTAAGCTTGAGCGGGAGGTATTTGATGGCGTGTAGATCATCACCACGGGCCATGTGGATATGAAGGAGATAATCCTCGATCCATACCGCAGGATCTATTGTGCCATCGTAAGATTCTATGTTTACGGGTTTGAAGCCCTCAGGGATTTGATGATCCATTACTTCGTCTGTGAAGCATAGTGGGTGTGCGGCGCATCTGTACTGGGCTATATCACGACGCAACTCGAACGAGCTTGGTCTGTTGTGTTCGGCCGGGCCATACTTATTGTGTCCGGCGTGACGGCTAGCGTCACGTGAAGCGGGGCGCCCATGCGATCCGTAGATCGATCTTGTTTGCCTTGCCTTATTCTCCAAGATGCCTCGCAGGTCTGTTGCATCTCCCCGTACTCTGGTATGTTTTGAGCGGTGTTGGGGTGCGGCTTGGGTTGAGGGCCTGAAGGCCTCTTTATCGCGGCCACGGGGTGGCCGATCGGGCGCATTGTACGCTGGTGATGTAGGTTTAGTTTGCTTCCTCCTCAAGTTGGGGTAGCAGCCTGCACTTTGGGTAGCTCTTGGATGGGCGTTCTAGTTTATACTCTTCGGCCGCCAGTACTTCGGTCCATCTGTCGGCTAGCAAGTCTTGGTCAGCTCTAAGCTGCTGTTGTTTCTTCTTGAGGCTTCTTGCCGTGGCTACGAGCCTGCGTTTGAAATGCTCTTGTTCGACGGGATCCTCTGGCACGACGAATTCGTCGTCGTCGAGGCTTGCCTCGTCTTCGGAGGGAGGCATGTAATTGTCGTCCTCATCCTCTTTGTCGCCGCTCTCTCATGAGGGTTGGCTCCTTCGTCCTCCTGCACTGAATCCTGCTGGAGGGGGTTGTCTTCGGCACTGTCCGGCGTTTTGTTATCTCTGGTGCCGGAATCGCCGTTTTTGCTTTGGCGGGACTTAGAGCGGCGCCGCTGACGTTGGCGCTTGGGTTGCTTCTTGGAGGGGCCATCCTCTGTTTTCTCCTCGCCATCCCCCGCTTTAGGGGTGTCCACCATGTATATGTCATATGACGAGGTGGCTTTCCAGTTCCCTATAGGTGCTGGTTCTTGATCATCTCCTTCATCGGCGTCCATGCCGTCGATGTCTTCGGAGTCAAAGTCGAGCATGTCGATTAAATCGTCGACAGTGGCTACGAAGTGGGTGGTGGGTGGGCTACGAATTTCTTCGTCGTCCGCATCCCAACCGTGTTGGCCGTAGTTCGGCCAAACGAATTCAGGATATTGCCGAAATGTAACATCCCAGATGTAACATGTCCCAATTTGGCAATATATCAACTTGACCTTCCTCCAATTCTTGTGGGTTTTATCATGATTGGCCTCATCTTGTTTGGTTGTGTAGTTTTATTCTTTTCATTGTCATGCTCACCTTACCATATTGCATTTGTGCTTCTTGTCATCATCATATAGTGCATTTTCATCTCATGCCATCTCATGTTGCATTTTGTCATTCATGTTGTTGCCATGAGCATCATGGGCATGACCTTGTCCCCCTTTCAACCATTGCACCATCACTTCTCCTCCTTCCCTCTACTTCTTTCTTTTTATCAAGTGCTAATTTTCCTTTCTCTATTAATGTTCATCTTCTCCCTGTAAATCTTGCTCCATGCCCTAAACCTCTCTGCCAAATATCTCCTTATTTGAAGTTGTTTTGGTCAGGTTCAAAAATGACACAAGTTTGAATTATATTCAAACTTGTCTTATTTTTCTACCTCTAAAAATGCCCAATGCAATTTATTAAAATAGTGGAGAACTCCAGGATCTTGAGAATATTTTCTTTATACTCTAACTCCTCTCCTTTTTCCCTGAGCTTTTCTGTTTTTAATTCTGTTTAAAAAAATAGAAATGGAGCAGCAGCAGCAGCCAGCGCAGCAGCCCCCCTGGGCCTCCCGCCAGCCCAGCCAACGCAGCCCGCCAGCCCAGCCAGCGCAGCCAGCCAGCCCAGCCAGCGCGCCAGCCAGCCCGCTCGCGCCCTCGTCGTTTCTCACCCGGTCGCCTCTCTACCCCGCAGCCCGTACGCCCACGTGGCACTCGCGACCCCACTAGTCAGCCACTGGCTACAGCGCACCCGCCTCTCACCTTTTCGTCTAGCTAACGCCGCGCGCGCACATGGCCACGGCCGCGTCGACGCCGTGCTCCACCCGTCGCCCTAGCCTCCCTTTTATACCCTCTCCGTGTCCACACAAGCCCTAGGATTTCCCTCTTCCTCTCTTCGCCGCCGCCAGGTGAGTTTAGCCACCAGATCCACCGCATCCGCTCCGTCCCGAATGCACCTGAGAGCGCCTTGTCGCCGGCGTGCTCTCCGGCCACTCCCAACCCTGCCGATCGTGTCCTTCGTCTTCCTCCTCGTCGTCTCCTTCCACGACGTCGACTACGGTGCCCCGGACGATGAGTTCCTCGATGTCCCCTGCTTCCTCCTTCCTCTCGGTGAGAAACGCGCCAAGGTTCAGAGCTCCGATTCGTCGCCGTCAGCTCGTCTCCATCGACCACTTCGTGTCCTTTGGTGAGATTGGTAACGCACCTCCCTCTCCCATCCTTTCCCTGGCATTTAGGAAACCGTAGGGCGCGTCCGATCCGTGTCTTTCCCGCGCTCGCAGTGCTCCGGCGTTCTCTGAATGTAGTTGTGCAGCGATGTTCGACCGTAGCGTGTTTGCGTGTCCCCGCTTTGGGTTCCCCTCGTCGTGCTCTCGTAGCTCTCTCGCGCACTCGTTCACATCTCGCGCACACACTGCAAGCCTCCCGCAGCTCCGACGAGTTCCTCTACCGCTCGCCGCGGACGCCATGGCCCCGAGTCGAGCAACTGCTCGAGCTCGAGCGCCCCTGCTTTCCCTCGTAGATGCATGCATCCTTACCCTCTTTCCGCACGCCCGCCGGAGTCCCGGTGCCCCGCTGGTTGCCGCGTTGCCCTCGTCGGCGCCGTCGTCTTCTCTGTCTATGACAGTTGAGCTCGATCTGATGTGTCTCTAAAAGGAGCCGGAGCCCTTTTCCTATCAGAACCGCCTGCCTAGCCCAGTGGTTGCCGAAGCAGAGCCACACCGGGGAGACCCGGGTTCGATCCCCCGCGGCTGCATATTTCATCCCCCCCTTTTTCCATTTCTGTGCACTGTGAGTATGACAGGGTGGCCCCACCTATCATCCTCCTTAGCCCCTGTGTGTGTTTTTTTATATTTATTTTTTTATTTGTTTTATTTTTGATTCCCAGTGAATATTCCATTTCTGGCATATGGAATATGTCCATTTCGGGCAAGTCCATTTCTGGACGTTTCCAATTATTGAATATGCCATTTCTGTCATTTACCATATAGGGCAGGTTTAACTTAATGCATTTGTGATGATTTTTCTACAGCAACCCTAACATATTATATATGTTTTTGGGGTAGAAAGATCCCACCAATCCAGTGGTGGCATTAGTTTCTGCATTTGAGCAAGTTCATGAACATGTCATTTTACATCATGATGTTGTCTTGTCATTGTTGTGTGGTTTATTTCAAGCATGCTATGAGATTGTTTTGCACATGAGTAGCTTCTTTTTCATGCCTACTTCATGCTAGTACTTGTTCCATGCCATCACATGCCTGGTAGTGTGTTAATCAAACCTGTAGAGATGCCATGATGAATCTGTTTCTGCTATGCCTAGTAATTCCACTAAGTCTGTAGATATTGTTACCTTGTGCAGTATTGCCATGCTATTTTAGTCATGCTCTAGTGGTTTTTTAGATTGAGCTCAGTGTTCATGTTTCGTAGAGCATCTCCTGTACATCACTGTTATGCATCTTGTTCATATGTTTGGGTGCTATAGCTTATTCATACTTTGCATCCAAGTGGCCATGTTGCTGTTTGCATCATATCTTATCTTGCTTGTCTTTTGCAAACCGTGCATCCGAATCCGGTGATCTCTATATCGATTTCAACCGAAATCATCTCATCTTTCCAATGGCATACTTGGTTTGCCAAGTTGATGCCTTGTTCATCATCTTTCCTTCCGAAGCACGCATACGCTTTGCATATCACCTCTCGCAGATCATGACATGTTTTGCATCATGTTGCTTGTGCATTGCACCGTGATTTATTGTGGTTCCTTTGCTTGTGTTCTTGCTTTGGGTAGAGCCGGGAGATGAGTACATGCACGAGGAACCTGTTGAGTACGCTAACGAGGATCAAGCTTTCGACAACTCTGAGAACCTTGCAGGCAAGATGACCATACCTTCGATATCACTTCTATTTTTGCTTGCTAGTACTCGCTCTATCGCGATGTTAGCTCTACCTGCCATTGTTTACCATGCCTACCTATTGCCATGTTAAACCTCTAACCAACCTGTCCTAGCAACCGTTGTTTGGCTATGTCACCGCTTCAGCTCAGCCCCTCTTATAGCGTTGTTAGTTGCAGGTGGAGATGAAGTTTGTTCCTGGTCGGAACCTGGATATTTTTGGGATATCACAATATCTCCTATTTAAATTAATGCACCTTATATACTTGGTAAAGGGTGGAAGGCTCGGCCTTATGCCTGGTGACTTGTTCCACTCTTGCCGCCCTAGTTTCTGTCATACCGGTGTTATGTTCCTTAATTTTGCGTTCCTTACACGGTTGGGTGATTTGTGGGACCCCCTTAACAGTTCGCTTTGAATAAAACTCCTCCAGCAAGGCCCAACCTTGGTTTTACCATTTTCCACCTAAGCCCTTTTCCCTTGGGTTTTCGCGAGCCCAAGGGTCATCTTTATTTAACCCCCCCGGGCCAGTGCTCCTTCGAGTGTTGGTCCGAACCGAGCAGCCTGCAGGGCCACCTCGGGGCAACTTGAGGGTTGGTTTTACTCGTAGCTTGACTCATCCGGTGTGCCTTGAGAACGAGATACGTGCGACTCCTATCGGGATTTGTCGGCACATCGGGCGGCTTTGCTGGTCTTGTTTTACCATTGTCGAAATGTTTTGCGAACCGGGATTCCGAGACTGATCGGGTCTTCCCGGGAGAAGGTTTATCCTTCGTTGACCGTGAGAGCTTCTGATGGGATGAGTTGGGACACCCCTGCAGGGTATATAATCTTTCGAAAGCCGTGCCCGCGGTTATGAGGCAGATGGGAATTTGGTAATGTCCTATTGTAGATAACTTGACACTTGACCTCTTTAAAATGCATCAACCGTGTGTGTAGCCGTGATGGTCTCTTCTCGGCGGAGTCCGGGAAGTGAACACGGTTTGAGTTATGCTTGACGTAAGTAGTTTCAGGATCACTTCTTGATCGCTTCTAGCTTCTCGACCGATGTGTTGCTTCTCTTCTCGCTCTCACTTGCGTATGTTAGCCACCATATATGCTTAGTGCTTGCTGCAGCTCCACCATATTACCCCTTACCTACCTATGAGCTTAAATAGTTTTGATCTCGCGGGTGTGAGATTGCTGAGTCCCCGTGGCTCACAGATTCTACCAAAATAGATGCAGGTGCCGAGGATACTGGCGCAGATGGCGCAACTGAGCTGAAGTGGGAATTTGATGAGGCCCTTGGTCGTTACTATGTATCATTTCCAGATGATCAGTAGAGGTGCCCAGTCGGGGCGATCAGGGATCTAGCATTTGGGATTGTCTCTTTTCATTTGAACTTGACCGTAGCCGGTCTATGAGTGTATTTGAATGAAGTATGATCTTAAATTATGTATTGTGTGAAGTGGCGATTGTAAGCCAACTCTCTTTATCCCATTCTTGTTCATTACATGGGATTGTGTGAAGATGACCCTTCTTGCGACAAAACCACCATGTGGTTATGCCTCTAAGTCGTGCTTCGACACGTGGGAGATATAGCCGCATCATGGGTGTTACAAGTTGGTAATCAGAGCCATCCCCGACTTAGGAGCCCCCTGCTTGATTGTTTGCTGGCGATGTTGAGTCTAGAACAAAAATGTTTTGAGTCTTAGGATTATATATATCGGAGAGTAGGATTCTTTTTACTCAGTCCCTTCGTCGCTCTGGTGAGGTCTCCTGACGTAGATGTTTTGACTGTCCTCTTCTCAAATTTCACTAAAAAAAATTTTAGGATCACGCGGGTATCTTGGAATCGTTCCGGTGGTTTTGTGACGAGAACATTGTTCTTGGTGCCTCCTATCTATTTATGTGGCTTTGACCCGGGGAGTCGAGCTCTGAGGTGTTGTCGTCAAAATTTTATCGTTGCAGTTCTGGAATACCTGAGTTTTGCCGACATCGAAAATCTCTTTTGTACAGTTGTTGGTGAGATAACCCCGATAACCCAGTACTGGGGCGAGCTCGGGAGTATTGCCATAACTCGTATAACGGATGCTTTTCGAAGGTTGAGGTACACGATTTCCGAAGGTTTCTTGGTTATGTGTTGACGGATGGATACATCTGGATGTAGGGATTGTTAGTTTGGGTGAGGTATATTGCTTCCCCTGTATCCCCAACACCTGATTGCATAACCAGAAAGTTTCGGGAGTTTATAGGTGGGATTCAAGTAGCTCTAGCATTTCTTCCCGCAGGTATTTGGTTTGTGATTGGGTAATCCTTACCACTTATTTGTTCCAGTTATACCTTGTTTATTTCATTCATCAATCTCTATTCAAGTGGCTTCTCACCTTAATGGACGTGTGATGTTTACTTTGGAATTCATTCGTTCATCTTTGTTCGAATGTTTATTGTGAAGACTATATGTTGCAATTTCTATCCGTTGATTCAACTTGTCTATCTGTCTATCAAGATGCTAACGGATGTCACCCTCTTCAGGATGGCTGCGCCAACGCGTCAGAATCCGGAACGCAATGATGGGAGTCAGGCGAACCCTCCACCTCCACCTCCGCCTCCGGAGGCATGGAAAGCTTTGATGGCAGCCTCTAACGCCCATGCTCAGATGATGATCCAGCTCATGCAAGAGCGCAACCAAGGCCAAGGCAACCAAGGGAATCAAGGTCAAGGGCAGTTCAATCATCAGCCTCTATTTCCTACCCTCAACCAGTTCCTGGCAAATCAGCCGAAGTCTTTCAGCTATTGTGTCGAGGCCACAGACGCCGATGATTGGCTCATGGATATCAACAAGCATTTTGATTGCAGCAATGTCAGGCCTGAGGACTATGTCAAGTTTGCTTCTTTTCAGCTCAAGGATCAGGCAGCTGATTGGTTCCAGCAATACAAGGATTCCAGAGGTGGTCGAGTGATTACTTGGACTGATTTCTGTCGGGACTTTAAAGCTCACCGTATTCCTACCAGTGTTGTTGAGAGCAAGCGTGAGGAATTCCGCAATCTCAAGCAAGGCAACATGTCAGTGTACGAATACAACAAGAAGTTTCAGAAACTTGCTCGCTTTGCTAAGCAAGATGTTCCTGATGAGAAAAGTATGATCTATCAGTTCAGAGGTGGCCTTAGAGAGGATCTGCAGTTAGCTCTTGTTCTTGTTGAGCCTACTCAGTTTGATCAATTCTACAATATGGCACTCAAGCAAGAAGGTGCCCAGCTCAAGTGTGAGGCTTCTAAGAAGAGAACTAGGGATGAAGTGCAATCTTCTACTTCCTCACAAGTGGCAGCTAAGCAGTAGAAGTTCTATCTTCCTCCTCCTCCGTTTCGTCAGCCTTACCAATAGAAGAACTCAGGTGGTCGTGGATCTTCCCACCCACCCAACCCAAGCTATCAGAACAAGTCTCAGTCTCAAGCTCCAAGGTCAAATGCTCCTTATGATCGTCCGCTCTCAGAAGTGACTTGCAACAAGTGCCAGCAGAAAGGTCACTATGCAAACAAATGCTTAAATCAAAGGCGCCTTCCTCCTCCTCCTCCTGTGAGATCTTCAAGCAATGCAGTGGTCAAGCATAATCCAAAGCATGCAAAGGCGAACATGTTGAATGCAGCTCAGGCAGAGGATTCTTCTGACGTGATAATGGGTAATCTTCCTGTTAATGATATTCCTACAAAAGTCTTATTTGATACTGGTGCATCGCATTGTTTCATGTCAAGACCGTTTTTTGCCAAGCATGAATTCTCTTCATCACATTTGGGTAAACCCATGGATGTCGTTTCTCCGGGTAAACGGTTGAGCTCCAGTTTGGTGGTTCCGGATACCACAATCAAGATGGGCGACTATAGATTTCTATCTTCTCCAATGGTTCTTGGTGACTCTGATATTGATCTAATTCTCGGGATGGACTGGCTTTCTAAGCACAAGGCTCAGCTTGATTGTGCTGCCAGGCAAATTCAATTGACACACCCTTCTGAGGATGTTATCATCTATGCCGCTCGTGATGAAACCATTCGGTTGTTTTCTCTCAATGAGAAGGGCGAGCTGGATGCTATTTCTCAAATTCCAGTCATTTGTGAGTACCAAGATGTCTTTCCAGAAGAGCTTCCGGGTATGCCTCCTCATCGGCCAGTCGAGTTCGTTATTGATCTTGAGCCTGGAACAGAACTCGTTTGCAAGCGTCCATACAAACTTGGACCCAAGGAGCTGAAGGAATTGAAGAAGCAGCTCGATGAACAAGAGCGTCTGGGTTTGATCAGACCGAGTTCTTCCCCATGGGGTTGTGGAGTTCTTTTTGTCCAGAAGAAGGATGGCATGGACCGACTTTGCGTCGATTACCGTCCATTGAACAAGAAGACAATCAAGAACAAGTATCCACTTCCCAACATCAATGAGCTTTTCGAGCAACTCAAAGGGGCTAAAGTATTCTCCAAGCTTGACCTTCGTATGGGGTATCACCAGATTCGCATTCGCGAACAAGATATTCCCAAGACAGCATTCAGAACAAGCTATGGTTCTTATGAATATATTGTCATGTCTTTCGGCCTTGTCAATGCTCCTCCAACATTCTCTCGCATGATGAACTTTATCTTCAACCCCTACACCAATGAATTTGTTCTGGTGTATCTCGATGATATTTTGGTCTTCTCCAAGAATAAGCAGGATCATGCCAAACATTTGCAATTGGTGCTCGACAAGCTCAGAGAACATCAATTCTATGCGAAGTTTTCCAAATGTGAGTTTTGGCTTGATGAAGTTCTTTATCTTTGTCACATCATCTCTGCCAAGGGCATTGCTGTTAATCCCGTGAAGGTTTCTGCTGTTCTGAATTGGGAACCTCCTCAGAATGTCAAACAGCTCCGCAGTTTTCTCGGTCTTGCAAGCTATTGCCGAAGATTCGTTGAGAACTTCTCTAAGATTGCAAAGCCTCTTTCCAACCTCCTCCAGAAGCATGTCAAGTATGTCTGGACGCCTGAGTGCGACGTCGCTTTGAACACCCTCAAAGAGAAGCTAGTCACAGCTCCTGTTTTGACTCCTCCTGATGAATCCAAGCCATTCGAAGTATTCTGTGATGCTTCCCTTCAAGGTCTCGGTGCTGTATTGATGCAAGAGAAGAAAGTTGTGGCCTATACCTCTTGTCAGTTGAAGCCCAACGAAAAGAACTACCCCACTCACGATCTTGAGTTGGCGGCAGTTGTCCATGCATTGATCACATGGAGACATCTCTTATTGGGAAGGCAAGTGGACATTTTCACCGATCACAAGAGTCTCAAGTATATCTTCACTCAACCCAACCTTAACCTCAGGCAAACTCGATGGGTCGAAATGATTCAAGAGTACAATTCGAGTATCGAATATACTCCTGGCAAGGCGAATGTGATTGCAGATGCTCTGAGCAGAAAGGCTTATTGCAACAGTCTAATTCTCAAGCCGTTTCAACCGGATCTTTGTGAGGCTTTCCGCAAGCTGAATCTTCAAGTTGTTCCTCAAGGCTTTCTTGCCAACCTCATAGTCTCTCCTACTTTGGAAGATCAAATTCGTGAGGCACAACTCCTGGATACCATGGTGAAGAAGGTGAAACGTGGTATTGACAAGGGCATTCCTAAATACAAGTGCTATGGCTTGGATGACAAAGATACTCTTTTCTTCGAGGATCGAATTGTGGTTCCAAAAGGTGATCTGAGAAAAGTCATCATGAATGAGGCACACAATTCCCTCCTATCCATTCATCCTAGAAGTACAAAGATGTACCATGACCTCAAGCAGTCATATTGGTGGACTCGAATGAAGCGAGAGATTGCTCAATTCATGAATGAATGTGATGTCTGCAAAAGAGTGAAAGCAGAACACCAACGACCAGCTGGTCTCCTCCGACCTCTTGCTATTCCGGAATGGAAGTTTGACCATATCGAGATGGACTTCGTGACTGGTTTTCCTAAGTCCAAGCGTGGAAATGATGCTATCTTCGTTGTCATTGACAAGCTTACCAAAGTGGCTCATTTTCTTCCTATCAAAGAATCCATCACAGCAGCTCAGCTGGTAGAGCTATACACCTCCAGAATTGTCTCTTTGCACGGTATTCCACAGTTGATATCTTCAGATCGTGGAAGCATCTTCACTTCTAAGTTCTGGGACTCCTTTCAGACGGCCATGGGCACCAACATTCGTTTCAGCATAGCTTTCCATCCTCAAACAAGTGGCCAAGTCGAGCGAGTAAATCAAATCCTTGAAGATATGCTCAGGGCTTGTGTCATCTCTTTCGGTATGAAGTGGGAAGATTGTCTTCCATATGCCGAGTTCTCCTACAACAACAGCTTCCAAGCGAGTTCGGGCAAGGCCCCATTCGAAATTCTCTATGGCAGAAAGTGCCGTACTCCTCTCAACTGGTCTGAGACAGGTGAACACCAACTTCTTGGCAACGACTTGATCACAGAAGCCGAAGAAATGTGTAAAGTCATTCGTGAGAATCTCAAAGCCGCACAATCGCGCCAAAAGAGTTACTATGATAGCAAGCACCGTGACTTGGCTTTTGAAATCGAAGACCATGTCTACCTCCGCGTCTCTCCAATGAAAGGCACTCGTCACTTCGATATCAAAGGGAAGCTTGCCCCTAGATGCGTGGGTCCTTTCAAGATCATTGGCAAAAGAGGCGACCTCACCTATCAACTTGAGCTTCCACCAACTTTGCAAACGTGCACGATGTGTTTCACGTGTCACAGCTTCGCAAGTGCTTCAAGGCTCCTAAGCGCACTATCAACTTTGAAGAGATCGACCTCCAAGAAGATCTCTCTTATCATGAGCATCCCGTTGCTATTCTTGAAGAAACCGAGCGCAAGACTCGTGACAAGTCAATCAAATTCCTGAAAGTGAAGTGGTCACACCATTCCGACCGAGAAGCCACCTGGGAGCGCGAGGATCACCTCCGTTCTGAATATCCAGAGTTCTTTCAGTCCTAGATCTCGGGACGAGATCCTCTTGTAGTGGAGGAGAGTTGTAACACCCCAGACGTAACATGTCCCAATTTGGCAATATATCAACTTGACCTTCCTCCAATTCTTGTGGGTTTTATCATGATTGGCCTCATCTTGTTGGGTTGTGTAGTTTTATTCTTTTCATTGTCATGCTCACCTTACCATATTGCATTTGTGCTTCTTGTCATCATCATATTGTGCATTTTCATCTCATGCCATCTCATGTTGCATTTTGTCATTCATGTTGTTGCCATGAGCATCATGGGCATGACCTTGTCCCCCCCTTTCAACCATTGCACCATCACTTCTCCTCCTTCCCTCTACTTCTTTCTTTTATCAAGTGCTAATTTTCCTTTCTCTATTAATGTTCATCTTCTCCCTGTAAATCTTGCTCCATGCCCTAAACCTCTCTGCCAAATATCTCCTTATTTGAAGTTGTTTTGGTCAGGTTCAAAAATGACACAAGTTTGAATTATATTCAAACTTGTCTTATTTTTCTACCTCTAAAAATGACCAATGCAATTTATTAAAATAGTGGAGAATTCCAGGAGCTTGAGAATATTTTCTTTATACTCTAACTCCTCTCCTTTTTCCCTGAGCTTTTCTGTTTCTAATTCTGTTTTAAAAAAATAAAAATGAAGCAGCAGCAGCAGCCAGCGCAGCAGCCCCCCCCCCCACTGGGCCTCCCGCCAGCACAGCCAGCGCAGCCCGCCAGCCCAGCCAGCGCAGCCAGCCAGCCCAGCCAGCGCGCCAGCCAGCCCGCTCGCGCCCTCGTCGTTTCTCACCCGGTCGCCTCGCTACCCCGCAGCCCGTACGCCCACGTGGCACTCGCGACCCCACTAGTCAGCCACTGGCTACAGCGCACCCGCCTCTCACCTTTTCGTCTAGCTCACGCCGCGCGCGCACATAGCCACGGCCGCGTCGACGCCGTGCTCCACCCGTCGCCCTAGCCTCCCTTTTATCCCCTCTCCATGTCCACACAAGCCCTAGGGTTTCCCTCTTCCTCTCTTTGCCACCGCCAGGTGAGTTTAGCCACCAGATCCACCGCATCCGCTCCATCCCGAACGCACCTGAGAGCACGCCTCGTTGCCGGCGTGCTCTCCGGCCACTCCCAACCCTGCCGATCGTGTCCTTCGTCTTCCTCGTCGTCGTCTCCTTCCACGACGTCGACTACGGTGCCCCGGACGACGAGTTCCTCGACGTCCCCTGCTTCCTCCTTCCTCTCGGTCAGAAACGCGCCAAGGTTCAGAGCTCTGATTCGTCGCCGTCAGCTCGTCTCCGTCGACCACTTCGTGTCCTTGGGTGAGATTGGTAACGCACCTCCCTCTCCCATCCTTTCCCTGGCATTTAGGCAACCGTAGGGCGCGTTCGATCCGTGTCTTTCCCGCGCTCGCAGTGCTCCGGCGTTCTCTGAATGTAGTTGTGCAGCGATGTTCGACCGTAGCGTGTTTGCGTGTCCCCGCTTTGGGTTCCCCTTGTTGTGCTCCCGTAGCTCTCTCGCGCACTCGTTCACGTCTCGCGCACACACTGCAAGCCTCCCGCAGCTCCGGTGAGTTCCTCTGCCGCTCGCCGCGGACGCCATGGCCCCGAGTCGAGCAACTGCTCGAGCTCGAGTGCCCCTTCTTTCCCTCGTAGACGCATGCATCCTTACCCTCTTTCCGCGCGCCCGCCGGAGTCCCAGTGCCCCGCTGGTTGCCGCGTTGCCCTCGCCGGCGCCGTCGTCTTCTCTGTCTATGACAGTTGAGCTCGATCTGATGTGTCTCTAAAAGGAGCCGGAGCCCTTTTCCTATCAGAACCGCCTGCCTAGCCCAGTGGTTGCCGAAGCAGAGCCACACCGGGGAGACCCGGGTTCGATTCCCCGCGGCTGCATATTTCATCCCCCCCTTTTTCCATTTCTGTGCACTGTGAGTATGACAGGGTGGCCCCACATGTCATCCTCCTTAGCCCCTGTGTGTGTTTTTTTATATTTATTTTTTTATTTGTTTTATTTTTGATTCCCAGTGAATATTCCATTTCTGGCATATGGAATCTGTCCATTTCGGGCAAGTCCATTTCTGGACGTTTCCAATTATGGAATATGCCATTTCTGTCATTTACCATATAGGGCAGGTTTAACTTAATGCATTTGTGATGATTTTTCTACAGCAACCCTAACATATTATATATGTTTCTGGGGTAGAAAAATCCCACCAATCCAGTGGTGGCATTAGTTTCTGCATTTGAGCAAGTTCATGAACATGTCATTTTACATCATGATGTTGTCTTGTCATTGTTGTGTGGTTTATTTCAAGCATGCTATGAGATTGTTTTGCACATGAGTAGCTTCTTTTTCATGCCTACTTCATGCTAGTACTTGTTCCATGCCATCACATGCCTGGTAGTGAGTTAATCAAACTTGTAGAGATGCCATGATGAATCTGTTTCTGCTATGCCTAGTAATTCCACTAAGTCTGTAGATATTGTTACCTTGTGCAGTATTGCCATGCTATTTTAGTCATGCTCTAGTGGTTTTTTAGATTGAGCTCAGTGTTCATGTTTCGTAGAGCATCTCCCGTACATTACTGTTATGCATCTTGTTCATATGTATGGGTGCTATAGCTTATTCATACTTTGCATCCAAGTGGCCATGTTGTTGTTTGCATCATATCTTGTCTTGCTTGTCTTTTGCAAACCGTGCATCCGAATCCGGTGATCTCTATATCGATTTCAACCGAAATCATCTCATCTTTCCAGCGGCATACTTGGTTTGCCAAGTTGATGCCTCGTTCATCATCTTTCCTTCTGAAGCACGCATACGCTTTGCATATCACCTCTCGCAGATCATGCCATGTTTTGCATCATGTTGCTTGTGCATTGCACCGTGATTTATTGTGGTTCCTTTGCTTGTGTTCTTGCTTTGGGTAGAGCCGGGAGATGAGTACGTGCACGAGGAACCTGTTGAGTACGCTAACGAGGATCAAGCTTTCGACAACTCTGAGAACCTTGCAGGCAAGATGACCATACCTTCGATATCACTTCTATTTTTGCTTGCTAGTACTCGCTCTATCGCGATGTTAGCTCTACCTGCCATTGTTTACCATGCCTACCTATTGCCATGTTAAACCTCTAACCAACCTGTCCTAGCAACCGTTGTTTGGCTATGTCACCGCTTCAGCTCAGCCCCTCTTATAGCGTTGTTAGTTGCAGGTGAAGATGAAGTTTGTTCCTGGTCGAAACCTGGATATTTTTGGGATATCACAATATCTCCTATTTAAATTAATGCACCTTATATACTTGGTAAAGGGTGGAAGGCTCGGCCTTATGCCTGGTGACTTGTTCCACTCTTGCCGCCCTAGTTTCCGTCATACCGGTGTTATGTTCCTTAATTTTGCGTTCCTTACACGGTTGGGTGATTTATGGGACCCCCTTAACAGTTCGCTTTGAATAAAACTCCTCTAGCAAGGCCCAACCTTGGTTTTACCATTTGCCACCTAAGCCCTTTTCCCTTGGGTTTTCGTGAGCCCAAGGGTCATCTTTATTTAACCCCCCCGGGCCAGTGCTCCTTCGAGTGTTGGTCCGAACCGAGCAGCCTGCGGGGCCACCTCGGGGCAACTTGAGGGTTGGTTTTACTCGTAGCTTGACTCATCCGGTGTGCCCTGAGAACGAGATACATGTGACTCCTATCGGGATTTGTCGGCACATCGGGCGGCTTTGCTGGTCTTATTTTACCATTATCGAAATGTTTTGCGAACCGGGATTCCGAGACTGATCAGGTCTTCCCGGGAGAAGGTTTATCCTTCGTTGACCGTGAGAGCTTGTGATGGGCTGAGTTGGGATACCCCTGCAGGGTATATAATCTTTCGAAAGTCGTGCCCGCGGTTATGAGGCAGATGGGAATTTGTTAATGTCCGGTTGTAGATAACTTGACACTTGACCTCTTTAAAATGCATCAACCATGTGTGTAGCCGTGATGGCTTCTTCTCGGCGGAGTCCGCGAAGTGAACACGGTTTGAGTTATGCTTGACGTAAGTAGTTTCAGGATCACTTCTTGATCGCTTCTAGCTTCTCGACCGATGCGTTGCTTCTCTTCTCTCTCTCACTTGCGTATGTTTGCCACCATATATGCTTAGTGTCAAAACTGGCTGATCTTGGGTAGGGGGTCCCGAACTGTGCGTCTAGGCGGATGGTAACAAGAGACAAGGGACACGATGTTTTTACCCATGTTCGGGCCCTCTCGATGTTGGTAAAACCCTACTCCTGCTTGATTAATATTGATGATATGGGTAGTACAAGAGTAGATCTACCACGAGATCGGAGTGGCTAAACCCTAGAAGCTAGCCTATGGTATGATTGTTGTTCGTCCTACGAACTAAAACTCTCCGGTTTATATAGACACCGGAGAGGGCTAGGGTTACACAGAGTCGGTTACAATGGGAGGAGATCTTCATATCGTATCGCCAAGCTTGCCTTCCACGCCAAGGAAAGTCCCATCCGGACACGGGACGGAGTCTTCAATCTTGTATCTTCATAGTCCGGGAGTCCAGCCAAAGCTCTCAGTCCGGCCATCCGGACACCCCCTAATCCAGGACTCCCTTAGTAGCCCCTGAACCAGGCTTCAATGACGACGAGTCTGGCGTGCAAGTTGTCTTCGGCATTGCAAGGCGGGTTCCTCCTCCGAATTTTTCATAGAAGATGTTGAACACCAGGGTAGTGTCCGGCTCTGCAAAATAAGTTCCACATTCCATCGTAGAGAGAACAATATTTGTATCAATCAGATCTGTTGACGTATTCCGTGGCGTGACATCATGCCACAGCCAGGCTTTTATTCATTTTATTGTTCCACCTCAGCACGTTTAGCTAGGCGGTTTCCTTGGCACGTCTTGTCAAAGCAGAGATCGTGTCCCCTTATTCCCGGATTCTCATCAATATGGGTGTGGGTAACCCAACCGCGCCATTAACCGCGGCGCTTGGGAGATAAGCGAGTTTTATTAGGCCGGTGGGGGGCTCATAGTTTTGGCCGCCCATATAAGGGGATAAGAATCCGCCCTTTCCATTCACGCCCTCTTCCTCCTCTGCTTATCCATCCCTGCGCGCTCGAGCTCCAACGCCCAAGCCCGCACTTCCCACCTCAACCTTCTCCAACCATGTCCGGAGTGGGAGGTAGATGGGTGGCCTCCTCCGTCACGGAGGGGCAAATCAAAAACTTGAGGAAGGCCGGATACTTGTCTAATGACATCACGCACCGGCTTCCAGATGTGGGGCAACTCATCCCCACCCCCAGGCCCCATGAGAGGGTTGTTTTTCTTCCCCATTTCCTCCGCGGACTGGGTTTTCCTCTTCACTCGTTCATTCGGGGGCTGATGTTCTACTACGGCCTGGACTTCCACGATCTGGCCCTGAACTTCATCCTCAATATCTCAATGTTTATCGTCGTGTGCGAGGCCTTCTTCCGCATCCAGCCCCACTTTGGCCTATGGCTGAAGATCTTCAGCGTCAAGCCGAAGGTCGTGCAAGGCCGACAGGCGGAATGCGAAGGAGCCATGGTGGGCAAGATAGCCAACGTCACCTAGCTCGAGGGTGCCTTCGTGGAAACCATCAAAGGGTGGCAATCGGGGTGGTTTTATATCACCGAGTCGCGTGACCCTAAATGGGTAGCGTCCCCCGAATTTTGATCCGGCATCCCCACCTGGCTCACATCTTGGAAAGAGACGGGCCTGTCGTGGGGCAATCCGGAAGAGGTGACCAGACTCCAAACCTGCGTCCAAGACCTGGTGACCAAGAAGGTCAAGCTTGTCAACGTGGTCCAGGTCATGCTCTTCCGCCGGATCCTCCCGTGTCAATGACGGGACTTCAATTTGTGGGAGTTCGACCCGGCCCAGCACCAGACTCTATCCCGGATCTTCGAGACGAAGCACGAGGACGCCTGGAAGGTGCTTTTCAAGAGTTCCGAGGTCTCCCCTCCCGTCACCAAGGATCGCGGATTCTGCGCCAAACGTCAAGCCTCCGAAGTAAGCTTACATTTAGTCCCTTACGGGATACCCGAATTTCATAGTGTGACTTTATGTGGGATCTAAACTCCCGTTCCTTTGACAGGACTGGAAGAGGACATCCGGACAGTTTGACTGTCCGGCCCCTTTGCCTGAAGGCCCAGTAGACGCACACTTAGCGAAGCTACTGGTTCCGGCACCTCACGTGGTGCCGGAGAAGAAGGCCAAGGAGAAGGCCACGGGGACCCGAAAGAGTTCCCGGCGCCTGGTGTCGTTGGATTTTCCCGACGGCCCCAACGCATCCTCCGCCTCCGAAGACGAGGAGGATGAGGAAGAAGAAAATGCCTCTCCCCCTCCAACGGGGGGAGGAAAGAAGAGAAAGGCCGCCCCAACTGGGGAAGCCGGAGGGTCCAAGAAGGGGAAGACCCTTCTGCCGGATTACGCCCCTACGCCGAAGACGGCGGGGGGGACTGGCCATCCAGGGTCAAGCCCCTGGCAAAATCGTAAGTGTCCGGCTACCCGAATGACTTATTGAACTCCTTTATTATTCGATAGCTTTTAACGCCGAAGCTAATCATGCAGTCTGCCCAGAGCTCAGCTTGGTGATTCGTCGAGCGGATCTCTGAATTCGTCGTACGTGAATAGCGCTTCACTTTCGACGGCCTCCTCCCCTCTCCCTACAGACGACGCTGAGGTGGAGTCCCGTAGGGGACAAAACCAGGAGGAGGTGGTCCTAGAAGCGCCACAAGGTGACCTTCCGGACTCCAAGCCCAAAAGGGGGTAAAGCCCCGGAGGGATCTAAGTCCGGCCCCGAGTCGGACACTGCTCCGGAACCATCAGCGGTTCCAGAGTCCGACAGGTGGCGCCTTCATAAGAAGGGCAAGCCTGCGATGCCGGCAACTTCCGTCCACCCGGAGGCGCCGGACAATTTGCTGGAGGCGCTTAACGGCGCCACCATCGACGAAGAACACCGCACTATTATGAGTGCGGTGATTCAGAAGGTCCAGTCCGCCAAGAGCGGGCTGACGGAAGCCTGCACAAGCCTGTTAACGGGCTTTGAGGTATGTGTTCAAAAACATATATAAAAAATATTACCGCATAGACAGTAGCCCCTGATGCTCAGTTTGGTGTTCGGAAAGAAAAGCCGAGCTGAGGATCTAAAAAGATATACGCAGGAGTCTAATAGAAATATGTCAATATGGGAATGCAGGCTGCGCTGCTGACCTCTGCCGCACTGACTGCAGAGGTCAATGCCTTGAAGGAAAGCCTCGATCAGTCCAAGAGCGAGCTCGGCCGTGCCAAGAAGCAGCTCGAGGATAAAAAGGGTACATAGTACCTCCTATAAATGTATATATAAATACTTGGTTGCAAAATAATAACAGGACCAACGTTAATATTGCAGGAGCCACGACCGAGGTGGCGACCCTGAAAGAGGCGGTCTCTAAGGCCGAAAAGAGTGCGGCCTTGGAGCACACCGAGCGAGAGAAGCAGGAGGCGCGGGTGGCGCAGGTGCGGCAAGAGCTCCAGGCTCTCGTGGAAAAACACGAGAGTTTGGAGCGTGACTCGAAGACTCGAGAGTCTGAGCTTGCCTTGGCTCTTGAGAGTGCCAAGACCGCTAAGGCCGAAGCCCAGAAGGCCCTTCAGGAGATCGAGGCGATGAAGAAGATAGCGGCGGGTAAGGCATTCTTTATGCAAAGCAAAAATATAAAAGTTAATTATCTGCTACTTACCCGAATCCGGAGCTCTCCAGGAGCGTTCGCCGATCTGCACCGTAGTGTGTCTGATGCCGCCGCATACTACCGAGCCGAAGAGAGGAGCTCGACGGAAAAAGTGTTCTGGTCTCAGTATGCTGAGGCTGAACATCCGGTGCCCCTGAGCGACCAGCTGAAGCAGCTGGTCGAGCTCCACAAGGTGGCCGAACAGGCCATGAAGGGCCTCATAGCTCGGCTGTGGCCTGGAGAAGTCATGCCTGGGAGCTACTTCGGTCTGGTGCGGCGGCTGGTGGACGCGTGTCCGTGGATTGAGGTCGTCAAGCGCTCCGTTTGTATTGAAGGTGCTCGTCGGGCCCTTGCCCGTGCTAAGGTGCACTGGGGCAAGCTAGACGCGGAGAAGCTGTTGACGGACGCGCCACCGCCGGGCAAGGAGTATCGTACACCCGAGATGTATTATAATGGCGTTCTGAAGGGTGCCCGCCGCATAGCGGATGAGTGCTCCAAAGATGTAATATTTGAGTAGACTCGCATTTGTTATCCTGTACGCTGAAGCTTTGTTCATATGCGTTAAGCAACACTTGTTAATTTAAAATATTACCTTCTGTGCGGCCATTTATCAAATCTGAGAGATGCAAGTCGTTGGCTTCGACCGCCATGCCATGAGTGCTGGGGTGTTCGGGATAAACCTGAGCGCTCTTGTTCCCATTCTTGGGTCCTTCTAGGGAGGCGTTCAACACAACGAACCAGGCCGTCGGACTTATAATGCTTTATCACTCTCACTTAGCCATAGAATTCTATAATTTTAAATTTTGGCGAAGCCCCTAGTATTCGGAAGACCGAGTTCGGGGCGCTATCCACGCCTAGGCCGGATAAGTCCGATTCCTCGCTCGAAGCGACATAAGTCTTTAAGGACTCGAAGAAACCTCGCGAACAGCGACCGGTCTCTCCCACTATCATGACAGTCAGTTTTAGCTTTCTCTATTGAGGCGTTAACCCAGCTCAACTGGGGCACAATCGCAGTAGTTCTCCCAGTGCTACCTTAGCCAACAATGCGGAACGTAAGGTACCAAAACATGGTAGCCGGGCAAACCGAACTATTGACCAAAGACATGATTCGGAGCCGATGCATATAGTGCTATGAGTTCGGGGTGCCGCACTCATTAGAGTGTTCGGTCTTCTCACACCATGTTATGGGGTGTTGTAAGCCCCTGGTGTATTATCCGTACCAAAGTGTACGGTTGCAGAATGTCATGACTGAACATATTTGTATATAAAAATAGATAAGTACAATAATAGGTGAGAGCTATATATTGTTTATTAAAAAAGGGCTACTGCGAAAGCAAAACGATACAAGAAGTGCGGTAAGCAAGAGATGGGAGTATTTGTAATATTACCCTCCAGGGGCAAGCTGCGGGATTGTAAGTAAAACAGGTATTAAACTCGTTATAGAGACCACCTGGACTTTTGACGTGGCTTGCTTCCTCCCTGGCTGTTGCATCGTGGGTTCGGCGAGTGTATTGCCAGACAAGCCTTCTGAATAGTTGGGTCCTGAAAGTGTGTGAAAAGGAAAACGGCAAAATAGGGAGCCCCTTAGTGCGGTTGAGCCGCATTCTAGGCGTGCCGTTGTTGTGCCCCTCCCCTTATGCCCATGGTATCTCTAAGGCATAATTATGTACGCGTGGTACCAGTATCGCCATTTGGCGGGGGCTGGGGTTGGGGCCGCACTGCTATGCTTGCTCGGAACATGCCAGCCGGATTGATTCTTAAGGAGGCGCATGAATCTCCTCTCATGATTCATCCCGGTAGTACTAAGATGTATCAGGACCTACGCCAGAGGTTTTGGTGGACTAGGATGAAGAGAGAAATTGCTCAGTTTATTGCTAACTGTGACGTTTGTCGTCGCGTTAAGGCAGAGCATCAGAGACCTGCTAGCACCCTTCAGCCTTTAGCTATTCCTGAATGGAAATGGGATAAAGTTGGTATGGACTTCATCACCGGCTTTCCCAGGACCAAGAGAGGGAATAATGCTATCTTCATAGTCATTGATCGTCTCTCCAAAGTGGCGCACTTCCTACCTGTTCGAGAGAGTATCACTGCTAGTCAGCTCGCTGACTTATATATTTCTCGAATAGTGTCACTTCATGGTGTTCCCCTAGAGATCAATTCAGACCGTGGTAGTCTTTTCACTTCTCATTTCTGGGAGAGTTTCCAAACTGCCATGGGAACCCATCTTTCCTTCAGTACCGCTTTCCACCCTCAGTCGAGTGGTCAGGTGGAAAGGGTCAACCAAATTCTCGAAGACATGCTCAGAGCTTGCATTATCTCATTCGGTATGGACTAGGAGAAATGTCTTCCTTTCGCCGAGTTTGCTTATAACAATAGCTATCAATCCAGTCTCAAGAAAGCTCCTTTTGAGATTCTCTATGGACGAAGATGTCGAACACCTTTGAGCTGGTCAGAAACCGGTGAAAGACAATTCTTTGGACCGGACATGATCCAGGAGGCAGAAGAGCAAGTTCGCATCATTCGTGAGAACTTGAAAACAGCCCAGTCTCATCAAAAGAGTCAGTATGATCGTCATCATAAGGATATGACTTATGAAGTTGGCGACAAAGCTTACCTTCGGGTTACTCCTTTGAAGGGTACCCATCGTTTCGGTATCAAGGGCAAGTTGGCTCCTCGTTACATTGGTCCTTTTCGCATTCTCACTAAATGAGGAGAGGTTGCCTACCAGTTGGAACTACCCCCACATCTTTCCAGAGTGCATGATGTCTTCCACGTCTCTCAACTCAGGCGTTGCTTCTCGGATCCCATTAGCGGAGTGGACCACGAAACGCTGGATCTCCAAGATAACCTCACATACCGAGAGTACCCGGTTTGCATTCTTGATCAAGCAGAGCGTGTCACTCGACATCATAACATCAAGTTTCTCAAGGTTCAGTGGTCTCATCATTCCGAGAGAGAAGCTACTTGGGAGCGAGAAGATCATCTTCGACTGGAGTACCCCACTTTCTTTCCGTCGACCCATGAATCTCGGGACGAGATTCTTTCAAGTGGGGGCGAGTTGTCACATCCCTAGTTCTGGTATGACCTAGACTAGCTAGTCATGTGTGCATCATGTTTAAATTCCATTTAAATTTGAAATGGGGATTTGTGAAACCCTCAGAATCATTTCTGGAAATGACCCAGATAAAAATTGCTCCAAAAAGGTCCAAGAAAATGTTCATGTTGCTCTCTGAAAATATTGGGCAGAGATAAAAATCAAACCAATATTTTTAGGAGCTCATAAGTATTTATTTTGGGCATTTGGAATTAATGCAAAATTATTTGCATTGGATATATATATGTTATATATATAATATATGTCCAAAAATTGTGCCACTTGTTGGGGAGCTCTAGAATAATACCACTAGTTCCTACAAAAATTGGCATAAGAATATAAAATGATTTAGTATTTTTATTAAATCAAAACAAATGTCAGAAAATGGAAAAGAGAAACAAAAACAGAAAAAGCTTACCTGGCGCTTACCTACAGCCGCCTGCCGCCTCTGGTCGGCCCGTTCCTGTTTTGGCCCAGCCCACTAGGGGCATAGCCGTCTTCCTCCTCTTGCCAGTAGGCAGAGGGGAAGCGGTGCCCGACGCTGTGCGCGCCGGCACGCAGCTGCCTGCCTGGCGTCCTCCTCGTCACCCTGGAACGCCCAGACGACGCCACGCGCTCCCCGGACCCTCTCACTCTCCCCCAGTCCTCTCCTATCCTCTCCCTCGCTTTCTCTCTCGCATCCGAACGCGCCCGCCACCGCCGATGAGCACCACCGCGGCCACCGGCCACCCCTCGCCCTGCCGCTGCGCCCAGAAGCTCCGCCACATCGCCGGCTACCTCTCCATCAAGCCACGCGCCTCGAGAGGCCCTGGAGAGTCGCCATCGCCGCCGTCTTCATCTCCGGTCGCTGGAGATTGTCTTCGCCGCCCCGCCGTCTTCAGCGCGTCCCCGAGCTCGCCGACAAGCCCGTCGAGTCCGCTGTGAGCCTCTGCTCCGTCTCCCTCTCTCCTTTCCTCCGTTCTCATGCCGTAGCCCCCTTCCCCCGCCATGGCCGTAGCTTCCCGCCACCGTCCATGTCACCGACGTCGCCCTGGTCACCGTAGCCCGCAAACGAGCGCGTCACCGTGCTCCTGGTGCCACGAGGGTGCCGCCGAGCCCCTCGGGTGGCCTCCCCATGCGCCCTAGCCGCGTGCCCGCTCGAGCCGTGCTCCGGCCGCCGCCGCGAGCTTCGCTCCGGCGAGCTCCGCCGCCCCCGCGGCCTCCCACCTGCTCCCCTAGATGCGGGCGAGCGTGAGCTCTCCACTGATGCCCTCAGCGCGTCAAACCGCTGCCGGAACAGCGTCTCCGGCGAACATCCGCCGCGGTTTGAGGTCGCCGCCGGCCAAACTCCGGTGGGCTGACGTGGTCGCTTAGTTAGGCGCTAATCACCACTAATCCCCCTCTAACAGGCACAGACAGGCAGGCCCCGTAGCGGGTCAAATCCCAGTCAACACGGGATTAACTCCCAGTTAACAGCAAGCCAATGACATGTGGGACCCGGTCGTCAGAATTGACCTGGTCAGCACCGTTGACCTGCTGACGCAGGCATGACATCATGCTGACGCAATTATTTATTTTCTAGATTTAAAATAACTCAGAAAATTCCAGAAAATGATTTAAACTTCAAAAATTCATAGAAATTCAACCGTAGCTTAGATTGAAATAATTTATATATGAAAAATTATCAGAAAAATGCAATCTATCCATCTGTACTAGTTTCATGCATGACAAACCAACTTATACCTACTGTATAAGTGAAACACTATAATGGCATTTATAATGAGTTAATTTGGAGTTGCATTTGAACTCTTGGTTCAAATGAACTTCAACCAAATGATTGCTAGTTGCATTAGCTCAACAGCATCACATCTACATGCCATGTTCATGCATCATATTGTTGCATATGCTTGTGTATTGATTGTCGACACCGTTCCTTCTCGATAGGTCCTGCTCCGGAGAGTGCTCCAGAGTACCTGTCTGAGGAGCAGTGCCTTCCTTGTTGATCTCCCAGGCAAGCAAACCCCCTTGTTCATTTCGATACAATCCTACTCTTTCGCTCCTGCTCTCAGTTATTGCATTAGGACAACAACGATTCATCTGCTACTTTGTGCTGCGGTAGTTGAACCCATTCCTCTGCATGACCTGTCATTGCCACAGTAAATAGTTGAAACCCACTAGCATGTATAGGAGTTGATTGAAGCCATTGTTGTGTTCTTACCATGCTATGCCTGCTATTGCTTAGAGTGTGTCAGGTCTGATTCATTGGGAATGAATTGGAGTGCCGTGTTCTATGTTCTGATGCTGAGAGTGAAGTGTGTGAACACGATTTGGTAAAGGTAGCGGTGAGAGGCCATGTAGGAGTACATGGTGGGTTGTCTCACTGGAACCGTCCTTAAGCACTGAGTTCTATGTATGTTGTCCAATGACTCGATACTACCACACATTGGGCTCCGGGCGCTCCAAGCCCTCTCGACTTATTAACCAACTTGATCTCTGTCCAGGAGTCACAACTAGTTTCTGGTGTTTGTAGGTAGTGCTATTTTTCTACCAAGTGGCACCCGGCAGGGTGGGCTTGGGACAGACTAGGCACAGGTGGCATGGTGTACCAAGTGGCACCCGGATGGTGGGCTTGGGAACCCTGCTCACATCGTTTGGGGTCGTGAGCGACACCCCGGCCGGATCTCCTTGCGGATGGAACCCGAATAGGCGATAAACCTGGGCTAGAGTCTTGTGTGGTTAGTCAGGTCGTGGCCGACTCCCTCGCCAAGCTTCCGCTTGAAGGTTGCCGAGATACACGACATGTACATGGTGGTAAGTGGCGAGAGCATGTGTGAAGAAGTACACCCCAGCAGGGTTAACATGATCTATTCGAATAGCCGAGTCCGCGGTTATGGACTTCTTGGATGCTTACATGGTACATAGACAACTTGAAGTGGATACTCTAAAATGCTCAAGACAAAGTGTGAGTGCTATGGATGGCCTTCTCGTAGGGAGATGGAAATGAATCCATAGTAGTGTATTGTGTGGTGATTAGTGGACTCGTGTGCGCCATATCACCTCAAAGAAGTTTCTTGTAGTCGTAGAACAGGATAGCCACTGAGTCAAAGCTGGCTTGCTGCAACTGAACCCCACATTACCCTCTTGATACAAATGCATGTATGATAGGATCTGATGTAAGACTTGCTGAGTACCTTTGTACTCATGTTGCTTTATTTATGTTTTTGCAGCGGAGACTTCGGTCTTACTAGTGTTCTCATGGACTTCGATGAGTAGCTTGTACCTCAGCTACGATCTTGATCGGATGTTGTAGATAGTCAGGCTCTTCAGCCTTTTTCATTTGTAGATGTCTGTACTCAGACATGTAGTGCTTCCGCTTGTTGCTTGTTTGCTCTGAATGTTGGGTCATGTGACCCCTGTTTGTAATAAATGCTTAGATGGCTCTTCTGAGCCTTTATCTATATGAGTTGTTGAGTTATGATGTGATGCCATGTTGTACAGCACATACTTGCATGTTATGCGTACGTGTAATGTGTATTGCTATGTGTGGGATCTGACTATCTAGTTGTATATCCTTAGTAGCCTCTCTTACCGGGAAATGTCTCCTAGTGCTTCCACTGAGCCCTGGTAGCTTGCTACTGCTCCGGAACACTTAGGCTGGCCGGCATGTGTCCTTCTTCGTTCATGTGTCTGTCCCTTCGGGGAAATGTCACGCGGTGTCTATCGGAGTCCTGTTAGCCTGCTACAGCCCAGTTGCTACAGCCCGGGTTCACTCGCTGATGACTGACACGTTCGATGCTGGGTCATGTATGACTGTCCCTGTAAGTTAGTGCCACTTCGGGTTCACGGCTAGCCATGTCAGTCTGGGTTCTTGTCATATGGATGCTAGCGACACTATCATATACGTGTGCCAAAAGGCGCAAACGGTCCCGGGCATGGTAAGGCGACACCCGTGGGAATACCGTGCGTGAGGCCACGAAGTGATATGATGTGTTACATGCTAGATCGGTGTGGCATAGAATCGGGGTCCTGACATATGCGTAGTGCGGCACCGCATTGAATTTTGCAAATGCGGTTCGTCCGAGCAAGGCGTGATAGCCGCTGCGGAATGGGACTATGTTGAAGATTAACTCCTCGCTCCGGAAGTTATCCGGGGATCCGAAGACCACCTCGAGTGCGACCGAGCCTGTACAGCTGGTTTCTACCCCTGGTATGACACCTTTGAAGGTTGTCTTTGTGGGTTTAATCCTTGAAGGATCGATGCCCATTTTTCGCACTGTGTCCTGGTAAAGCAGGTTCAAGGTACTGCCACCATCCATTAGGACTCTGGTAAGGTGAAATCCGTCGATACTTGAGTCTAGGACCAGTGCGGCGAATCTGCGGTGACGGATGCTGGTGGGATGGTCCCTTCGATCGAAGGTGATCGGGCAGGAGGACCATGGGTTGAACTTTGGGGCGACTGGCTCCAGCGCATAGATGTCCTTGAGAGCACGCTTCCGCTCCCTTTTGGGGATGTGGGTTGCGTATATCTTATTCACCGTCCGAACTTGCGGGGGGAATCCCTTCTGTCCTTTGTTGTTCGGCGGCCGGGGCCCCTCCCCGTCATCGCTATGTAGCCCCTTGTCTCTGGTCTCGGCACTTAACTTGCCTGCCTGCTTGAACACCCAACAATCCCTGTTGGTGTGATTGGTTGGCTGTTCGGGGGTGCCGTGTATCTGGCACGAGCGATCGAGTATCCGGTGTAAGATGGATGGGCCCTGAGGTTTCTTTTGAATGGCTTCTTCCGCTGACCCGGTTTAGAGCCTCTGAATCCGGCACTGACTGCCGTATCTTCAGTATTGTCACCGTTAAAGCGACGCTTATGCTTGTTGCGACGTGACCTGCCATTGTTGTCCTTGGTATCCGAATTGCCGGGGCTCTTGGTTATGTTATTGCTATGAGCTAGCCAGCTGTCTTCTCCTGCGCAGAAGCGGGTCATGAGTGTCATGAGGGCTGCCATAGACTTCGGCTTTTCCTGTCCTAGGTGCCGGGCAAGCCATTCGTCTCGAATGTTGTGCCTGAAGGCTGCAAGGGCCTCGACGTCCGGACAATCGACTATTTGGTTTTTCTTGGTTAGGAACCGTGTCCAGAATTGTCTGGCCGATTCCTCTGGCTGCTGGATTATGTGGCTTAGGTCATCGGCGTCTGGTGGTCGCACATACGTGCCCTGGAAGTTGTCAAGGAATGCGGATTTCAGGTCCTCCCAACAACTAATTGACTCTGCTGGCAGGCTGTTAAGCCAATGTCGAGCTGGTCCTTTAAGCTTGAGCGGGAGGTATTTGATGGCGTGTAGATCATCACCACGGGCCATGTGGATATGAAGGAGATAATCCTCGATCCATACCGCAGGATCTGTTGTGCCATCGTATGATTCGATTTTTACGGGTTTGAAGCCCTCGGGGATTTGATGATCCATTACTTCGTCTGTGAAGCATAGTGGGTGTGCGGCACCCCTGTACTGGGCTATATCACGACGCAACTCGAACGAGCTTGGTCTGTTGTGTTCGGCCGGGCCATACTTATTGTGTCTGGCGTAACGGCTAGCGTCACGTGAAGCGGGGCGCCCATGCGATCCGTAGATCGATCTTGCTTGCCTTGCCTTATTCTCCAATAGGTCTCACACGTCTGTTGCGTCTCCCCGTACTCTGGTATGTTTTGAGCGGTGCCGGGGTGCGGCTTGGGTCGAGGGCCTGAAGGCCTCTCTGTCGCGGCCACGGGGTGGCCGATCGGGCGCATCGTACGCTGGTGATGTAGGTTTAGTTGCTTCCTCCTCAAGTTGGGGTAGTAGCCTGTGCTTTGGGTAGCTCTTGGAGGGGCGCTCGAGTTTATACTCTTCGGCCGCCAGGACTTCGGTCCATCTGTCGGCTAGCAAGTCTTGGTCAGCTCTAAGCTGCTGCTATTTTTTCTTGAGGCTGCTTGCCGTGGCCATAAGCCTGCGTTTGAAACGCTCTTGTTCGACGGGATCCTCTGGCACGACGAATTCGTCGTTGTCGAGGCTTGCCTCATCTTCGGAGGGAGGCATATAGTTGTCGTCCACAACCTCTCTGTCGGCCGTCCTCTCATGAGGGCTGGCTCGTTCGTCCTCCTGCACTGAATCCTGCTGGAGGGGGTTATCTTCAGCACTGTCCGGCGTGTTGTTATCTCCGGTGCTGGAATCGCCGTTTTTTCTTTGGCGGGACTTAGAGCGGCGCCACTGACGTCGGCGCTTGGGTTGCTTCTTGGAGGAGTCATCCTCCGTTTTCTCCTCGCCATCCCCTGCTTTGGGGGTGTCCACCATGTATATGTCATATGACTAGGTGGCTTTCTAGTTCCCTATAGGTGCTGGTTCTTGGTCGTCTCCTTCATCGGCGTCCATACCGTCGATGTCTTCGGAGTCAAAGTCGAGCATGTCGGTTAAATTGTCGACAGTGGATACGAAGTGGGTGGTGGGTGGGCTTCGAATTTCTTCGTCGTCCGTATCCCAACCATGCTGACCGTAATCCGGCCAGGGCTCTCCTGACAAAGAAAGAGACTTTAGTGAATTCAGGATGTCGCCAAAACGCGAGTGTTGAAAGACGTCCGCGGCGGTGAACTCCATGATTGGAGCCCAATCGGGTTCGATCGGAAGGGGTGCGGAGGATTCGGAGTCCGGAACGGAGTCCGGCACCTTGGAATCACAGGCCTTGCAAAGGACTAGGCTGGTATTCAGCTCTATCACCATAGAGATTGCGGCTCCTGGGGCGGCGTCCAACCGTCCGTCCCTGGTTGGCGAAGTCGGCTCCGGGCTAATGGTCGGAGCGGACACCTGAGCGGCACTCTGGGCGCTGTCCGGCGGTAGAGCTAGATCATGCCCATCAAGACAGTGCGGCGCACTCGGCCGTGGCTCGAATCCGTCGAAGATCAAGTCCTCACGGATGTCGGCCGTGTAGTTTAAGCTTCCAAACCTAACCTGATGGCCAAGGGCGTAGCTTTCGATCTGCTCCAGATTGCCAAGCGAGTTGGCCCGCAGTGCAAAGCTGCCGAATACGAAGATCTGTCGGGGGAGAAAGGTCTCACCCTGGACCGCGTCGTGGTTGATGATCGAAGAAGCCATCGGGCCTAAGGGAGATGGCACAGAGGAACTCTCAATGAAAGCACCAATGTCGGTGTCAAAACCGGCGGATCTCGGGTAGGGGGTCCCGAACTGTGCGTCTAGGCGGATGGTAAAAGGAGACAAGGGATACGATGTTTTTACCCAGGTTCGGGCCCTCTCGATGGAGGTAAAACCCTACTCCTGCTTGATTAATATTAATGATATGGGTAGTACAAGAGTTGATCTACCACGAGATCAGAGGGGCTAAACCCTAGAAGCTAGCCTATGGTATGATTGTTGTTCGTCCTACGGACTAAAACTCTCCGGTTTATATAGACACCGGAGAGGGCTAGGGTTACATAGAGTCGGTTACAATAGGAGGAGATCTTCATATCGTATCGCCAAGCTTGCCTTCCACACCAAGGAAAGTCCCATCCGGACACGGGACGGAGTCTTCAATCTTGTATCTTCATAGTCCGGGAGTCCGGCCAAAGGTCATAGTCTGGCCATCCGAACACCCCCTAATCCAGGACTCCCTCACCCACTAAGGCCCATTAGCCTCCCGGGGGTTCCGGTAACCTCCCGGTACTCCGGTAAAATCCCGATTTCACCCGGAACACTTCTGATATCCAAACATAGGCTTCCAATATAGCAATCTTCATGTCTCGACCATTTCAAGACTCCTCGTCATGTCCGTGATCACATCCGGGACTCCGAACAACCTTCGGTACATCAAAACATATAAACTCATAATATAACTGTCATCGTAACGTTAAGCGTGCGGACCCTACGGGTTCGAGAACTATGTAGACATGACCGAGACACATCTCCGGTCAATAACCAATAGCGGAACCTGGATGCTCATATTGGCTCCCACATATTCTACGAAGATCTTTATCGGTCAGACCGCATAACAACATACGCTGTTCCCTTTGTCATCGGTATGTTACCTGCCCGAGATTCGATCGTCGGTATCTCAATACCTAGTTCAATATCGTTACCAGCAAGTCTCTTTACTCGTTCCGTAATACATCATCCCGTAACTAACTCATTAGTTGCAATGCTTGCAAGGCTTAACTGATGTGTATTACCGAGAGGGCCCAGAGATACCTCTTCGACAATCGGAGTGAAAAAATCCTAATCTCGAAATACGCCAACCCAACAAGTACCTTTGGAGACACCTGTAGATCACCTTTATAATCACCCAGTTACGTTGTGACGTTTGGTTGCACACAAAGTGTTCCTCCGGTAAACGGGAGTTACATAATCTCATAGTCATAGGAACATGTATAAGTCATGAAGAAAGCAATAGCAACATACTAAACGATCAAGTGCTGATCTAACGGAATGGGTCAAGTCAATCACATCATTCTCCTAATGATGTGTTCCCGTTAATCAAATGACAACTCTTTGTCCATGGCTAGGAAACATAACCATCTTTGATTAACGAGCTAGTCAGGTAGAGGCATACTAGTGACACTATGTTTGTCCATATATTCACACATGTATTATGTTTCCTGTTAATACAATTCTATCATGAATAATAAACATTCATCATGAAATAAGGAAATAAATAATAACTTTATTATTGCCTCTAGGGCATATTTCCTTCAGTAACAAATCACTAAAATTATAATTTAACATTGCATATGAAATGCCTCTGCATATTTAATACTCCTATCCTCAAATATAATCATTAAATAAGCAAACATATGCAAACAATGCAAACATAACAACAATCTGTCTAAACAGGACAGTCTCTAAAGAATGCAAGAAGATCCATACTTCTCTAACTCCAAAAATTCTGAAAAATTACCACACTGTCAAAAATTTATCATAGATTATTGTGAAAAACATCTCAACATTTTATCACATTCTAACTTTTCTCAAGAACTCACACACTAGCGTGCAACTTTCTGTTTCAAACAACAACATACAGACTTGCAAAATAAGCATGGCCAAGGCTATACTCGACATCATTACTGAAATAAAAGATGCAAAACATTATCTAAATAATAGAAATAAAATCCTAACAAAATAAAATGATGCTCCAAGCAAAACACATATCATGTGACAAATGAAAATATAGCTCCAAGTGAGGTTACCGATAATGTTGGAGACGAAAGAGGGGATGCCTTCCGGGGCATCCCCAAGCTTAGTTGCTTGGATCATACTTGCATATTACCTTGGGGTGGCTTGGGCATCCCCAAGCTTAGGTTCGCTTCATTCCTTATTCTCCTCATATCGATATCTCACCCAAAACTTGAAAACTTCAATCACAAAAAACTAAACGGAACTTCGTGAGATAGGTTAGTATGATAAAGAGCAAATCATTCACTTTGGTACTGTCAAAGGCAAGATTCATAATTGTTCTCACACAATGAGTATTGTACCTTATCATTTTCACAATTTATATGGAGAAATATAAGCCATAGAAACAAACAAACTATGCATTGAAAATAGAATCTGTCAAAAATAGAACAACCTGTAATAATCTGAACACAGACCATACTTCTACACCTCTAAAAATTCTGAATAATTAGGAAAACATATAGAATTTCTATATAAATCATCTATAGAAAATTTCATATCAAAATCATGTTCCAGAATTTCGAAAATTTCTGGACTGAGCGCAAAAGTTTTTGTTTTTGCACAGAATCAAGTCAATTTTCATCCACCCTATCCCAAAGGCTTTACTTGGCACTTTATTGAAATAAAAGGTATAAATCATGATTACTATAGTAGCTTAATTATGTGAACACAAAAAACAGTGGGTGCAAGTGTTGGTTTGCCTCCTAACAAGCGCTTTTCTTTAATGCCTTTTTAGGTAGGCATAATGATTTCAATGATGCTCGCATAAAAGTAAAGAATTGAAACATAACGAGAGCATCATGATGCATATGACAAGCACATTTAAGCCTAACATACTTCATATGCATAGGAATTTTGTGAGCAAACAAATTCTGGGAGTAAGAATCAACTAGCATAGGAAGGCAAAACAAGCATAACATCAAAACTTTTTTTTAGAGAGAAGTCATACGCACGACTTTATAAAGAAAGCCATGAGGTAGGTAGCAACCACACATAAGTTCGCAACAACCAACCAACCAGACCCCAACCATGGGTCAAACGAAAGACATAAGTCAAAGGTACCTGGCTCCCTAGCCAGTACATGGTGCGCAGGCCGGATAGATACTACCCAAAATAAACTCGCCAGCGGCGCCCACATCAACTAAGCATCCTGCTCTTGACTGCAAAGAATAGATGCCGAGGCCCGAACTTTGGAGATTAGCATAGAAAGCGCTTCCTGGTCGCCCACCTTAGTCAATGATTTCTACTGTTGCAAGAGAGCACACGATTTAAATAAGCAATCATCGGGTTTAGCCAGAAACACATGTTAAATAGTAAACTTGTTCCTACTCGTCCAAAGGGACCAGCACAAAGCACCCAGGCCCACCCAAAAGATACGTCTGGAGACGCTAGACAAGCTACTCGCTAGGGTCCGAAGTTCTGAGAAGGAAGCAGGGGCCCAGGTAACATGAAGCCATTCTCTAACGCAACTCCAAATGAGCTTAGCCAAGGCACAATGGAAGAAAATGTGTGTCGTATCCTCCAAGTCACCACACAAAGCACAAAAATGAGAACCCGACCCGTTTCTCTTGTGAATCTGGTCAGCCGAAGGCAACCAGCCCCTAAAGGCTTGCCACAGGAAAATCTTAACTTTAGGAGGGATCCGGGCCTTCCAAATCTGAGAGAAATGGTTAGTAGGGGAGCCACCAATAAGTTTAGAGTAAAGCGATTTAACAGAAAAGCGCCCCGAGGAAGTGTGCGGCCAGATCACCGAGTCCAAATTTGCCGAGAGCATGGGGAAGAAGGTAGTAAGGCGTTGCCAATCTTCAAACTCTTCAGGCGACAAGGATCGGCGAAAGGCCAGGTTCCAACCATGGACAACCAACTTCATAATAGAAATATTCGGGTCAGGGCAATAAGAAAATAAGGTGGGGAAGGTCACATAGAGCGGTGAATCTCCACACCACCAGTCCAGCCAGAATCTAATGGAGGAGCCATCCCCAACTACAAATTTAACATAAGCCTGGAACAAAGGCCTAACTTTAACCAAGGCCTTCCAAAACTGAGAACCACCAAGAGCATTAGTAAACATCGGGCTAGAGGAGGAAAATACTTAGCCTTAAGAATGGAACGCCAGAGTAGCTGATCCCCAACAGTCATAATCTTCCACCACCATTTAATCATCAAACATTGGTTCATGATGAAAGTATTGATGATACCCAACCCTCCAAGGTTTTTGGGCCTGCACATCAGTTTCCACTTAACGAAACGATATTTACGATGATTATCAGCAGCATTCCAATGAAAAGCCCCATGGTGTTTGTCGAAACAGCATGGATCCCGCCCAATAATAAGTAGAAGCCCATCAAGAACATGGGGAGGGAAGACAGATAAGCATTGATCAAAGCAACTTTACCCGCGTTGGTATTATATCTCCCACGCCAGGGCAAGACCCTGATGCCCACCTTGGTGACCATCGGGGCAAATTCTTTCACATGAAGTACGTCCAGAGAAATGGGAAGGCCCAGAAATTTGAAAGGGAAGGACCCTAGCTTACAATTAAGGAGGTGTGCCACACGCACATCTTCAGTGTCATCCACACCAGTAACAATAACCTCGCTCTTCGCAAAGTTAATCTTAAGACCCGACATAGCTTCAAAGCAGAGGAGAATGAATTTGAGATTAGCGAGGCAGGAGTCATCCAACTCGACCATAATAATAGTGTCATCCGCATATTGAAGGTGAGTAACACCTTCAGGTAGAAGATTAGAAATAACTGGAGCGATGTGCCCATGAATAGCTGCCCTGGAGAGAATACGGGAAAGGGCATCCGCCACAAAATTGAACAAGATGGGAGAAGCAGAGTCGCCTTGCCGAAGGCCCCTGCCATTTGCAAAAAAATTACTAACCTGACCATTAACTGAAATGGCAGTATGGCCTCCCGAGACCAACTACATGATTCTGTGCACAAATGGTCCCTCAAACCCTTTTGCCAAAAGCACCCTTCTCAAAAAAGGCCAGCTCACCGAGTCGTAGGACTTCTCAAAATCAAGCTTTAGAATCACGGCTTTAGACTTACGGATCTTGAGGTCATGCACAATTTCATGTAAGCATAGGACCCCATCCAAAATGAAAAGACCTTTGATAAAGGCATATTGGAAGGGGCTGATGGCACGGTGAGCAATGGGGGAAAGGCGTGAGGCGAGCCCTTTGGCAGGGAATTTAGCAAAATTATTGATTAGGGCAATAGTTCGAAACTGCGAGATCAGGTCAGGTCCTTTGACTTTAGGAATGAGAGATATGACAGCATAATTAAGACAGGAAATATCCACCGTCCCCAGCCAGAATCCTTGGATGATCTTACAAACGAGCACCCGCAACTGCGGCCAGAATTTCTTAAAGAAGGGAATCGAGTATTCGTCAGGCCTCGAGGCAGCGTTCGGGTTAGCCGAGCTAATCACCTTCCAAATCTCCTCATCAGAAAGAGGCACCATTAAGGCCATGTTTTCATCAGAAGATATCTTACTACCCGCATCACAAAAATCAGAGGAGAAGGAGAGGCCAGAGTCCGGTTTGGGACCAAGAAGATTGGAAAAGAAGCCAACAATGTGATTCATAATGAGAGATTGGTCCGAAGTCTTGACACCATCAATGATAATACTATCAATGAAACATCTCCGATGCCTACCATTGGCGATCGCAAAGAAGTAAGTCGTCATAGCGTCACCTTTTAAGTTCCAATTAAGGGAGCTCCGCTGGCACCAATAAATTTCCGATTACTGATGCAACAGCATCAGGGCATCTTCCAAGGAATAGCGAGTGGCCCACTGAGAAGCAGAAAGCCCAGAGAGATTCGCAGATTGATCCAGACCCGGAGTTGGGATTCCAGGGCATCTTTTTCCCTGCGCTGGTCGGCTGCCCTATTACGGGACCAGCCTCTTAAGAATTTGCACAACTCATAGGAGCACTTGCGCCAATCGTCCATTGGGCCAAAAGAACGGCTAGGGGTATTAAGAAGATTAGAGATCTTGGTGGCCAGGATATCATAAAATCCATCCACAATCAACCAGGAAGCATCAAATTGCAAGCGGGAAGACAACAGAGGAGAATTAAGGCCCGTATCCACGATGAGGGGAACATGATCAGATCCAACCACAGGTCTAGCTTTCAACGAGGAAAGAGCGAATCTCATCTATCACAGACAAAGACCCCGATCCAGCACCGACCGGACAAGATTTGACTAATGATTAGACCAAGTGAACCGCGCCCCCACCCTAGGGAGCTCACGGATCGCACAATTACTAATGAACTCATTAAAGGCGTTGGCCAGCGGCCAAGAAAAATTAGGACTGTTTTTATCCACCGGGGAACGCAAAAGATTGAAATCACCACCAATCAATAGAGGAATATTACAAGACACAACCTTATTAGAAAGCTCATCAAGAAACATAGTCGCAAGAGAGTGATCAGCAGGGCCATATACCACTAGATATTCCCATAACGTGTTTAGCTGACGATGGTGAACTACCACGCTAGCCCAAAAAATACCATGATCATAAGTAATGAAATCAAACACATCCCGTTTAGACCCAATCAAGATGCCCCCAGAGTCGTCCGAGACAGGAAGAAAATGCCAATCAAATCTATCCATGTCTGCAACCTCAGACAGCTCAGACGGAGAGAAGGATTCCTTAAACGTTTCAACAAGCCCTACAATGTCAATTTGTTCACCACAAACCAAGTCATGAATCTGGTCTCGATGCCCCCGAGCGGCGAAACCTCTTACATTACAGAAAAGAGCTTTCATTTATAAGAGAGGTTTTTAATATGAAGGCTAGATCTGCACGGGGCCAGACAAGGTTTAGATCGTTTGGACTGGCCTCTCTTCACTTGGGTGGGGAGGGGAGGCGACTGGCCACAACCATTTGCCGCCCCAGCATCTCCCGACAACCCTTTGGGCCACAACGGGACCCGCAGAGACCGTGACCTCCTGGGCCTTGGCAATAGCCGCCTGGGTCACTTCATTAGCCCTAATGATAGAGAGTAAACGCGAAGGAGAACCCAACCCGGGGTCGACAGACACACCAACATCCACCATAATATGTAACAAGTGATCATCCAAAAGAGCAAGTAAAACGAGTAACACATAGAGAGGAAACTTGATATTATTGAGGTATGTAGAAGCATATGTTCCTCTCTCATAATAATTTTCAGTAGCATCATGAATGAATTCAACAATATATCTGTCACATAAAGCATTCTTTGCATGATCCACATTGATAGAAACTTTATTACTTTCTACAGAAGCAAATTCTTTCTCATTGAAAATAATGGGAGCAAATTCAATAAAATAACTATCATATTACACTAGATTCACATAATCAATTTGAGCATTAAAATCATGATGAAAAGTTCCATGGATATCATTACTCTTTATAGCATACATATCATCATAGATAGCAACTTTTTTTATCATAGTCAACTGAAACCTCTTCCAAAATAGTGGATTCATCACTAAGTAAAGTTATGACCTCTCCAAATCCACTTTAATAATTATTAGAATAATATTTAACACCCTCCAAAATAGTGGGATCATTACCTAGAGTTGACACTCTTCCAAACCCACTTTCATCAATACAATCATCATAAATAAGAGGCATGCTTTCATCATAATAATTGTTCTCATCAAAACTTAGGGCAGTAAAAATATCATCTTCATCAAATATAGCATCCCCAAGCTTATAACTTTGCATATCGTTAGCATCATGGATATTAAAAGAATTCATACTAACAACATTGCAATCATGCTCAGCATTTAGGCCAAACATTTTATTGAATTCTTCTTCTATCAATGGAGTACAATTTTCCTTTCCATCATTTTCAAGAAAGACATGATAAAGACGAATAATATGAGGCCACCTCAATTACATTTTTTAGTTTTCTTTTATAAACCAAACTAGTGATAAAATAAGAAACTAAAATATTCAATTGCAAGATCTAAAGATATATACCTTCAAGCACTCACCTCCCCGGCAACCGCGCCAGAAAAGAGCTTGATGTCTACTATACAACTTGTTCTTGTAGACTCGTGTTGGGCCTTCAAGTGCAAAGTTTTGTAGGACAGTAACAAATTTCCCTCAAGTGGGTGACCTAAGGTTTATCAATCCATGTGAGGCATAGGATGAATATGGTCTCTCTCAGACAACCCTGCAACCAAATAACAAAGAATCTCTTGTGTCCCCAACACACCAAATACAATGGTAAATTGTATAGGTGCACTAGTTCGGCGAAGAGATATTGATACAAGTGTAGTAATGATAGTAGATATTGATTTTTGTAATAGTAACAATAAAAAATAGAAAGGTAGCAAGTAACAAAAGTGAGCACAAACGGTATTGCAATGCTTGAAAATGAGGCTTAGGGTCCGTACTTTTGCTATTGCAATCTCTCAACAATACTAATGTAATTGGATCATATAACCATACCTCAACGTGCGATAAAGAATCACTCCAAAGTTCTTATCTAGCAGAGAACATAAGAAGAAATTGTTTGTAGGGTACGAAACCACCTCAAAGTTATTCTTTCCAATCGATCTATCCAAGAGTTCGTACTGAAATAATATCAAGTTATCCTTTCCGATCGATCTATCTAAGAGTTTGTACTAAAATAACACCCTATGATACATATCAACTAACTCTAATGTCACCTAGATACTCCAATGTCACTCGAGTATCCGTGAGTTGATTATACGATGTGCATCAAACAATTTTAGATTCATAATACTCAATCCAACACAAAGAACCTCAAAGAGTGCCCCAAGATTTCTACCGAAAAAACAAAGACGAGAACCTGCATCAACCCCTATGCATATATTACCCCAATGTCACCCCGGGAATTCACAGTTGAGTGCCCAAACACATATCAAGTGAATCAATACGATATCCCATTGTCACCACAAGTATTAATAGCAAGACATTCATCAAGTGCTCTCAAATCCATAAAAGTATTCAATTCGATAAAAGTGAAATCTCAAAGGGAAAACTCAATTCATCACAACACGATAGAGAGGGGGAAACTGTTGGGGAACGTAGCAGAAATTCAAAATTTTCCTACGTGTCACCAAGATCTATCTATGGAGAGACTAGCAACGAGAGAGAGGGGAGTGCATCTACATACCCTTGTAGATCGCTAAGCGGAAGCGTTCAAGAGAACGGGGTTGAAGGAGTCGTACTCGTCGTGATCCAAATCACCGGAGATCCTAGTGCCGAACGGACGGCAACTCCGCGTTCAACACACGTACAACCCGGTGACGTCTCCCATGCCTTGATCCAACAAGGAGAGAGGGAGAGGTTGGGGAAGACTCCATCCAGCAGCAGCACAACGGCGTGGTGGTGGTGGAGGAGCGTGGCAATCCTGCAGGGCTTCGCCAAGCACCGCGGGAGAGGAGGAGAAAGAGAGGTAGGGTTGTGCCAACAGGAGAAGAACTTCGTGTGTTGGGCTGCCCCATTGCCTCCACTATATATATGGGGAGAGGGAGGGCTGCGCCCCCACCTAGGGTTCCCTCCCTAGGGGTGGCGGCAGCCCCAATCCCCATCTAGGGTGCGGCCAAGGGGGGAGAGGGGGAAACTTGCCCCCCAAGAAAGGTGGAAGCACCCCCTCCCCAAACCCTAGGCGCCTTGGGCCCTTGTGGGGGGGCGCACCAGCCCACATGGGGCTGGTCCCCTCCCACACTTGGCCCATGCTGCCCTCTGGGGCTGGTGTCCCCACTTGCTGGACCCCTGGGACCCTCCCGGTGGTCCTGGTACATTACCGATAGCACCCGAAACTTTTCTGGTGACCAAAACAGGACTTCCCATATATAAATCTTTACCTCCGGACCATTCCGGAACTCCTCGTGACGTCCGGGATCTCATCTGGGACTCCAAACAACATTCGTGAACCACGTATATCTATTCCCTGTAACCCTAGCGTCATCAAACCTTAAATGTGTAGACCCTACGGGTTCGGGAACCATGCAGACATGACTGAGACGTTCTCCGGTCAATAAACAACAGCGGGATCTGGATACCCATGTTGGCTCCCACATGTTCCACGATGATCTCATCGGATGAACCACAATGTCAAGGACTCAATCGATCCCGTATACAATTCCCTTTGTCTAGCGATATTTGTACTTGCCCGAGATTCGATCATCGGTATGCCAATACCTTGTTGAATCTCATTACCGGCAAGTCTCTTTACTCGTTCCGTAACACATCATCCCGTGATCAACCCCTTGGTCACATTTGTGCACATTATGATGATGTCCTACCGAGTGGGCCCAGAGATACCTCTCCGTCAACCGGAGTGACAAATCCCAGTCTCGATTCATGCCAACCCAACATACACTTTCGGAGATACCCGTAGTGCACCTTTATAGCCACCCAGTTACGTTGTGACGTTTGGTACACCCAAAGAATTCCTACGGTATCCGGGAGTTGCACAATCTCATGGTCTAAGGAAATGATACTTGACATTATAAAAGCTTTAGCATACGAACTACACGATCTTTGTGCTAGGCTTAGGATTGGGTCTTGTCCATCACATCATTCTCCCAATGATGTGACCCCGTTATCAACGACATCCAATGTCCATGGTCAGGAAACCGTAACCATCTATTGATCAACGAGCTAGTCAATTAGAGGCTTACTAGGGACATGGTGTTGTCTATGTACCCACACATGTATTTGAGTTTCCTATCAATACAATTATAGCATGGATAATAAACGATTATCATGAACAAGGAAATATAATAATAATAACTAATTTATTATTGCCTCTAGGGCATATTTCCAACAGTCTCCCACTTGCACTAGAGTCAATAATCTAGTTCACATCGCCATGTGATTAACACTCACAGGTCACATCGCCATGTGACCAACTTCCAAAGAGTTTACTAGTGTCACTAAACTAGTTCACATCATCATGTGATTAAGACTCAATGAGTTCTAGGGTTTTATCATGTTTTGCTTGTGAGAGAGGTTTTAGTCAACGGGTCTGCAACATTTAGATCCATATGTACTTCGCAAATCTCTAGGTCATATTGTAAATGCTGCTACCATGCTCCACTTGGAGCTATTCCAAATGGTTGCTCCACTATACGTATCCGGTTTGCTACTCAGAGTCACTCGGATAGGTGTTTAAAGCTTGCATCGACGTAACCCTTTATGCCGAACTCTTTATCACCTCCATAATTGAGAAACATGTCCTTATTTACTCCAAGGACAATTTTGACCGCTGTCCAATGATCCCCATTCCTGGATCATTCTTGTACCCCCTTGCCAGACTCATGGCAAGGCACACTTCCGGTGCGGTACACAGCATAGCATATTATAGAGCCTACGTCCGAAGCATAGGGGACGACCTTCGTCCTTTCTCTCTCTTCTGCCGTGGTCGAGCTTTAACTTTTAACTCCATACCTTACAACTCAGGCAAGAACTCCTTCTTTGACTGATCCATCTTGAACACCTTCAAGATCATGTCAAGGTATGTGCTCATTTGAAAGTACCATTTAGCGTTTTGATCTATCCTCATAGATCTTGATGCTCAATGTTCAAGCAGCTTAATCCAGGTTTTCTATTGAAAAATACTTTTCAAATAACCCTATATGCTTTCCAGAAATTCTACATCATTTCTGATCAACAATATGTCAACAACATATACTCATCAGAAATTCTATAGTGCTCCCACTCACTTCTTTGGAAATACAAGTTTCTCATAAACTTTGTATAAACCCAAAATCTTTGATCATCTCATCAAAGCGTACATTCCAACTCTGAGATGCTTACTCCAGTCCTTAGAAGGATTGCTGGAGCTTTGCATACTTGTTATCATCTTTCAGGATTTGACAAAACCTTCTGGTTGTATCACATACAACCTTTCCTCAAGAATATCATCGAGGAAACAATGTTTTTTGACATCCTATCTGCAAGATTTCATAAATAATGCAGTAACTGCTAATTCAATTCCAACATACTCTTAGCATCGCTACGAGTGAGAAAGTCTCATCGTAGTCAACTCCTTGAACTTGTCAGAAAACATCTTAACGACAAGTCGAGCTTTCTTAATGGTAATACTTACCATCATTGTCTATCTTTCTTTCAAAATCCATCTGTACCCAATGGCCTTACGACCATCAAGTATTTCTTCCAAAGTCATGGATCCTCTCTCGGATTTTATGGCCTCGAGCCATTCGTCGGAATCCGGGCCCACCATCGCTTCTCCATAGCTCGTAGGCTCATTGTTGTCTAGCAACATGACCTCTAAGACAGGATTGCGTACCACTCTGAAGTAGTACGCGTCCTTGTCGACCTACGAGGTTCGGTAGTGACTTGATCCGAAGCATCATGATCATTATCATCATCTTCCACTTCAATTGGTGTAGGTGCCACATGAACAACTTCCTGTGCCCTGCTACACACTGGTTGAAGTGATGGTTCAATAACCTCATCAAGTCTCCACCATCCTCCCACTCAATTCTTTGGAGAGAAACTTTTCCTCGAGAAAGGACCCGTTTCTAGAAACAATTACTTTTGCTTCCGGATCTGAGATAGGAGGTATACCCAAATGTTTTGGGTGTCCTATGAAGATGCATTTTTATCCGCTTTGGGTTCGAGCTCATCAACCTTAAACTTTTTCACATAAGCGTCGCAGCCCCAAACTTTTAAGAAACGACAACTTAGGTTTCTCCAAACCATAGTTCAAGCGGTGTCGTCTCAAAGGAATTATGTGGTGCCCTATTAAAGTGAGTGCGGTTGTCTCTAATGCCTAACCCATGAACAATAGTGGTAATTCGATAAGATACATCATGGTTCGCACTATATCCAATAGGGTGCAAATATGATGTTCGGACACACCATCACATTATGGTGTTCCAGGCGGTATTAATTGTGAAACAATTTCCATAATGTCTTAATTGCGTGCCAAAGCTCGTAACTCAGATACTCATCTCTATGATCATATCGTAGACATTTTATCCTCTTGTCACGATGATCTTCAACTTCACTCTGAAATTACTTGAACCATTCAATAATCCAGACTTGTGTTTCATCAAGTAAATATACTCAACATCTACTCAAATCATCTATGAAGTAAGAACATAACGATATTCACTGCATGCCTCGGCACTCATTGGAACGCACACATCAAAATGTGTTACTTCCAACAAGTTGCTATCTTGTTCCATCTTACTGAAAACGAGGCTTTTCAGTCATCTTGCCCATGTGGTATGATTTGCATATCTTAAGTGATTCAAAATCAAGTGAGTCCAAATGATCCATCTGCATGGAGTTTCTTCATGCGTATACACAAATAGACATGGTTCACATGTCTCAAACTTTTCAAAAACGAGTGAGTCCAAAGATCCATCAACATGGAGCTTCTTCATGCATTTTATACCAATATGACTTACATGGCAGTGCCACAAGTAAGTGGTACTATCATTACTATCTTATATCTTTTGGCATGAAAATGTGTATCACTACGACCGAGATTCAATAAACCATTCTTTTAGGTGCAAGACCATTGAAGGTATTATTCAAATAAATAGAGTAATCATTATTCTCCTTAAATGAATAACCGTATTGCGATAGACATAATCCAATCATGTCTATGCTCAACGCAAACACCAAATGACAATTATTTAGGTTTAATACTAATCTTGATGGTAGAGGGAGCGTGCGATGTTTGATCACATCAACCTTGGATACACTTCCAACACATATCGTCAGCTCACCTTTAGCTAGTCTCCGTTTATTCCGTAGCTTTTATTTCGAGTTACTAACATTTAGCAACTGAACCGGTATCTAAAATACCCCGGTGCTACTAGGAGTACTAGTAAAGTACATATTAACATAATGTATATCCAATATACTTCTATCGACCTTGCCAACCTTCTTATCTACCAAGTATCTAGGGTAATTATGCTCCAGTGGCTGTTCCCCTTATTACAGAAGCACTTAGTCTCGGGTTTGGGTTCAACATTGGGTTTCTTCACTGGAGCAGCAACTGATTTTCCGTTTCATGAAGTGCCCCTTCTCGCCCTTGCCCTTCTTGAAACTAGTGGTTTCACTAACCATCAACAGTTGATGCTCCTTCTTGATTTCTACATTCGCGGTGTCGAACATTGCGAATAGCTCAAGGATCATCATATCTATCCCTATTATGTTATAGTTCATCACGAAGCTCTAGTAGCTTGGTGGCAATTTCTTTGGAGAAACATCACTATCTCATCTGGAAGATCAACTCCCACTCGATTCAAGTGATTGTTGTACCCAGACAATCTAGTACAAGCTCAACGATTGAGATCTTCTCCCTTAGTTTGTAGGCTAGAAAACTCGTCGGAGGCCTCATACCTCTTGACGTGGGCATGAGCCTGAAATCCCAATTTCAGCTCTTGGAACATCTCATATGTTCTGCGACATTTCAAAAATGTCTTCGATGCCTCAATTCTAAACCATTTAACATTACCGAACTATCATGTAGTCATCAAAACGTGTATGTCAGATGTTCGCAACATCCACAGACCACGTTCGAGGTCCAGCACACCAAGCGGTGCATTAAGGACATAAGCCATCTACTGTCTGCATATTGCTACTGTCACCTTTCAACTCTATTTTCTCTAGGAACATATCTAAAATAGTAGAACTAAAGCGCGAGCTATGACATAATTTGCAAAGGGCTTTTGACTATGTTCAGGATAATTAAGTTCATCTAATGAACTCCCACTCAGATAGACATCCCTCTAGTCATCTAAGTGATTACATGATCCGAGTCAACTAGGCCGTGTCCGATCATCACGTGAGACGGACTAGTCATCATCGGTGAACATCTTCATGTTGATCGTATCTACTATACGACTCATGCTCGACCTTTCGGTCTCTTGTGTTCCGAGGCCATGTCTGTACATGCTAGTCTCGTCAAGTCAACCTAAGTGTTTCGCGCGTGTAAATCTGTCTTACACCCATTGTATGTGAACATTAGAATCTATCACACCCGATCATCACGTGGTGCTTCGAAATGACGAACTTTCGCAATGGTGCGCAGTTAGGGGGAACACTTTATTGAAATTTTAATGAGGGATCATCTTATTTACTACCGTTGTTCTAAGCAAATAAGATGCATAAACATGATAAACATCACATGCAATCAAATAGTGACATGATATGGCCAATATCATTTTGCTCCTTTTGATCTCCATCTTCGGGGCTCCACGATCATCATCGTCACCGGCATGACACCATGATCTCCATCATCATGATCTCCATCATCGTGTCTCCATGAAGTTGTCTCGCCAACTTATTACTTCTACTCCTATGGCTACCGGTTAGCAATGAAGTAAAGTAATCATATGGCGTTTGTTCAATGACAGGCAGGTCATATAATAAATTAAGACAACTCCTATGGCTCCTGCCGGTTGTCATACTCATCGACATGCAAGTCGTGATTCCTATTACAAGAACATGATCAATCTCATACATCACATATCATTCATCACATTCTTCTTGGCCATATCACATCACATAGCATACCCTGCAAAACACAAGTTAGACGTCCTCTAATTGTTGTTTGCATGTTTTACGTGGCTGCTATGGGTTTCTAGCAAGAACGTTTCTTACCTACGCAAAAACCACAACGTGATATGCCAATTGCTATTTACCCTTCATAAGGACCCTTTTCATCGAATCTGATCCGACTAAAGTGGGAGAGACTGGCACCCGCTAGCCACCTTATGCAACAAGTGCATGTCAGTCGGTGGAACCTGTCTCACATAAGTGTACGTGTCAGGTCGGTCCGGGCCGCTTCATCCCACAATGCCGCCGAATCAAGATTGGACTAGTAACGGTAAGCATATTGAACAAAATCAACGCCCACAACTACTTTGTGTTCTACTCGTGCAAAGAATCTACGCAATAGACCTAGCTCATGATGCCACTGTTGGGGAACGTAGCAGAAATTCAAAATTTTCCTACGTGTCACCAAGATCTATCTATGGAGAGACTAGCAACAAGAGGAGGGGAGTGCATCTACATACCCTTGTAGATCGCTAAGCGGAAGCGTTCAAGAGAACGGGGTTGAAGGAGTCGTACTCGTCGTGATCCAAATCACCGAAGATCCTAGTGCCGAATGGATGGCACCTCCGCGTTCAACACACGTACAGCCCGGTGACGTCTCCCATGCCTTGATCTAGCAAGGAGAGAGGGAGAGGTTGGGGAAGACTCCATCCAGCAGCAGCACTACGGTGTGGTGGTGGTGGAGCGTGGCAATCATGCAGGGCTTCGCCAAGCACCGCGGGAGAGGAGGAGAAAGAGAGGTAGGGCTGCGCCAACAGGAGAAGAACTTCGTGTGTTGGGCTGCCCCTTTGCCTCCACTATATATAGGGGGAGAGGGAGGGCTGCGCCCCCACCTAGGGTTCCCTCCCTAGGGGTGGCGGCAGCCCCAATCCCCATCTAGGGTGCGGCCAAGGGGGAGAGGGGGAAACTTGCCCCCCAAGAAAGGTGGAAGCACCCCCTCCCCAAACCCTAGGCGCCTTGGGCCCTTGTGGGGGGGGGGGGGCGCACCAGCCCACCTGGGGCTGGTCCCCTCCCACACTTGGCCCATGCTGCCCTCTGGGGCCGGTGGCACCACTTGGTGGACCCCCGGGACCCTCCCGATGGTCCCGGTACATTACCGATAGCACCTGAAACTTTTCCGGTGACCAAAACAGGACTTCCCATATATAAATCTTTACCTCCGGACCATTACGGAACTCCTTGTGACGTCTGGGATCTCATCCGGGACTCTGAACAACATTCGGTAACCACGTATATCTATTACCTATAACCCTAGCGTCATCGAACCTTAAGTGTGTAGACCCTACGGGTTCGGGAACCATGCAGACATGACCAAGACGTTCTCCGGTCAATAAACAACAGCGGGATCTAGATACCCATGTTCGCTCCCACATGTTCCACGATGATATCATCGGATGAACGACGATGTCAAGGACTCAATCGATCCCGTATACAATTCCCTTTATCTAGCGGTATTTGTACTTGCCCAAGATTCGATCGTCGGTATGCCAATACCTTGTTCAATCTCGTTACCGGCAAGTCTCTTTACTCGTTCCGTAACACATCATCCCGTGATCAACCCCTTGGTCACATTGTGCACATTATGATGATGTCCTACCGAGTGGACCCAGAGATACCTCTCCGTCAACCAGAGTGACAAATCCCAGTCTCGATTCGTGCCAACCCAACAGACACTTTCGGAGATACCCGTAGTGCACCTTTATAGCCACCCAGTTACGTTGTGACGTTTGGTACACCCAAAGCATTCCTACGGTATCCGGGAGTTGCACAATCTCATGGTCTAAGGAAATGATACTTGACATTATAAAAGCTTTAGCATACGAACTACACGATCTCTGTGCTAGGCTTAGGATTGGGTCTTGTCCATCACATCATTCTCCCAATGATGTGATCCCATTATCAACGGCATCCAATGTCCATGGTCAGGAAACCGTAACCATCTATTGATCAACGAGCTAGTCAATTAGAGGCTTAGTAGGGACATGGTGTTGTCTATGTACCCACACATGTATCTGAGTTTCCTATCAATACAATTATAGCATGGATAATAAACGATTATCATGAACAAGGAAATATAATAATAATAACTAATTTATTATTGCCTCTAGGGCATATTTCCAACAGAAACACCATATGATCCAACTATAATAACAAAGCTCGCAATACATCAAAGATCGTGCCAAATCAAGAACACGAGAGAGAGAGAGATTAAACACATAGCTACTGGTACAAACACTCAGCTCTGAGGGTGGACTACTTAGTCCTCATCATGGTGGCCGCCGGGGTGATGAAGATGGCCTCCGGTGATGATTTCCCTCTAGCAAGGTGCCGAAACAGGGTCCAGATTGGTTTTTCGTGGCTATAGAGGCTTGCGGCAGTGGAACTTCTGATCTAGGGTTATTTCAATTTTTTGTATTTATAGGATTTTTTGGCGTCGGTTTCACGCGAAGATGGGCTTCAAGGGGCCCACCACCCACTAGGGCGCGCCAGGGGGGCTGGCACGCCCTGGTGTCTTGTCCGCAGTAGGGGCCCTCCTCTGGTGGTTCTTTGCTCCATTGTTTCTCTTTTCTTTTTTTTAAAAAAAGTTGTCAAAAAGTTTCGTCCAATTTTGAGAACTTTTATTTCTACACAAAAAACAATATCATGGTAATTCTGTTGAAAACAAACGCCAGTCCGGATTAGTTCCATTCAAATCATACCAAAATCATATAAAATTGTTGTAAACATGACATTAATACTTTATAAATTATAGATACGTTGGAGATGTATCAAAGAGCTGCACCAAGGGATGACTGGAGGCAGAAGGCACCATCGGCGGGCTTTGCTAAAATTCATATGTGGATGTTGGCGTATCGATGCCATCTAGAGGCGGGACTGCACCCGCGGTCTGTCGAGATGATCAAGGTAAGTTTTGGGGGAGCTCGACCCTGGTTATCCACGGTATACACGCCCCAACAACACTTGAGGCAATTGCGTGCAAAGAAGCATTGTCGTTGGGGAAAGACCTTCTGTTACATAATTTTGTGGTGGCATCAGACTCCAAGCAAGTCGTTGAAGACATTCACAATGGCTATCAGGGAAATATATGGTACTATCATATGTGAGATTCATCATAGAGCTACTATGTTTAATTGCGTTTTTTCGTTTGAAGGTCGAGAGTCTAATAGAGAAGCTCATAGTATAGCTAAGTTTTCGTATTTTTTAGGGCAAGGGCGTCATGTGTGGCTAGGACAACCTCACGATCTAAGATGTATTCCGGTGTCTGGGGTTTTGATCAATAAAACTTGGTTTACTCCTAAATAAGTTAGAAAACCATCGCGTTACTAATGGCTCCCGCATCTGTTCCTCTCCCGCAACCCACAAAAGGCGATCCCCTCTTCTCCTTCAGAAACCGCCGATGGATAATCGCTGAAAACCGAAGCCCCACGAAAACCAATCCTGAGACTCTCCTCTACAATCCTATCCAACTAAATCCCAATTCCTTTGCCACTGTCAAAGACCGTCTCGGATATACCACAAGAGTCATCGGAAGCCTGAAGATTCGTATTGCTTTTTTGAGAGTTATATTGGAGAGGGAAAGAGCCAGATCTCCTGTGTTCCTTCTCTCTAAGGATGAGAGGAAAGAGCCGCCTGACCCAGGACGGGCGCAATCAGTGGAGGCCAGAACTAATTCGCCCATTAAGGGACATGAAGAACATGGCGATTCATGGGTGTCGTTTCTCCCTGATGAGGAGGAAACGCTGTCATTTACAGGGATTAAGGCGGAGAATAAAGGAGGAATTAACAAGGCCATGGATGATTTGCTATTTAGAGGGAGGCTACCTTTGCAGAATCCATCCCAAGCTCCACTTATCCAGGTTTGTGTTCTGCCCACGCACATAAGGTGTTCGTGTATTTGCCTGAGGGCAACGATGGAGGGGATGAAGAGCCTCGAGGAGGCGGCGGGTCCTGATGCTGCGGGGGCGATGGAGGCTGTGCCTACAGCGGGGAGCTCGGTTAGGCTGCACGCCGACTGCACCCTCCCCACCAACATCCGGCGCCCAGGGAAGGAAATAGCCAAGACTTGTGCGGAACCTGTGAAGAAGACCCTAGTCATCAACATGATCGGGGCTCGAAAGGCGGTGCAGACGCGCTTCCTGGCGGTCGGACTATTCCTGTCTGTCCTGCTGGTGAACTCCAGGCAACTGATCGACCACATGAAGAAGGTATGGAAGGTTCGTGGCGAACTGGGTGACCATGAACTTGCTGCAGAGGAAGGGCGCAAATTCATCCTCGAGTTCTCAGAAGAGGGAGACCGCCAACACGTCATCAAGGGTGGGCCGTGGCAATACAAGGGCGATGTGTTCCTCGTCGTCGGTTTGGAGAAGGAAGCTGATCCTACTTCGGCTATATTCTCCCATTTGCCGATGTGGGTTCAGTTTAGGGGAATCCCCTTCTACCTACTCACCAAGGAGCTTGCCCGCAACCTTGGGGACCAAGTGGGGCCAGTGGTGATGATCGATCCGCACTCGAGGGGAAACATTTGTGACAAGTTTCTTAGAGTGAGAGTACAGCTGCCTTTGTACTCGGCGCTGCAGAAGGAGATTACGTTGGCTGATGAGATCACAAAGGAGGAGGTTACAGTCTACCTGAGGTATGAAAGATTGCCAAATTTCTGTTTATTCTGTGGATATATAGGACATATGGAAGCGGGGTGTGATATCCCAAATGAAGAGAAGAAACTGAGGTACAGTAAGGAGCTCAGTGTGCTTCCAGTGCACTTTGACGCCCCTCGTGCTTGGTTCCTCCCTGAGAAGATGGGGCAAAAACAGGCTTGCCAGTCGTCACAGTCCCTGTGGCGTGCTCCAATGCCTGTCAGTCATGACAAGACTGTGTCGACCCAAGTGGAACAAATGCGGGAGGTTGTAGCTCGTCTCTCAGTGGGTGACGGCATGGAAACTGACACAAATCTGAAGGTTACAGAGGCCACATCTAGCAAAGTATAGAACACGGCTTCCTTTGAGGGCGCTATGATGGAGGCGGCTCTGCCCTCGGCGGGAAGCGGCGGCGGTTCTGCGGGCGTCTTGGCCGAGGTCTCTGCGGTTCCCAGCCACCCGCTGGGCTTTGGGCCCACCCCGCTCTATGGAGGCACGGCCAGTCCGGCTATCACCGATGCTCATAGGCCGAGCCCTGTTCTGTCCACTGGTGCACTGGAGACGGCCAGCCAGGATGAAATCAAGGAGAAAGTTTCAGAGGAGGACGGAGCTTTGAAGCTGCTTGCAAATCCAGTACAACACGAAGGACTTGTGGAGGCTGCACCAATTGAGAGCCTGGGCAAGGGTGGGGATGTAGATGCAGAAGAAAAAGACAGAGTTATGCGGGACTTGGCTGGCATCAAGGGCAACGGGAAGGGCACAACTCACTCTGGATCGGTCCTTGGCAAGAGAGACACTCATGGGCAGGATGATTCAGAGAGAGCAGGTACTGAAGAGGTGGGTTCTGTCGCGGACCAGAACAAGAAAAAGAAGGGCACAGGGCAGGGGAGCAAGGGCAAGGATGGTGGACAGGAAGCAACCGAGCCAGGGGCTCTCGATCAACTGGTGGGTGCGATGGACGGCACCCACCAGGAGCCATGACGATAATAAGTTGGAACTGCCGGGGGCTTGGGCAACCCCGGACAGTTCAGGAGTTGGTGTGCCTAGTGCGCACCTACCGGCCTTCTCTGGTCTTTATCTCTGAAACTAGGAAAAGCGAGGATTATGTTAATAAGTTGCGTAGGAGACTAGGTCTCAAGCATTGCATTTCCCATGTCGGAAAGGGAAAGGGTGCAGGTATTGCTCTCTTCTATGATGAGCAAGTTGAAATAAAAGAACTCGCTATTGGCCCGCGTTACATCGATGTGTTGGTTCGCCTAAATCCCCATGGCCGGCAATGGCGGGGTACCTTTGTTTATGGAGAGCCAAAAGCTAGTGAGAGGCATCACACGTGGGATCTCTTACGCAGAATCAGGCCGATGTCAAACGAACCATGGCTCATGTTGGGTGATTTTAATGAAACTGCTTGGCAACATGAACACCTTTCTAGAACACCTCGAAACGAGAAGAACATGGAAAGTTCCAGAGTTGTTCTAGCCGACTGTGAGTTGGTCGACCTCGGTTTCAGCAGTCCAAGATGGACCTTTGATAATAAACAAAAGGGTGCGGACAATGTCAAGGCCAGAATCGATCGCGGGGTTGCTGACCAACACTGGAGCTCTATCTTCCCTAAAGCTTCAATCGAGCACATTTGTTCATCTAGATCCGATCATCTTCCCCTGCTCCTTAGATTCGGTCCGAGGAAAGAATGGAGACCCCTGCACAAGGGATTCCGATATGAGTATATGTGGGAAAGAATGGAGTCGTTGACAGATGCTATTTTGAACTCTTGGGAGGAGAAAGGGACAGCTGAGAACCAATCTGACATATCACAGAAACTTGCAGGTCTGCAACGCTCCCTAAACACATGGGCAAAAAACAGCTTCGGCTCAATCATAAAGCAGACTGCTTCGCTTAGGAAGCAATTGGAGAGCCTGTGGAAGAAACAAGCGTCGGCTGCCAGAGATAGGGAGATTAAGGCTGTATCTAGGAATTTGGACGAGGTTTTGCACCGGGAGGAGATGATGTGGAGACAACGATCTAGAGCGTTATGGCTGAGAGAAGGAGATAAAAATACCAAGTACTTCCAACGAAAGGCCTCTTGGAGACGTAAAAAGAATACAATCAGTAAGTTAAAAATGAGGATGGTGTTTGGGTGGAGGAAATGGACAAGTTACAGGAAATGACCACAAGCTTCTTCAAACAATTGTACACTAAAGAAGACGAGGTCGATCCTAAGGTTATAGTGGACTGCCTGAATGAAAGAGTTTCTGTAGAGATGAATGTGTCGTTGGTTAAGGATTTCACGGAAAAGGAAATCAGCGACGCACTCTTCCAAATTGGCCCTTTGAAAGCTCCAGGCCCCAACGGCTTTCCAGCAAGGTTTTTCCAGAGGAATTGGAGTACTGTCAAGAGGGATGTGGTGAATGCGGTTCTGGAATTTTTCCAGGAGGGTATCATGCTGGAGGGAATTAATGACACGGTAATTGTTCTCACCCCGAAGAAGAATAATCCAGAGCACCTGAAAGACTATAGACCAATAAGTCTGTGCAACGTGATATATAAAGTGATCTCCAAGTGCATGGTGAATCGCTTGAGACCCCTTCTGGATGATCTGATTTCTGAGACACAGAGTGCCTTTATCCCTGGCCGCCTGATCACAGACAACGCCATGATTGCTTTCGAGTGCTTCTACAAAATCCAGCATTCCAAACAGCCAGCTAATACGCACTGTGCTTTTAAGTTGGATTTGGCAAAGGCATATGATAGAGTCGACTGGGGTTTTATGGAAGAGTCTCTCCTGAAGCTTGGGTTTGAGCAAAAATGGGTTGGCTGGGTGATGAGCTGCGTAAAATCCGTGAGATACACTGTCAAATACAATGGGAAGCTTCTCGAGCCTTTCATCCCCTCGAGAGGGCTTCAGCAGGGTGACCCGTTGAGCCCATATCTCTTCCTGTTCGTGGCTGAAGGGCTTTCATGCCTGCTGGACAACGAGGTTCGTCGAGGAAAAATCACCCCCCTGAAGATTGCCAGAGGAAGTCCCGGGATCTCCAACCTGCTGTTTGCCGATGACAGCTTACTCTTCTTCAAGGCGTGCAAAGAGGAGGCAGAGTGCATCATGCAAGTACTTGCCAATTTTCAGAAAGGTTTAGGCCAACTTCTGAGTTACAGCAAGTGTTCAATTCTCTTCAGTGAGCTGTGTCCAGAGGCGACCCAACAAGGGGTCATGACGGAGTTGCAGATCACGTCCTCTACTTTTGAGAGCAAGTATTTAGGGCTCCCCACGCCAGAAGGTCGCATGAAGGATTCTTTGTTTCAGCCTATCATGGAAAGATTTATTAAGAGATGTTCGGACTGGTCAGAGAGATTCATGTCTCATGAAGCTAAGGAGGTCCTAGTGAAATCGGTCCTGCAGGCCCTTCCTACTTTTTGCATGGGGGTCTTCAAGATGACACAAGGTTTCTGTGATAAGTATGAAAGACTAATCCGTGATTTTTGGTGGGGTGAGGAAAAGGGCCATAGGAAGGTTCACTGGATGTCTTGGGAGCAAATGACTAGGCCAAAGAGAGGAGGGGGTATTGGTTTTAGAGACATGAAGCTGTTCAACCAAGCTCTGCTCGCCAGGCAAGCATGGAGATTGATTCAGAGGCCGGACAGCTTATGTGCACGCGTTCTAAAGTCAAAATATTACCCGCACGGGGTGCTAATAGACACGGTTTTTGCATCGGAAGCCTCCCCTGTTTGGCGTGGAATTGAATATGGACTCGAACTGCTCAAGGCCGGTCTTGTGTGGAGAATAGGGAACGGGAGGAAGGTAAATATTCAGAGAGACAATTGGATCCCACGTAAAGAGGGCCTCAAACCAGCAAGCTTCATTCGTCGGTCTAGACTCAGATGGGTAAACCAGTTGTTAAGGGCTGACGGTGCTGGGTGGGACACGGAGAAGGTGCACCAACTGTTCTACCACTTTGACGCTGAGGCTATATGCAGTATAAGGCTTCCTAGTACTGAAACCGAGGACACCCTTGCCTGGCACTTTGAAAAATCCGGCGTTTTCACTGTTCGAAGTGCGTACAAGTTAGCGATCTCCCTCCAAAAGCAGTCCAAATACCCAGCCTCGAGCTCTACGAATGACGCCGACAACCGAAGCATTTGGGACATCATATGGAAAGCAAAAGTTCCTGAGAAAATTAAGATTTTCGGCTGGAGAGTTGCCACGAACACCTTGCCCACAAATAAGAATAAATGGAAACGTACACTTGAAGTGGACAGTGTGTGTAAGATTTGTGGTACTGAAGAGGAAGATGAATTTCATGCTGTAGTTTCATGCACTAAAAGCAAGGCTCTGAGGCATGAGATGAGAGAAATCTGGAATTTCCCTAGTGAATCCCAGTTCAGACACACTGGGGTGGATTGGTTACAGAACCTCCTCAACCCTTGCAACCCCGAGACAAGAGCTAAGACACTGCTTCTTCTATGGCGTTGTTGGTTTCTCAGGGATGACTGCACGCACAACGTAGGTAAGGAGTCTGTCAGCCGGTCGGCCCATTTCTTGGAGCTGTACGAGGAAGAGCTGAAGTGTAGCGGTACTATTTTGGAAACTGACACAAATATCAGACATAAGAAGCTACGGGCTGGGCATGCTTTGGGCAGGAGATTACCCTTGGATTTTCTGTCAGGGGCGACAGACTTGCAGGTTGAGACCTATCAGGGCCATACAGCAAATCAATGGTGTCCCCCAGTGGCCGGAACTGTCAAACTGAACTCAGATGCAGCTTTTCTAGCCGATAGTGGCATATCGCAAGTGGGCGCGGTCGCGCGGGATCATGAGGGGCTCGTCGTTGTCTCTCTGTCCAAAGGAATTGGATGGTGCTCTGCAGTGGAGGAAGCCGGAGCGATGGCCTTACTTGCTGGCCTGCAGGCCCTGTCACCTCTGCACAGGGGGCCAATCATCGCTGAAACTGACTGCAGTTTCGTTGTGAATGAGCTTCGGCCGGGCGACAGCAACAGCTCCCCCTGGCGGTCAGTTTTCTCTGACATCAAAAAGGAACTACAGAGGTTCAGTGAATCCCAGGTCATACATGCTAGCCGATGTCAAAACAAGCTAGCCCATGCTCTCGCCGCGCGTGCTCGAAGACTGGAAGACATGCAGAGGGTTGCGGCAATCCCGGATGACCTGAATGCAGTGTTAGCTGCCGACTATGTGTTGTCCTAAGAGTAACGTGGTTACTCTTGTTCCTCAAAAAAAAAACATGTAAAAAAAAAGTCACGGCAGAGGACAGGACTGAACTGCGGTCAACTAACTGGCGCTCGTAGCGGGGCACCAAGCCGCCTCGTGCACGAACCTGAGCGGCCGTCGGTGCGCAAGGGCACGAGTTTTTTTTTTTTTTTATGAAGTCTGCACGAGTTTTTAGTGCCAGCCAGAGGTCATCTGCACACAATCACACGGCCGCGTACCGAATCCCCGCTGCGGCTGCGCGTCGGTTGGCTGACGAAGCAGCTCGGGTAGCAAAATGGAGCTCTCCTTTCCTTTGTTAGGGAAAAAAGAACTTGAGATCAGGCCGCTCGTTCAGAAACCCAACAATTCAACAGGTCGACTAACAAGTACTAGTACCACTAGCAATTGGATGCACCATCACATCACATCAGCTCATACCTGGGTTGCTGGCCACGTCACTCCTCAAGTCATCGTCTCGTCAGGTTGGAAGAAAATAAGTCAGAAGATTGACGGGAGAGGCAAGTATCCGTCCCCGTCCGCCCGGCATCCGGTGCCCCGCACTCGGCCGGAAAAGCTGCCCACGGGCCGAATTTTTGTACGCACCAAGTCCAACTTGGCCACCAACCAACCATCCACTTATCCCGTTTGCCAAGTAGTGGCCGCCCCGCCCGGCCCGGCCTCCTCCTCCAAAGGAAAACCACCCGCACGCACGCGCACTTCCACGACCTTCCTCCCACTTTCCCCGCCCCCCTCCACCAGTCCACCGCCGATGCCGCCGGCCTCGCCGCCCACCTGACGCCATGCCGCTCCGCTACCGCCGGATCCTCTTCTCGGACGACTGCGATCCTTGGTACGGCTGCCCCCCGCCTCCCGCCCCTCCCTTCTTCACCCCTTCCCCTTCTCCATCGCCTTCCTCTCCGCCGCCGATCACATCGCCTCCTCCTCCTTCG